>NC_053154.1:331416848-331772682 GCF_016835505.1 Polypterus senegalus
CGAAAGTCTAACATTTCTTTATTAGTCCGACTGTGACCCTCTGGGCAGAAGCGCCCTGTGCCCCTCTCATTGCACACGAACTAACGACACACCGCGGGTGGCTGATGTCACCCAAGGCGCTGCACCAGTGCACTAAAGGCCCAAGAACAAAGGTACCTGAACGACTCAGGTGTCACCACACTCGGACAAAATGACAAGTGAGCCCCCCGCGCGTCTAAAAAGAGCCTTGGAGCAGAGGGACGAGCGAACTGGGATAAAGCGTCACTCGGAAAGGCAGGTGCGCGACACGACGTGTTCTCAGAAGCGCGACGGCTGTGCGGTAATCCTGCTGGTCCTAAAACTTAAAGGGGTGGTCTAAAAAAAAAGAAAAGGGACACTTTACACACTTTGACTTCTTGTGCGCTCTCATTGGTCACTGAACGTCTGATTTTCTACCAGGCGTCTTAGCCGCCGTCGTGTGGATCCGTGCGGAAGGGGGCGGAGTCAGTCAGCTTAAGACGGGTCACCTCCTCCTGCGGGCCAGTCACACTTTAAAAGAGACCCCCGGGCTCTTCGGTCCAAGTCTCACAGCTGCTTTTTCTCTTTCTTGTGCCCTTTAGGTGTTCCGAGGTCCACCGCCATCATGTCTGACACAGAGGAAGTGTAAGTACTGGCAGATGAGCAGACCAAAGTCAGGCTTTAATGTTTAAAAAGAAATATAGAAGTGTGAATTAAAATGTAAAAGAGTACAGGCCTTAACTTATTATTCAATTTCTAAGTGAAAACAGAAAGTATCAGCATATTATTCATATTCATATATTATTATTATTATTATTATTATTATTATTATTATTATTATTATTATTATTATTATAGCTACTGCACATTTGTTCCTAGGGGATATTTAAAGTATTTTTGTGTTTGTTAAATGTGATAACGAACTAAAATGAGACAAGAAGGGCAAAAAAGAAGATTGATAGCTTTAAATGGATGTGGAAAACAGTATATGATAGACAGATGGATCGAAATGAAAGGCGCTATATAATAGATAGATGGTTAGAGCAATCGTTCGGGTGTTGCAATCATCTGCTTCCTTCCGGTTTCTGATTTTTTGTCTCGCATTTCTTTTTCAGTGATCAAGTCGAGGGTAAGTAGTTTCACTTAAAACTGGATGTCACGTGTCTGTTCAATGCCGTTTTATGTCATTAGATTTGTGATTCCGGGTATTCGTTTACTTTAACAGCCCACTTTGTTCGTTCACGTCTCTTGTGTGGTTATAGCGCCATCTAGTGTTCATTTTTATTCTTCACTTGTCTGAATGTTCCCGCTTCCCTGATTTCAATTCGAGCGATTCCAAATGTTTTTTATTTTTTTATTTTAGGGGGATTGAAGAATTGTTTTGGGGGGCAGGAGGGTATTTTATCAGTCAAAGAGAAGCCATTATTGTGGAGTCTTTCATTCCGCGTACTTTGTGCTAATAGTGTATAACTCGTGTATGTCCTTGGACAGGTAAGTGCTGGACGATAGGTGGGCTCAGGTGGGAATCCAAGCCTCGTGCTTTAACTTTGCTTAGTTGTGGTCGGTGTGGCCGAGTCGCCCCCGTCTATTTTTGGATGTCCTTCTCAATGTTCAGCGCTGCGGGCTGTCCCATTCAGAGCAGAAAGCCGCCCTCTTCTTCTGTACCTCGTAGCCTGTTGTTTCAGCCACCCAAATCCGCCATCATTTCCATCATAGATTGGGCTTGTCACCAGGTTATGGGCTTACAGAAGACCGCTGCTTTCCAACTGCTTCGCTTTCCAGGCTCTCCGGCATCGCGCTGGCTGCTTATCTGCCCACTCTGGAGCCCGCCTGGCACTCGGCCTTGGGCTGGCACCGCGGAGGTTGCATGCTGGGGACAACGGCGTCTTTTTCTATTTGTTGTATCCAAGCTGTCACATTTCCAATGATCTACCACTCGGATGCTGTATGTTAATTGTGTTATTTTGCTGCTTTCTTTTATGGAAACATGAAGAATATGAAGAAGAAGGTAAAGCCACCCCTGCCCTTCCTTTCTACTGACCCTAATGATTTAATTATTTAACTTTTGGACCATCTCGTGTAAATTAGAAAAAGGAATGCTTGCTCAGGTCTGCTTGCTTTGTCCGCACGTTGACCGCATGTGTCCGTCCATCCATCCTCTCATTTCGTCTCCGCGCCTCACCCGCCATTCATTCCATTGTCTTCTAACGAAGGGCTTGAAAAAGCCGACGCTCGTGTGTGTGGTGGTCGTTGTGGTGGTGGTGGGTTTGATCTCAGATTTAATTGCATGGATGGAGCGGCCCGCCCAACCAAGCCCAATATACAAAGTGAAAGAGTCAAACCAGGCGACAGCTCTGGCTGGCGATCACGTGAACCGTAGCGTCAAGGCGCTATACTCGGGTGGCATGTTGGGTTTTTACACCCTGCCGATGGTGATCACGGTTCAGCAGTTGGACTCTCCGCCATCCACAATAACGGGGCCTTCAGGGTCACCTCAATGTCCTACCCGTGTCACCGAGAAGTCCATTTCAGCGCGTAATAGTTGGTGGTCTCCGCTCGCGGCTTTATATAGCGCCTTTTATACGTCACTGCTTATCATTGACAAAGCAGGGCCAGTGCCACGTGAGCCTGAAGGTCGTAAAACTGACTGTCACTGACTGACTGACTGACTGCGACAAGGCCCCTAGTGGTTAAACAGGCCTCACAAATCACACACACGCATCCCTAAGTCCGAGTCCACACTACCAGGGTTTCGTTTGCCGTTTTAAAATTAAATCGATCTCCCTCCACACCGGCGTTTTCACAGAAAGTATCTCCGTCCCCATTAAAATGACCAAAATGACGTAGTCGTAGGCCCACAATGGGCATGCGCACATCAGCAGAATCGTCCTTAAGGGACACCGCCGGCCACGGGATTTCCCAGTCGGTAAACGGTTTGCCTTTTGCGCACAAAGGACGAATTCACGTTGTACAAAACACAACTTAGAGGCACACAAACGTAAGGAACACAACGACTGCCACTGAGGGCCGCTGAAGGTCACCCACCTTCGTCCGCGATATTTGGCGTTCATCTGGTAAAGGGTGACCAATCAGAGAATGAGCTCCCCAATCAGGGCGGGGCCACGTAATGAGCACGAGCCAATCAGAACGCTATCCGACTCTGCGATTTCATATTCCGATGCTGAGGTGGCGTTTTCAGAAGTGCTCGACTCTGGAGGGCGTTTGTTTTTAAGTCTCTTTTCTCTGAAGTTTAAAACACTCGACGAAAAAGCGAACATGGAGGCTAAACGTCCGAGTTGTCAACCAAAAACGTAACCGTGTAGACGGAGCCTAACATGGCTGCTCGTAAAGAGTGCGGAATGAAACGGCATGTGTTCTCTGCGAAAAGGCGCTATATAAAATGTCACCCATCAGTGAGCTGTCACTTCAGTCTGAACTCTACGCTGCTTTGGCGACCTTAAGGAACATTCAAGCATTTTGTAACATTAAAGGCATGTTGGGTCGCCCCCTAGTGGTTGAAGCCTTAGGCAGTAAATCATTAGACCGCATGTTCAGGTGCCCCGCCATCCGTGCCAGTTTGCATCATTGTCATTGGCCAAGGCACCCCTTTGACCACCCCACCTGCGAATGTATTAAAATGCTTCACTCAAAGTGAAAGGCGCCATATAGACCCCCCGGCCCCTGCTGCATTTCGTCGTCACTGGCCAGATCTCACAGTAAAGAACATGGAAGCTCCGATAAGGCGCTATATGACATAGCAGGGTTAGTGCCTCGGCTCCCTGTTCTTCCATTATGAAGCCCACTTAACCAGTTCAGGGTCGTTTAGCACATTTAGAAACCCCCCAGCCAGACAAATGACAAAGATAACGGATTTCTCACCTGATCCCAGTTTCTTGCTTTCCCAATTGTCCCCTTTAATATAGCGCCTTTCACACCGAGGTGGGTGGGCATGCTACGTATTTTCCCCTCCGTCTCCTGTCACCCTTTCCGTACTCCATTCAGCCCGCTCGAGTGCCATGGTGGTTGTTGGGGGGGGTCTTCAGACCAGTGGGCTGTGCAGTGGTGTCACCTGTGTGACTTGTGCCGTGTCCCCATGACCCTAACACCGTCCCCATCCTGTGGTGTTCACTCCTTGCCGCATGTCAGGGACTCTGTTGTCATGTCTGGTTCTCAGTAACCTCTCCGTCACCTTCAGACCTCATCCAGACCCTGTTGTGTGTGCATGGAGAGGGCCACGCATCCCATACGCGATCACCTGAGTCGAGGCGTCACCATTGTCCATCCGTGTGCAGAGTTGTCCGTCCTTTGTAAGATTCCGGTGCTCTCTTGCCTTATTAACCTGCTGTCCTTTCTGTTCTCTGCTGCTTGCTGCATGTCTGTTAGCTGAGGAGGAGGCACCCGTGGAGGAGGCCCATGCCGAAGAAGGTATGTGGCTTGACATTCATTTATTTCTTCAATCCTTTATTCGTTCATTCGTCCTTACAGAGCAGAGCTCGTATGTCAAGTTCTTAGCAGATGAGACTCCAGATCTCCTCTTCATAAATCTGTTGGCAGCATTGCACAGTTCTGGCTTATTAGGAGCTGCTAAGTAGTCAAAGTGGGGGAGGGGGGTGGGGGATATCTGTATAGTGCCTTTCATGCTTACTTTCCTTGTTTAAAATGCATACTGTGCTCAGCTAAATAAATGCAAAAGAAATGAACTGTGTGCCTGGCGTTTGCTAGGTTTGTAAAAAGACATGGCTGTCGACGCCACCCCCCAAATTCCCCACTGCAGGCTTTCATCTTGACTCAACATTAATGTCTTTGTCGTAGTGAAACTGGGCCCTCCACTTCCCAAGAAGGGTCACTGGAAGGAACCCCGGGCGCTTCTGAACGGACAGCGAGCCACGCGGACATCGTACCGTATATAGAGGGCTGATGTAATACCACCGACTGCCAGCAGGGGGAAGTGTCAGCCACGTTAAGAATACGGAGAAGCGCCCCGAGATGAGCGTTTAGGGGAGACTCAGCGCTACTTGTCCCCGTGTCAGCTGATGACATATCTGTAAACGAGCAGGGGACGAGTGTCCCTTCAAGTGAAAGGTTAGAAAGATCGGCCTGGGAAAGGAATGACACCGCGAGGGCGAAGCGAAGACAAACGGAAAGTGTGAGACGCGAGTGGCACAAGCGACATAAACGAAACGCGATGGGCGGAGAAGGTGGCGACTGATGTCCAGAAACTCGAGGTAGATAGATAGATAGATAGATAGATAGATGTGAAAGGCACTATATAATAGATAGATAGATAGAGTGAAAGGCACTATATATAATAGAAAGATAAATAGAAAGATAAATAGATAGATAGATAGATAGATAGATAGATAGATAGATAGATAGATAGATAGAGTGAAAGGCACTATATAATAGATAGATAGATAGATAGACAGATAGATAGATAGATAGATAGATAGATAGATAGATAGATAGATAGATAGATCTGAAAGGCACTATATAATAAATAGATAGATAGATAGAGTGAAAGGCACTATATAATAGATAGATAGAGTGAAAGGCACTATATAATAAATAGATAGATAGATAGATAGAGTGAAAGGCACTATATAATGGATAGATAGATAGATAGATAGATAGATAGATAGATAGATAGATAGATATGAAAGGCACTATATAATAAATAGATAGATAGATAGATAGATAGATGAAAGGCACTATATAATAGATAGATAGATAGATAGATATGAAAGGCACTATATATAGATAGATAGATAGATAGATAGATAGATAGATAGATAGATATGAAAGGCACTATATAATAAATAGATAGATAGATAGATAGATATGAAAGGCACTATATAATAAATAGATAGATAGATAGATAGATAGATAGATAGAGTGAAAGGCACTATATAATAGATAGATAGATAGATGAGAAAGCACTGCCCATAGAAATCACTATACCATAGATAAACAGAAAGGTACTACATAATTAAAAACATAGAAAGGCACTATATAATACACTGCTTAGATAATATAATTACATAAATGATCATAAATATATAATAGAATTATAATACACATACTTAGATGATTATGAAAGATGCTATGCAGTAGAAAGATAAGTACATTTAAAGGCGCTATAAAACATTACTAGAAAGTGCTTTATACACTAATGTTTACCTGATGATGAGGGTGGCAGTCGTGCATTTGCTGGCGCCACCATGGTGTGCTGCTGAGTAGGGCACCTCCTGCCGTGCCACCAGTGTGCGCGCGTGGACAGCACGGTACGCTGCATAGGTAGATGGGTAGATATGAGAGGCATTACATGATAGAAAGGCGCCATGTGTTAGAGAGGTATATAGAAAGGCACTTTATGGTACATAAGTAGAAAGGCGCTATATAATTAACAGAGAGAATAATTCTGCCCTTTTCTACCAACTCGAGAGTCAATATGGCAGTCTCCTTAACAGAAAATATGAACTCCGCAGTCTGTGCAGAGGAGCCCGGGGTTGCTCTTTTGCTCTTCTCTGGTGGGCTGCAGTGGAACTTCATGGCGAAGTTCATGGGGGGACTCGACAGAATGTCCTCGTGCCAGAGCTCCAGTGTGTGACCTCTTTATTGCGACAGGGTGGCTCAGCCCGCATGTCGGTGCCCACCTGCCGGAGCTTTTGCTGATGTTTTCAGGGGGTCTTGACATGGGGGCTGGGGGTGTCGGACCCAGGCGGCCCTGTTGTTCAGTACGCCGCCGTGGAGGTCCCGCACGTGTTGACTTTGCGTCAGGCTTTGCTGCTTTTTCTCTGATGGCGTTCCTGCCCTGGTCCATTTGCCAATAACGTCTGTTTTGCTTTTGCTTTCATTGCTTGCTGCATGTCATGTCCAGAAGCCTATGAAGAGGAAGGTACGTGGATGTGATTTTTATTTTTTTTTTTTGTTACGTTTTAATTGCCTTTAATTGTCTACTTGAACTGCCATGAATGTGGTGCTCCTCAGCCATTTGCAGTCGCCTCTCGACCTTTTCATTCTAACCAAACCGTCCCAAGTCCTGTGCGCCGCTCATTCTCCTATAAAAACGGAGTAACTGTCCTCCCTCCACACATACTGTGACACTTTACGTGTCCCTGAGCCTCCCCTTCAAAGATGGCTCGTTGGTTCCAGCCAATCTCTGCCTCGTTTTCCTGGTGGGCTTCACGCTCACGTCAGTTTTGCGCCCCAGTTCCTCCCCACCTTTCTGGCCTGCCCTGCTGGCTCTGCCGTCCTGCGGCTGCCTGTCCTCCCGTGTCACTCTTCAAACGTGACGTGACGTGACGAGCGCCTGGCATGTGATGAAATGTTGAAGAGCTTTCCTTGCTCAGGTCTGACCTCATTGCTCATTTCTGCTTTGCTTCTCTTTTGCTTTGCATGTGTCGCCCTCGTCCAGCTGGAGAAGAAGAGCACGATGGTATTTTTGGATTTTCTGCTGCGTTCTCCTGTCTTTGCATTGTTCTGGGCTAGTTGGGGTGGTGGGCTGGGAAGGGGAAGCCCAGAGGGAGGGGAGATGTTTCATTTGCGGAGTCAAGCTGCTGCTCATTGACTGTGAGGACCAGACAGACCGACGCCTTTTGGGGGGCTTCCACGGAGCGTGCCCACCTCCAGAGGCTCAATTGGCTTTGTCCACTCGCAAGTGTCTACATCCACACAGACTCACTGGCCCAGTTCACTGACCGGTGTGATGGTGAGTGTGACACTTTCTTAATCCCATGAGCCTCTACTGTGTCCTCCTTCATGCCGAGTGACCGCAGCCCAAGCCCAGGTGACTGAGTGACTGGACCTTACAATGTTCTCCACCTTGTACCCGATGCCCCTGAGTGATTCCAGCTGTTGTGCCACACATGTCACATTTTGCTGACACCTACACCCTTATTGAGAGTTGAACTGAACGTTCGTGAAGAGGCACCTCCCATGTCCAGTGCCCGCCCCCGTGCCAGTCAGTTTGGCCTTCCATTGGCATCGGCCTCACATGACTGTTGAGTTTGGAAGCTGAGCAGCCTGGGCATGGAGCTCCATAGGCGGCTGTGGTTGAGACCTCAATGAGCAGCAGAGCACATCCGAGGGGGGCTGAGGACGGGGGTCCCACAAACTGCCTTATAACCCGAGTGTGTCTTTAATCTCGTGCCACTGGTTTTGTTTTAATTCCAATTAATCTGATGGTCTTTGATGTCGGGTTTGATGTCCCGGTTTGCACACAACAATAACACAAAGTGTTTCTCTTACCAACTTTAATACGTCAAGTGATGGAAGTCGTCTCGTACTAAACACGAAGACTGGCGTGGGGTCATCGGGACAAGCGGGCCCTGTGAATGGTGACAATACTAAACACCTGCCTTGTCTCCTCTCCTCCTCTCACTAAACCTTTTAATCCCCGTCCTTGTAGCGCGGTCGCCGCTGTTTGTTCCTTCTGACGATTTTTATGCTTCTGTTTTTTTGTTTTCCTCCATGTCTGCTGATCCAATGAAGAGGAGAAGCCAAGGCCCAAGTGAGTCCTTTGAGTTTCATAAACTGTTTGGGTGAAAAACGAGAAAGAAGTGCCGAGCAGGTTGGGCCTTTCACACGTGCAGAACAACAAGTACAAATCTGAGTTAGCCTGGGGGTCCTCATAAGAAGGGTCATAATGGCAGACGGGCACAATTAGCCAGAAGAGCTGGGCACAGATTTGAAAAAGGAAAAGGTGGCCTTCCATTGATAAAGTCTAAATATTCTCAGTCGTAAGAGAAACCTGTCAGTTGTCACCCTCTGATGTCCACAGAGGACAAGCGAAGGACCAGAAATCAGAAATAGTGACAGGGAATGACAAGAACGATGACACACTGACTACAACTGATGGCATCATAAACCGTCATTAGGATGGAATGATAGATAGATAGATAGATAGATAGATAGATAGATAGATAGATAGATAGAGTGAAAGGCACTATATAATGAATAAATAGATAGATAGATAGATAGATAGATAGATAGATAGATAGATAGATAGATAGGTAGAGTGAAAGGCACTATATAATGGATAGATAGATAGATAGATAGATAGATAGATAGATAGATAGATAGATAGATAGATAGAGTGAAAGGCACTATATTATAGATAGATAGATAGATAGATAGATAGATAGATAGATAATGAAAGGCACTATAGATAGATAGATAGATAGATAGATAGATAGATAGATAGATAGAGTGAAAGGCACTATATAGATAGATAGATAGATAGATAGATAGATAGATAGATAGATAGATAGATAGATAGAGTGAAAGGCACTATATAGATAGATAGATAGATAGATAGATAGATAGATAGATAGATAGATAGATAGATAGATAGAGTGAAAGGCACTATATAATGAATAGATAGATAGATAGATAGATAGATAGATAGATAGATAGATAGATAGAGTGAAAGGCACTATATTATAGATAGATAGATAGATAGATAGATAGATAGATAGATAGATAGAGTGAAAGGCACTATATTATAGATAGATAGATAGATAGATAGATAGATAGATAGATAGAGTGAAAGGCACTATATAATAGATAGATAGATAGACAGATAGATAGATAGATAGATAGATAGATAGATAGATAGATAGATAGAGTGAAAGGCACTATATGATTGATAAATGAACAGATGATACTTTATTTGTCCATTTTGTATTTTCTGTGTTATCCCGTCAAGTCCTACCAGTGACTTTGTATTCACGTCAGGCCGTCACACTCTTTAAAGTTCTGGTTCCTTAATGGCTCTTTACTGGGCTGTGTGCTTCCATGGCACCATTGCCTTCCTATGCCGTTGGTCCTCTGGGCTTTGAGAAGGTTCCTCCTTTGTGGACGAGACAGAAGTCTGTGATGTCCAGTAGGCTCCCCAGCAGGTGATGGCAGATCATGAAGGCCAGTTCTGAACCTCAGTTGCTGTCTGCAGTCCGAGTTCTTTTCATATCCTGCACATCCGGTCATTGTCATTGTCCCATTTTGGAGCCCCTTTCAGATTTAAATTAATCAGAGTTCTTTCTGGACCCTTCATGGTTGTTTTGTGACCCAGATGTTCCCCTATGACATCACTCTGAAGAGCCACCGTGGTTTTCCAGGATGTATTTCATTTGCTGTAGTATTTTGTGTAAAGGTCTAAAGGTCAATGACCCCCAGATGGAAATGTCCCTTTTTGAGGGTCCCTGTGGTCACTCACACACTCCTTTGAAGCTCGGCACACTTCACTGACGTAACAGGCTCTTGATGTGACAATTTTAACTGCCACTCCATCACATTCATGGTGCCGGTGGATATTTCTGCTGGAAAGATGGGTGGGACTCGGTGGGCTGCAGGGTCCCAGTGACTTTCCTAACCCAATTTTCTCTCCTCCTACAGGATGACCGCTCCCAAGATCCCAGAGGGCGAGAAAGTCGACTTTGATGTAAGTTGCTGATTTGCGCTCAAATGAATTGTCATCTTGATCCCGAGTGCCGCTGTTCTTCTCCTACTTTATGATGTCCTCCTTTTCTGGTTTAGTCTCCCAAGTCTGTCACTTTTGTTCCAACTGAGTTGTTAAAGTTGGTAACGTTGTGCTGCAAACATGACAAACGTACTTTTAGGGTGACAAACTGTTTGTTGTTGGTTTGTTTGCCTGGCCGTGCCGTGTCACAGAGTGTGGTGCACCCCCAGAAAGTGACTTTGAAGGCATGTCGCCGTTGACCACCCATCGTCTCTCATCATCGATGGGGTTCACTTTCAAAAGATGTGGTCTGTGAAAGGCGCCATATAATCCCAGCCGTGCACCCATTTACTGTTCTCGTCACTGAGGTGTTTCTGCGTCTGAGAGATGCCAATGTGGCACCACAATTGTATGGGTGGCAAGGGCCCATCCAGCACGCCGCTGCTTTACGCCCCCCTCTTACCTGCTGGTGAAGTCACCTACTTGATCTCACATCTCAGCTCTAAAGATCAGCTGCCCTTCACCTTCAGAGACCCAAATGTCCCCAAGGGGAGACCTTAAAGCAGGGTGGAGGGTGTCGTGAGTGTGCACCCCTTGCTGCACCTTTATCTTAACTGAGGAGCTCACTGTCACTCCTCCACACTCCACCCGCAGTCATCAATGAAACGTCTTATTGTCCTCGTGCTGAAATCACCAAGGGGGTCCAAGCCATACCAGCCCATAATAAGCAAGAACCCCACCACATCTGTCTGCCCACTCGCTTTATGACACGACGGGGTCTCTGCCCACTGAAATGAAATGTTGGAAGATCTGAGGAGCTCATTGAGTCACCCAGGGGCCATCATGGTCAGTGCCCAATGGCAGACGAGAGATGGCCGCATCACCGTGTGGTTTGTGTCCCACACGATCAGTACAAGTGCGCTCTCTTTCTTCTTTCTTTCTTTCTTTCTTTGAACCGTGTCTGTTTTTCTTTCTTTAGGACATCCAGAAGAAACGTCAGAACAAGGACCTGGTGGAGCTGCAGGCCCTCATTGATGCTCACTTTGAGCACAGAAAGAAGGAGGAGGAGGAGCTCATCGCTCTGAAGGACAGAATCGTAAGAGCGCTTGGCGTCACCCGGGCTGTCATCTGAGAGGGCCAATGGCTGCTCTGCTTTAGTAATCTGCCTGCTGGCACTCTTCTGAAGTTTTTTGGCCAAATCTATTTGAGTAATGTGCTGGGCTCTCCACCGGGACAAATAAGGGGGGCACAGGGTACAGAAAATGGATGAATGGTGACAGATAAGGCATCTCAGGGAGCCTGTGAAGGGGCGCCACCTCCTGGCCATTCTCTGCACTCACGCTCACCCCCTGGTGGCGAATGAGACTCAGGACTGTTGTGTTTCTGAAGGATGTTGCCCTCGGCCTTTGTGAGATGTCCCTTGAAGGGGTACTTTGGGTGGGTGTGGTAAAGGAGAGGAACGCCACGCCTGGGTGTGTCACAATTTGGGAGGTTCTCGGGGTCAGTTGTCCTCCATTGTCATTTCTTAGCGTTGTTTCTTCTTCTGGTGTGTTGAGTGGCGATGGCTGACTCTTCAGCACAGCCCAGCTTTCTACTTATGTAGACTTTGCATTAAGGTGAAGCCCTTGGGGGGTCCATTGTTAAGTGGTCCAGCTGAGCTCAGGTGGTCATCACGTAGAACTTAGAAGATCCCACCTAGACAGCGAGCTGGTGCTTCAGGGCTTTGCATTGGACTCCCTCTTTCACTGGCGTGGATGTTCTGCAAACCTGGAGGAGTCTAATGAAAGGACCACCCTGGCTAACTCGCCGATTTCTCTCCACAGGAGAAGCGCCGAGCTGAGAGGTCCGAGCAGCAGAGGATCCGAACAGAGAAGGAGAAGGAGCGCCAGGCGAGACAGGCTGTGAGTGGACCGTCCTTCATCCTGTAGACTCCTCTATGAAGTCTTCAGATAAACCGTGTCTGCGATTGTAGGGTCCGCCTACACGATTCGCCATTACGGTGGGCTCAGTTGGCTGCTAAAGGTGGCCATGTAGTCAGGCTGGCATGAACTTCATGACTCGGGGGTACCCGGTCAGCACCCTTGTGCCATGGCACTCTCTAGTTATTAGTTGAATATGCCGTCACCTGTGTAAGAGGAGGTGCTACGGCCACTCGGACCCCAGTTCAGTCCAGAGCTGGCATCGTCTCTCTGCAAACTTTTAGTTAGGCAGCCAGGTATCTTGAAATGACATTGGGACAAGCGAGGGTGCCATGTGTGGATGGCATCTCCTCCAGGGTGGGTTGCTGCCTTACTCGCCATACTTCTGGGACCAACGGCGAGGCCTGGTCGCCCTGGTGGGTTCAGTCAACAGTAGTGGTCAATATGGGACCATGTGACAAAGGCAGAGGAGTGTAGTGACACAAGTGAGGACAACATCGAGTCCTCGTCAGGCTCCTTTGGGTAGCTAATAGACGTTGTCTGCCTCAATGTCACTATGTCACAGCTTGAGGGTCCTGGCTTGACGCCTATGACTCATTCCCAGGACCCCTTTGTCACTTCTCCACTAATGAGGCTGACCGCCTGCTCTTCAGACTCATCCTCTTTATAACTCCTGGTTCTACAATGGCAGCTTACTGGGTAGTGTGGCACCTCGTGGCACTTGTAACAGAGCCGTTTCATTCTAAGATGGACTAGACATGAATATGAAGAACTCAGGTCTCCATACTGTGAAAAGAATCCAAGTGTGTGGACGAAACACAAGGGTCTCGTGACCTGTAGGTGACCGAGCAGGGTAGTGACAGATCAACAAGACCCGGGGATTGTGTGCCACAGGAGACCATCTCCTAAAGTCACAAAGCCACTGGTATTTTTACAAACCAGTTACCATCTATTCATAGTGATTTACAGATCTTGTTAAAGATCTAAACAAGTTGAAGTTCCCTCCAGAACCTTCCTATGATGGCTGTCTTGGGCACCCACCTATGCCACCGCTCTGAGGGTCCACCCTGGCACCTTTAATATTATTCAGAGCTCTGTATGATGCATTACTGGATTACCTTAATGGTAATGGTGGATATTTGCACGTTCACCACCTTAGCTGAGATGGTGGAGGTTAGTGTAGTGACGCACCACCTTTAGCATGGGAAAGGCGCTATATAAATGTAGTATTATTATTACTCCCAGTTGCCCTGTGGTCAGTAAACTTGTGCCTCCAGTTCAGTCAAAAACTGCCAATGCTGCCAAATACTGGCTTGGCCTTCACACTGACCTTCACCTTGAGGTGCTCCCTAGCTGGGGGACCTCCAGAGCCACCGATGGCTCCACCAACCTCAGGAGTAAAGGCGATGGAAACGGCCACCTCAATGTTTCCGTTATGCTATTAATGTTATGACGCGGCCGCCGTGGCACAGCCAGCGCGTCCTCGGGTGCCACCGACAGTCAATGCGCTCTGTTGGACGTTTTCTTGTCAGGAATCCCAAACTGGGGTCCACCAAAGTTGTCCTCCCCATTCTCCATAAGCCACTTGAAAGTCACTTTCCTTCTGTCCCGTGTCCTACAGGAAGAGAAGGCACGCAGAGAGGAGGAGGCAATGAAGAGAATGGCTGATGACGACTTGAAGAAGAAGAAGGCTCTGAGCAACATGGGCTCTCAGTACAGCAGCTACCTGGCCAAGGTAAGGGGGCATAGGGGGCACCACTTGGCTTGAGTTCATTGTTCACATTATGGATAAGTAAAGATGGTGTAACAACCCAGGGGTGCGAGAAGGAAAGCGGTGCTGGTGGTGGTGGCACTCTGCCCCTAAACGCATCAAACTGCTGAAATCGCCAGCTCCTTCCATGCCCACCCTTCGATGTCACGACTGCATGCACCCCCAAGTGCCACGTCCAGTGCGCTGGCGTTCTGTCATTTCTTGCTTCCTTATGCAGTTGGAGTCAAAAGGGAGACAAGCACAATATGGCAGAAGTCGCGCTTCATAGACAGAAACGGAGAAAAGACCCTCGAAGACTGAGGTGTCAGACACTTCTAGAAATGGCCGAACTGAACTCCATTTTTGTGTTGTGAGAAGATGGGAGTGTTGGGAATCTGCCTGGACATCCCTCAGTGCATAAGAACAAATCAGTTTCTCCAAACGTATTCGCGTCCCACGTTACGTTACGTTAAGTGACTTCGAGGAGCCCAACGCTTCGTAAAGAACGTCCGGATTTCCAAAGCGCGCAGTTAACTTCCAAAAAAGTCGGGCGGCGGGCCGTCTCTTTATCTGAAAAGTTTAGTAAACGGAAAAGAAAGCCAAGTAATTAGAATAAAACCTGATAGTCTGGCTAAAAGCAAACTCAAATATTTTACAAGACTTTCGGGTAACAAACGTAAACGTAAACGTAACACACGACAGAAACAAACGCCTTAAAAGAAGAGAACGATGAACGTCAATTTACTAATGAAATGCCGCAGAATCTCCACGATCAGAAAATGCCGACGAAGCAGAAGACAAAAGTAAAATTAGCAACCTTTACGTGCAGCGCGCGATTATTGGATGGCACGAGTCCGTCTGCGCCTATCATCCGGGGGCAGGGGCAGTGCCAGCTGCCACACTTTACCCGCTTCTGTGTCCATCCAAGGCCAGGATCCCAAACGAGTCCCCAGAAAGCTTCAAGTATTCATACAGCAACCAGCAGATGGCCCTCTTTGTGAGGACACTTCTGTCGTTTATTACACGGAGATTTCGTTAGATGTCCCCCAATGTGTGTGGCTTCTATGTTTAGTGTGCGTTAACTTTGACGAACCCCCCGACAGGTTAGACTACCCACCCAACACACACACAAACTCACGTGCACGCGCACACCATCCACTGTGCCACCCGAGCTCCCTTCACGTGGCTCAGTCTGCACCGTATAGCGACGCATGTGACGCAGCTCCGCCCCCTGCAGGCTCCACTGTGAGTCAGGTGATCAGATCGGCTCAGGCTCCTCCCACACTCCACAGACAGGTGTGGATGGTCAGCAGCTTCCCCACGACCCCCCACTCATTATAAATTGGGTTTGGGAGATGGACGGGCGGCTGGCACTCCCTCAATGCCAGCCTGCTCCGTGAAGGGCACGTTCAGAGAAATCAAGTGACCGATTCGTACCAGTCCCCGGTGATGGTATCCGACGGGCGATTAAACACCTGATGTGACAGATGCGACGCCTGCCCTCTCAGCTGTGTCGCCCCCGCGGTGCACTTCAGGAGAGGCAGCAGGAAGCACAAAACGGCGCAGAAGTCCTCAACTGGGAGGACGTGAAAGTCTGAATTGGCACAAGCCGCCCTCATTTATAAGACACGTCCTATTCACTTTGTCCCATTTAAAGACTAAATATTCTCAATTGTAATAGAAATGTGTCATTTGTCACCCTCTGATGGAGGTCCTTAAAACGCTACACCCCCATCACAATTGGAACCCCGCACCTGAGATCGTCCGAAATGATACCTCACAGGCTTGTAACTGACATTTGTCATTTGGAGCCTTCTAGGAGTGGTTAATAGAGGATTAGGACCACCGGTAAAGAATCAAATACCAGAAATATCATCTGATCAGCAACCTCGAAAACGGCATGAAATGAAACCCCAATGTATGGCAGACCCCACCTTTTCAAAGTTTTGTAAAAAGCGTCCCAATCGGGGGTCGGCTGATGTATCTGCACAACTTCAGGTCTTTCTGACATTTTTTTCTAAGACAGCTTTGGTTTATTCCTTATGATAAGGGTGTCAATTTCTACACCAAACATGCTATTAAAGTGAGGGTCTAGATAACGAGATATGGGGGGGAACCCCCAAAAAGCTCAACGTCGTGCACATCTCGAACGTAAGAACTGTCAAATCATATGTCATATTTGGTCTTCTCGTAGCGGTGTGTCACAACACTTGATGTGACTTCCGAACGTTCAGAAGGACTTCTTACAAACACAACCAACCCTCGGACTTGATAGGCGGAGAAGAAACGGTCGTCGGTTACATCAGTAACGTCAGTTCACGGGCACGCGCTCGTGCGCGCGCACACACACTCGCGCACGGACTAAACACAGCGGCCGGCGAGCGGACTTAATGAAAAGTGCAATCAGCGCCGCCAGCCAATCAACACTCTCCTTGGGAGCAACAGGTGATCCAGGGTGAAAGGTCAACGTGCTGCAGCTGGCCTGAAGCCCACCAAGGGTCGGCAAGTAACAAGCGGGGCTTGACAGACTCAATGAGCAGCAGGCAGCCTGTGCGTGTCATAACAGAGAGAGGGTACGACATCTGGGCAGCGCCAACGACAGAATGTTAAAGGGACTGGCGGCGTTATCCATCTTTTGTATTATTTATACCACACGCCAAAATCAGTAGCAGTCAGTTAATCGATGATTTTCTAAATTGTTTTGTCCCGAACAGGGTTTGTTTTGGGGGTGCTGGAGCCTATCCCAGCTATCCACAGAGCACAAGGTAGGAACAAACCCCGGAAAGAGTGCCAGTCGAATGCAGGGCGAAATTATAATGTAAAAAGTATACAATGCCCACGCCAATACGTTTTCTGACATTTTCACATCGTTTCCCAAAGTATCTCCGCTTACACTAAAATCACCCAAAACTCACGTGATGTAGCCGTTTGCTTACACTGGGCACGTGCACGTCGGCTGAAACGGGACGTGTCTGCTGTGCTAAACGCTCGTCTGCACCTTGTGGTTACACACGGAGAGCAGCAATACGACAAAAAAGAAAAATGAGTGACAATTGTTATTGAGAGGAACGCACGAGTACCAGGTGATCAAATTCATAATAAGCCTTTATTATCGTGGCACATATATGATGATGTCTCGCATATTACTTATCAGTGCAAAGCAGAAAGGGATTAGAAAAACTGTAAGGATATAAAGAACATCCATCCATCCATTATCCAACCCACTATATCCTAACTACAGGGTCACGGGGGTCTGCTGGAGCCAATCCTAGCCAACACAGGGCACAAGGCAGGAACAAATCCCGGGCAGGACGCCAGCCCACCACAGGATATAAAGAGCATGCCTCACAAAATGTAATAAGCAGGAGCCAATCAGGAAGAAGCCCCGTAACAAACAGGAGCCAATCCTGAAGAAGCCCTGTAATAAGCAGCAGCCAATCAGAGTGCGAGTAGCCTCCGTGATTTTAAAAGTCTCTATTTAAAAGTGCCAGGCTAGCATGGACAAAAGCATTCTTAACCCAAAATGTAACGCTGTGGACGTGTCCTCAGTCTACTTCTATTGGACAGCAAGTCCCATATCACGATGTCCCCCACGCCGATGGTCTCACAGCTCCATTTCATCTTTCCATGACAGTACAAACACTGTTCTTGAGAAATGACCCATTTATGTGTTGAGGTCACATTAGATCTGGTGATGGGGGGATAGGACCCACTCTGGCTCACCTGGTCCCCCTGAAGTTCAGTAATCTCCATTGGACGTTTTCTATTTGAACGCAGGCTGACCAGAAGAGGGGCAAGAAGCAGACTGAGAGGGAAAAGAAGAAGAAGATCCTGGCAGAAAGACGCAAGCCTCTTAACATTGACCATCTGAATGATGACAAGCTCAGGTAAGCACTGCGCCATCCTGGCCGGGCCACCTTTCGCTGAACAGTTCAGACAACCTGGGGGTCACCGTGACTTTAGGAGTTCACGTCAATGACTTCCTTCTATAAGGGTGGGTCTCAGCTTTGGGCAGCACCATAGCGGGGCAGATTGGGTAGAGGCTGGCCAGGACGGGCATATTAAACTCCTCTCCTTGTTTTGCTATCACCTCATTGTGTTCCAGGGAGAAGGCCAAGGAGCTGTGGGACTGGATGCACTCTCTGGAATCTGAGAAGTTCGATCTCGGAGAGAAATTGAAGAGGCAGAAGTACGAGGTAAATGTTTGGGCCTCAAAGTCAGCCAAATGACAGAGCCTAGCGGTCAGTGTGACAAAGGGAGCCGAGACCTGGCGCCATTCTGTGTTACACTTGTACTGATCTTTAAAAGACAAGTCCAGGTGCAGAGTCAAATGGAAGAAGATGACGTGTTGAAAAGGCAAAGCCGAGTGAGAACAAACATCACGAGGGTTTGCCTGACAGTGAAAAGAAAGAACTGCAACAGTGGGCAGTGCCAACACAGGCGCGTCCTGGCAGACATCTCTAACGGGCCTTAGTGGGCACCAAGGTGGAGGGCCATCTGCTGTGGGGCTGAGAAGGCAGGACCTCATGAGACAGACCCTCCTATAATAGAGATACCTAGAACAGAGAGGTGAAAGGAAAGGAGGTACTGCCATGGGTGAAATAATATGAAAGGCACTATATAACAAGGGCAAGGATAGGAAAGGCACTATGGGGCAGCTGAACAGATAGAAAGATGGACTTGAAAGACACTAGAATGCAGAAACAGAAAGGAATGGCACTCTGAAACAAAGAGCTAATTCTAACAAGGCATTACAGCATATGATAGACGGGCAGAGACATGAGGGGCATTACACTGTAGAGAGCTACATGTGAAAACAGCTGTTAGATAGGCACGAAAGGCACTATATAATAGATGGCTAGGCAAATAGACTGGAAAGGCACTTCATAACAGATTGAAAGGAACTTAAGGATACATGGAGAGATATGAAAGGCACTATATATCACAGGAATAGCCATAAAGAGCAGATGAAAGCTACCACATAATAGATGAGATCGATTTGAAGGGCACTGTGCAATAAAGAGCTAAATATGACAAGAACAATTTGATAGAAACATAGGAGATATATAACAGGTGGACAAGTGGATGGGTTGAAAGGCACTATATAATAAATAAATGGATAGACAGATTGAAAAGGCACTATATAATAAAGAGCAAGATAGATAGGAAAGGCACTATATAATAGATAAATGGATAGATAGATGAAAGGCACTATACAATAGATAGGAGAGATAGAGCATCATAGATAGGTAGAAAGATATTTTTAAAGACACTATATACTTGATAGACAGATTGGAAAGGCACTATATAATAGATAGATAGATAGATAGATAGATAGATAGATAGATAGATAGATAGATAGATAGATAGATAGATAGATAGATAGGAAAGGCACAGCACCATAGCTTGAAAAACATTTTTAAAGAGACTATATACTTGATAGTTAGATTTGAAAGGCGCTATATAACTGGTGGATCAGTAGAGGGACAGGTGGATCTAAATGGCAGTACTTAACAGGTAGAAATGTTAAAATAGATAAATCAACTGAAAGGCACTATATAGAGGACACAGATGTCCTCTTACCATTACTTTTATACTAAGGAGCCTGGTCGGTGTGCCTAGGCACCCTTTTCGGTGGTCAGACCCCCGTGTCCTAAGTGTCCCCCTGAACAGAGCTTCTGCTTTGATTCCCCTCAGATTATCTCGCTGCGTATGAGGGCCGAGGAGCTCGCTAAGTAGTAAGTACGATGTGCCATTGTGGCGGCTGCAGGGCTTTGCCAAGAGCGCATGGTCTGCCCGCATGGAAGGGGACATCTTCAGGTGACCATCGTGACGTGGTAGCAGAGCACAGCTGGGTCGCTGCTGGTTAAGTATGACATGCTCATCTTTAAAAAGACACAGCAGCTCTCCTGGGTGTACCCCCCACAATGCCAGTTTGAAGGTGGTCATGCTGAGAGCCCAGCTCGCCATGGACCCCCTGATGAATGGGCTGTTTAATAAGTAAAGGGGGTGGGGTGCCTCGTGCCCTCTACTTTCTTTTCAAAGCCCATCATATGGTTGCCCTGATTCTCGGATGGATGTTGTGACGTAGCCAGAAGGTGGCGCTCTTGAGCTCGTCACTCACATTCAGAAGAGCACTTTACGTGTGTCAGTGGCACTGTAAGCCTTCTTGGCAGTGCCCACTGTATTTATGAAGCCAGGTGGCCACCGACTGTACAGGCGAGGCTGCTGTGTCTGCTGCCACTTCTTAGGGATGACATTTCCAGTGGTAAGTTGCTGCTTCCGCGTCGCCTGGCATTTCCCATTTGTGGTCTCGGATCCACAGCAGTTGCAGTAAGTATTTCATCTTTGATGCCACTGCTGCCTCGTGCCATCTGTTTGCAGGTGTTGTTTTCCAACTTGACTCTCTCTCTGACAGTCTTACTCAGGATCTTTGTGCAGGGATATAAGGTAAAAGGCTCCTGGAGACCACCTCGGTACTGGCCACTTGAGAATTAAATGGTCGTGTGTCACTTTCAGGTTATCTCCCTCAGAAACCGAATTGATGAACTCCAGAAACAGTAAGTGGACTTTGTCAGCTTTGGGGGAAACAATGGTTTTCAAGTCCAGTCTCGGGGACTCCCTGCCAATTGGGTGGGTAGGGATTTTTTTTTTTTTTTCCATCAGTTAGGTCTATCATTAAAATAAAAGGTAACGATCATATGCACATTCTGCTGTAGTACGTTAGGGCAGGGAGTATTTCCTCGGGGCTGGCACTGAGAATCTGCGTTACTCTGCCAATCTGCATGAAGCTTTGATGTCTGTCAGTCGCATGGCGAGTCCAGAAAAAAAAACGACTGCGCAGTAGAGGCTCGTGTCTGCGTAAACGAGCTCGGAAAGCAAAGGCGACGGGAATCCACTGGGACCTGCAACGGTGAATAAAGGAACCCGAATCTGCCAGGAGGGGGCGCTCTTTCATGTTACAGGCACTCGCGTGAGGCGACAGGCGTGGAGTCTGCGGAAGATAAGCGGCTTTTCACTGCGGCGACACTGCGTGGGGTGTACGGCGTTGAAATAATGACGGGGTGTCACGTGTGCGTGCATATTTATATATCTATAGATACCAACCTGCCTACATCTATTTATTAATAATCATAACTAGCATTATTAGGACATTTTCTGTACAACTGATTTACTACCTACTTACTACTATCTGTCCAGATACTGTAAACATATTTTATATGTCCAAAGATATCAACAGATAACAGACACAACGACAACAACAACAACAACAACAACAACAACAACAATAATAATAATAATAATAATAATAATAATATGGGTAGTGCAGAGCTTTAGGTTTGCTAGTTCACTATTTGTGTGGAGTTTGCATGTTCTCCCTGTGTCTATAAGATTTAGTTCAGTTTTCCTCTCAGTCTCTAAAGATGGGCATGTTGGGCTTAAATAGGTTATTATTATTATTATTATTATTATTATTATCATTATTATTATTATTATTATTATTACAGTTTCCAATTAATCTCGACCTATTCACTCCCTTATGCTGTTTAATAGGTAAAAGCACAATATAAATAAATGATCATTATTTTTACTCTTGTTATTAAGAAGTCAGTTTATGGTATTATGGACTGATGATAACGGGCTTAGATCATGTTACGGACTGATGATAATAATTTAACAACCCAGGGGTGCGAGAGATCAAGAAGTGGACTTGGCGCTCCGGTGACGTTGGCCCTTCCAAGTTTCCTTTCGTTTTTTCGCGGCTGCCTCCTTCTTATCCAAATCCCGCACATCCTGAGTTCACCTCACTGTGATGGCACAACCCGCCGTACCCCCCTCCGCTCCCCAGCCAAGATTGTGCCCGCAGTGAGGGCTGAGCGTTTGGCGCTTCTCTTCAATGCTCAGTCGGTGCTCTTATGGCCAAGTACTGCAGGTGGCCCCGCCCCTCTCAGATTCGGACCAATGAGGTTACAGTAATTTTCTTCACTCTTCGACACGTTTCCGTTAACCTCACGTTGCTTGGAAGGACAAACATGTGATCAGCCCGATGTAAGCGACAGACCTGCCAGCGGGTACGTGTGGCATGTGCACTGCAAGGATTCCGTTGCCCGTGTGTGACGTCACGTTTAATAAAGCCCAAAGATGGCTGTGTGTGCTCGAGACTAAGTGAGAGGGAGTGTGTGTGTGAAAGAGAGGGGTGATCAAGTAAGAGGTGAAACCCGAAGAATAAAGCTGGCGTCACCCTGAAGTCGAGGTGCCCGGTTGGTAAGCATGTAAACAAATCGAGGTCCCTGATAGACAAGCAGGTGAGTTGGGCACTTTTTGTGTTTTACTTTTGTGAGGCATGTCTGCTGCTCTGACTTGACTACTAATTTGACATTCATGGTGTCTCTGCAGGTTGATTGATTCCTAACAGACAACCTCCGTACAGCACGGCACCTTGGGAGTTCTTCCATATGGTGTCGTGTAACACGCACATACACTGTACACGTATGTTATTATGTACATTTACACACACACACACACACACACACACACACACACACACACACGTACATGCTGCAGACTCATATTATTACCCTAACCTAAGAGCACTGGACCCAAACATGGCCTTCATTTGCTCACCCAGCTCTCCTTTTCAGGACACAATCTGCACCCCACAATGCCTGGCATTCCCCTCCTGGGCTGCCAGGTAACTGTTGGCATCTCCACAGGGCTCGGTGAAGTGATGAATGGCTCACTGGCCACCTCCCCTGATGAATGCTTACACGCTGAGCTCAACATCAAAGCACATTCCAAAGAGACCCGGGCAGTGCCAACCTGCATGCCACCTGTTGTGCCCGGTGGCCCCGCTGACATGTTGCTTTTATTTCCGAATTACAGTAGCAAGAAGGGCCAGGCCGCTCGCCGCAGAAAGTAAGCTGCCGAGGGAGGACGCGCCGGACCGGCTGCTTGGAGCCTGGACTGCTGCTTCAGAGGACGCCTACTGGTCACGGCGGGCATCCCAAGCGGGGAAGCTCGTCACTTTGCTATCTCGCTCTCTGCTTCCCGACTTCCGTAACAGAACACGGCTGATTAGAGCCTCCAATCCATGCCTCTTTCCATCTGAAATTGTGTGCTTCTCATCATTTCTTTTTTTTTTTGTAAATAAAGTGTCACTATTCTACTTCTGTCTTCTGACCTTTGATTGATCTCATGCCAATAAAATCGTCCTCAGCCTAAACGCAACTTCGTTTATGTTCATTCCATGGAGGGGGTCCGGGCTTGTGGTCGGCCTGAATGTTTCTTCTCCAAACTCGCCGCCATCTGCATGGACATTCCTGGCTAGCGGACATGTCTCTCAGAATGAAAGCCCCTTAGCAAGAAGGACGTCACCCAAGGTGGCACTTGGGGACCTTGAAGCCCACTCCCTGTCCAGTCTATTTAAACAAATTGGGACTCCGCTGTCAGACGTCATGGCGCTGGAGTGGTCCTGCAGAGCGATGCCAAAAAAGATCAAACCGTCTGCTGGAAGTTTCCAGAAAAGCCATTCCCTTTACATTTGTGGCAGGCTACGTAAGTATCCATGGACAGGAGGTGACGGAGTTGTGCAATTCCAAGGACTTCCTGATTTCACTCACCGCAGTTCACCTCAGTTCATGTTGTCTTCATCTGTCAGGGTCCTGCTACCCGCTCTGACATAAAGGTGCCAAAGAGCTTCTTCAGAGGGATGCCACAGGTGAGCCACCTTTGGTTTCCAAAAGCACCAACCCACAGGAAGGTTCCGGAAAGAAGCTAAGATCTGTAAGAGGCCCCATAAATACCCACAACTACTTGGTAACAGATGGGTGGAGTGCCAATGGGCTTCCTGGTTTCAATGCGATCACTGGGCTCAAGTTCAGGTTTTCTTCATCTGCCAGTATCCTGCCTACTACGCTATACAGATGTTTGCTTTGTCCTCATATGAAGACCCTTCCCAGATTTAAATGGTCCTTCCACAAGCAATGTATCAACGAGGAATCACACATCCCAGTAAAGTGCCACTGTGTACCCGTGAGCTCATGCCCACACCCCTGTGCCTGTACTTAGTGCTGAAGTCAATTAGTGATGATGAAGCAGTGGGCCGCGCCACTCACACCCGCAAACCCAGAATGAGAAATTGAGGCTGCATTTCAAATGTTCTTGAATCCCCCCAGAATGGTGGACTGGGCTTACTGGGAGTCCACGCCTTTCACAGTCAAGCGCCACGGAGGTCACAACGCGCACATTTGACAGGCGACCGAATGAAGCACAGACACCCGCCGTCTTCAGCTCTTCTCCATACTCATGAAGACAATGGACTCCACTTGACTCTTTCTGGGGGGCTTTTGTTTAGCGACGACCACCTAACGAGGGCAGTCTGAGCGCAACTCACATCAAGGGAGGCCCAGCACTGGCCGTCCATTAATAATAATAATAATACATTTTATTCATATAGCGCCTTTCCTGTGCTCAAGGCTCATTCGCCGATTGTTCGTCATGTTGAGAATCTTCTCACTTACACGGGGAGGGTGGAGCCTCGTCAACCCGCACCCCCCTGGATGATGCGACGGCAGCCATTTTTGCACATGAGCTGTTCGGTGGTGAAGGGGTGAGTTAGTTAGCCAATTAGGGACAGGTGATGATTAAGGGGCCAGCGTGACTAAGCCATGGTGGGCCAGGATATTGGATACCCCCTTAATCTTTACAAAGAATGCCCAGGGGTCTTGAATGAGCACAGAGAGTTTATGTGTCAATGGCGCCATATTTTGCAGCACGGTGTCCCCGTCACCACACCGGGGCATCAGGCTCCACATTGAGAACACAAGGTAAGCGCCCCCTGCTGGCCTCACCAGGAGACATTTGTGGATATGGAAAGCAAAAACTGGTTAAAATAAACCTGTGGAGGGTCCGTGGCCAGCTGATGGGGAACCGTCCATGAAGGTCTGGTAATCTCGCTGACCGCGCTGTCCGGTGTTCGTGCGTCGATCTTCAGTCCCAGAAGAACTGATACTTCATATAAACCTTCAGCTCCTTTGTGAGCCGAGTGCGCGCGCTTTACGAGAGCAAGAAGCACAATGGAAACACAAAGGCATTCTGCACATTCGTTCAGAGGGTGGAGCCACGTCAACCAGCACGAAACGCCGAAGCATCACGTCATGCGAAGAAAATACAACAATGAATGAATCAGGCGTATCAAAGCGACAGATCGAGGCAGCTGTCCGGGGTCACCCGCATTAGGGAGAAATGGAATTCCGAAGGCTTCTAGTAGGCGCCGTATGCACCCGGATGGCTGCGGAATGAGAGCCTCGACAAAACAAATGACCCGTTCAAGAAAACTAAAGCCCAACGGCAAAATAACTCGGAGTGAAGTCATCTTGGGGGTCTTTGCTCACAGATGCGCCCTGACTCTCCGGTGGCTCGGCCGTGATGTGACACCTCCATCTGGGTGGCCATGGACCCAAAGGGGCGGAGTCAGTCACCCTCACTGCAGAAGAAGAGGAAGACAACGCAGTCAGCAGCAGCGCCCCCTCTCGCTCCGGGGGGGGAACTACAGTACGTACCTGGGAGGGTGACGCTGTGACATGTTCATTCATGTGACATTAGGCGACTCCTCCAGTGGTTTTATGTAGTCGAGGGTAGTCTGATGTCCTCTGTGACTCGCCCCTCAGGCTGGTCTCATTTCGCCTTTGGTTGTCGCGGTGGGCTCAGTGTACATGAGTGCTGACAACCAACGAATGTTCATCCGGAATTCCAATGCATGGAATGCTAAGATGAGGAATGAGGGACACGGGGGGCTTTGGGACCTCATCAAGCTGATGTTTTCTATCTCAGAAAAATCAGAAATGTCCGCCGACCTGTTAACCCTTTGTATGCCACCAGCTCCGTTAATAAAAAAAGCGGTGAACACGACTGTGCCGAAAAAGCCGCCGTGTGCCTGGTGCATTTGACATGCCTAGTGATTCCCAGTCGTGTAAACTGGCACGGCCCTGCCACTTGGTCACCAAGCCTGGCATTCTGTACCCTCCGACTAGACGTCGTGTAATGTGACATCGAGTTACTCCAACAGGTGGAGCTGTGGGACCTCCTGAGGTGAAAGTTGGGGACAATACCAAGTAGGGAAGTAGGGACGAGCCAAGCCACCATCACCTCCTTCAAGTCCCAGTCAGAGTCGTCACTTTTAGCTGAAAGAAATGTCAACCGTTAGAAAGCCTGTTTAGGATTAGATTTGTATTTTATTTTCCACACATATGCACACATGTATGGGGGTGGCTGGGTGGCTCAGTGAATTGCAGCTCCCTGTAAAGTGCAATGCAGTTGAAATAAATATTCAATATTAAAAACCAGGCCGCTTGTCAGTGTAGCACATTGACACACTTGAGCTTTAATAAGAGTTTTACTCAACAATAAATGAGATGGATATCAGTAATTGATTGACAGCTGTGAGGATGGCCCGACGAGGTGGCCATTTGTGACGATCAGGAGGAAGGAGTCCATCATAACCCTGACGTAAAGCACAGAGACGGAGACCGCATTCGGTTTCATTTTACTGGTGTGTACAAAGTGCAACAAAGCTGAACTGCCTCCTTTCAGGGGTACTGACATCGATTTAAAAAGAACATTAACGCAATAAGAGGCACCGTCTTGCTGCTTTTATATAGCGCCTTTCCATGCCGATGTTACATGTACCGGGTGGTCCAGATCTTCATTACGCTATAACTTATTAAGTTTATTACATAGAGAATTCACAAAAAATGAGTTTTGTTGCCGATAGATGGCAGCACCTGCCCTGCATTCCAAAATGGTGGGGAGACGGCTGTCAGTCAAACAGCAATTCCTTTGTCTTGTATTGTTTTCCTGCATTGCATTAAAAGTTGCATAATTAGATCTGGACCACCCTATAGATTGGTGTCACTTCCGTCCTGAAGCTGCCGGTCCCCGACTTCTGGTGCAGACCTGTGGTGACGTGTGGTACTGCAGCTCTGAAGGGTTGCTGACTTGTGGCCCCCCAGGTTTGGAATGCACATCCATCCATTTATTTTAATCCATTTCCGGAAGTGACGACAGAAACACAAATGCAGTGGAGTTGTCACGCTGTTAGCTCCGTGTTAGTAGATTTCATCACTGCGACCACCAGGCCAGGTTTCGTTGGGGTGGGTTAATTACCAGGGTGGATTCAAACCGAAATCCATGGAGTCGGAACTTTAACACACACCACGTGACCCCCCAAAGCATTTCGGAAGCCCCTTTGTCGTTTTAGGCATCACAAGAAGATGATGAGTTTCGCTCAGTGTAGTGCAGGTAAAAGTAGGGGCGTGTGGGGGCTTGACAGGTGGAGGGGGTCTGAAAGCCACACCAAATAATAAGAAACCATTGCACTAAAATGACAGAAATGCTGGAATAAAAAACCGGCAGAAGATCCTGAACGTGGCGTTAAAAAAAAAAAAAATAAACGCCTAGCGCGTGACCAGAACTGGTGGTCGCGGTGCAGCCCACTGACACGTGTGTGACCACCTCTAATTAAGGCCGGGGGCGGCTCGCTCAGATGTTTTCTCTTGAGGTTTGAAGGTCCAAGGTTAACAAGGGTCACGTGTATCGTTATTCGGGTGTTTATTGGAGGATTCAGTGACCGCACGGACCTTCGGCGACCACCTGCACTGAACATGCGCAGCAGATCTCCGTTGGCACAGCAGCGCTGAGGGGTCCGCCGTCCGATTAGCGGGTACCTAAGTCAGACCTGCCTCTCCTACGTATATGTGACACGAATATTCATTGGCAGGGGGGCGAGGGGTTGGAGGCGCCCCTTGGTGTTCACGGCGTTTAGAGTCACTTAGCTTTCATTTTATTATTATTATTATTATTAGACGCTGACGACTTTGGGGATTGGGTTTCCCCCGTTGTGTCCGGGGCGCGCGCTCCCTTGCGCACGTAACTTGGACTTCACGTGGAGCGCGTGCCCTTCGGTGTCCTGAGCGCGCCCCCCAAATCTCAATAAACGGCGCTCAGGCTGTAATCGCCATTCAGAATAATCTTTGGTGTAGACGTGCCCGGCCTGTCCATGTCGCCCACCCCTAAATGCGCCACCTTCGTTATTTGATACTCTCCGTGCTGTTGGAGTTTGCTTGTTGCGATGGTCTTCTGTTTAAGGGGCCCTTCAGATTAGTTCACAATGGCGCCATATACGGTGACCCCAAAATGAAAGGCGCATCAATGTTTGCCTATCCGCGACGCCCCTGTATCGCGCTGAGGAGGCTGGAAGTAAACGCGTCCGTGAAATTAACGACATGCACCCCGTGATTGGACATTAAATTAAAAGGGAACTCATGGCGGCTTGGATTGACCACAATGGACGGAGAACTGAATAAACCTCAATCGGAACGTCGGGAAGACCCCCCAGCGGGTGGGCGTGCGGTTCAGGTCACCACGAACATATCACCAAATGAAACAGCCAGCGAGCGCCCCCCAGGACGAAAATCAACAGCGAGTCGCATGCCGGGGGTACCGGGGGAGTCAGGGGTCCGTAAATCAAACCCGTGGAGCTCAGGCTCGGTGGATTTGGGTGCCGCGGGGTGTTTAATTGGGAATGTGTACGTAAATTCGTGAAGGTTCAAGGGCCTGGTCAGATCTGCCATCAGAGGAACTTGGATGCACATCCATGGGGGCTCTGCTCGCAAAGGGGTCTTAGGGTATGTTGGACAGAAAAAAGAAAGCAAGCCGAGGAAAAACCCACCGACAGGGTGGCACTCACGGCTATCCAGCATCCATTCCAAGCCCACAACAGCGGAGAAGCTACAGCACTCCAGACCCCCCACCCCGACTCCTATCCAACCCCCGATTAGGAAGCCGTGACCTTCCATTTGGAAGCCAAAACTTCCAATTTGTTTTTTCTTAATCGTCAGTTGTCAATCACATCCAAGGGGACACTCGCCCCCCACAACCTATCAACTAAACTTCAAGGGGATCTGGAATTCGCTTCCGGTCCACAAAAAGTTTTAGAACCTAAATTCTCTTTCCCACCCAAATGTTCCCAGCACCGCAGTTTGTAATTTCTAGGCCGCCGCGAGTCGAAATGACCAATGTGACAAAGTCTCGATGACACCATGTGGTTTCTGTCTATAAAAGGGGGAGACAAAGGGGCACTTAGACTTACCCTGGCCACGGGCATTGATTCCACTTTTAGGTTTGACCTGCTGGCTGCTTGGACAAAACTCCGCTGCATTTCAACATACAGTTCATCACACCGCTCGTTATTATTAACGCTTCTCGCGTGAGCTGTGAAAAATAAAACAACCACTAGATGGCACTGTTGTTCAACATTGCAAGCGCAACCCGAGTCGCTGTTTGCACGTCGTGTGGAGTGGAGCTTACCGTGGCAGCGCATGGATGGCGGCAGGAATTCGACCCCCGGCAATCAGAGTGTCCACAAACGCTCTTGGGGGTCCACTGACGGTGAATAGTGAACGGTCAGTTCGGGTAACGGGGACACGTTTGAGAAAGTCGGAAAAACGTGGGGAATGTAATAGTTTAAAACGTGATTATTACAAGTGATACGCTAAGTGACGCACAACCGAAGTTTTATATCATTAAATTATTAAACCGTTATTTCAGAGGTTTTGCGTTTTCTAATACATAATTCTTGTCTAGTACTGTATATAAATAGCGACGTAACTAACCATTTTATGAAAGCCGACCAATCAGGATACCCGGCAAAAGAAAACTGAGGAACGGAAGATACGGGAGTGTGCGGGCTGCGCCATCATTACAGCTGGTACATCCTGACAAATCCAACAAAGTGGCGGACGAGCCTGAGCGTGTGACCACCTCCGAGCCTCTTCAAGGGGACAATCAGCCAAAAAGCCACACACAATGAATGACCAGGAGCTGTGGAGGATAGCAGGACTTTAGGGACCCTCAACTCGATGTCATTCAGACGAAGGGGCGTCTTTACAATGAGCCTGTATAGCGCCTCACCGCGAAATCGGTAATGCGAGATGAACACTGCAAGTGGATGGGAGTTGGGGGGGCACTGTCCATATGTCCACTTTAAAGGTTATACACTGAGAAGGTTAAGGCGACAGTGACAACTTTGCTTTTTGCGCTTTTAGACAAGTCAAAAGTGTTCGGTTTTCTTCTTTTTCTTTTTTTATCTTCTTTCTTTTTAGTGGCGTGAATATTTATTTATTTATGTGTATTTATTGATCTTCTGTAAAAAGCCAAATTCCAATAAAGGAGCAAATAATCTATGTATGTATTATAGTGTCTATCTATCTATCTATCTATCTATCTATCTATCTATCTATCTATCTATTATATAGTGCCTTTCACATCTATCTATCTATCTATCTATCTATGCCTTTCTCACCAATATATCTTTTATATAGTGCCTTACATATTTATTTCTCTATTATATTCTTGTTTCTTAATTATAAAGTGCCTTTCACACCAATCTATCTTTTATAGAGCACTCTTTTGATCTGTCTCGTCCTCTTCTCGTCTCAGCTGTTTTAATGTCCACTCAGGCCTCGCCGCTGTGACTTTTCCGTTTTGAATGAATCGAATTCCCACACATGAATGTCCACCTCGGCCGTCATTTGTCCCTCGTTCCGATTCTAAAGGCGACGCGCTGCTCACGTCCTCCTCTTCCTCGTTGACATTTCTTTACACGCGACACGGTGTTCGGATATCTGATAAGCGCGGTGGCTTTAGTTTTGCGCTCCTCTTATTGTTAAGAATCTCGAAATGTAACTGAACAAAGCATTAAGCGAAGCCGCAGGTCCCGGTGTCCTCGTCAGAAATCTCTTCGTCTACCGGACCTCACCGCTTTCTCCATTCCGCGGGTTTCTGTGCGTTTTCGACTGCAGACCCCCAAAAGTCAACAATTTGTCGCGGTTCTGATGCCGCGAAGATGACAAAGCCACTTGCTGTTTGGCAAACATGTCTTTGCTTAGCAGCATCCAAAGCGATTAACAAAACGAACGGTTTCAAACTGCTGTGTTGCCCGAGTTTTCTTTTGTAAAGTTTCTGTGTATTAGTCGTGTCCCGTTTATGTAAAATTAAGTCTTAAACATGAGCTTACTAAACGCCAAGACCACCGCGGCCCCTCCGGAGTCAAGTTCATGTCGCTCGGTGTTGTATTTCTGAACAGGACACGAAGTTTTTTTTTCTCCTTTTTCGTGTAGCGAGTGTTTCGTGTGAGTAAAGGAAGCTCGTGCTCGCTCCGCATAGCGGGACATTCTCTTTGTGTGGCAACAACTCGGAGAAACAAACAAACAAACAAACAAGAGCTGCTAGTTATGAGATTTTACTGTTACACGTTTGCTGGAGCTTATTAATTATTATATTTAGCAAACGTGTTATATCGAGAACAGGCAACGTTAGATATAAACATTTATTAACAATAGAAATGGAAAAATGAGATCAGCATTTATGAAGCGACTGCGTGTGGCGTTCCGTTCAGCGATGGTCCGTGCCTGGCGAGCGGCACCCCGAGACCCTGAAAGTGGGTTCAGTGGGAATGGGAATGTTAAAAAATATTAATGAGGACTGGTGGCATGTCATTTTAGTTTTAAAAAATCTGAGTGAAATATAATGTCTATCGATCGCTGGCTGCTTTTATTAAAAGAATCGCCGTTAAAACCCTTGGAATAAAACGCAGTGGTCGAGCGATGCCGTTCTGTTCGGTTTGTGTTGTCCTTTGTTGCTTTTGATGATAGCAAGTCATTAACACATAATAATAATAATAATAATAATAATATATTATTATTATTATTATTATTATTATTATTATTATTATTATTATTATTAACAGGTGGGTGGAGCCCCGACGAGCGGACCAGTAAAGAAGCAGCGCGTGTCCCTTTGGTGGATTCCACTTGAGGACTTTGCGGGTCTCCCTGCTTTTCGCCTTCTTCTTCCCAGTTTTCCCAGTTGGATTGTAAAGCTGCTGTCCCGTTAAAATCAAAAAGGCAGCCAATGGAATGCGAAGTCGTCCGAATGGACCCCCGGGAGGTCCCATGCACTTGATGAACTGGGGGCTCCGCCGAAGTCGTGGTCTTTATCCAGGACAGGTAGGTTTTTTGATTTGGGGGTCGATATCCCAGTCCTAAATATTCAGGTTGCACTTTGGAATAGAAAGGCGCTATAACGTTTATATAAATAACCTTACAGGTTGCTTTATTTATAATAATAATTAGAAGAAGAAGAACAGTGTCATTCACACGTTTCTATATATAAATATAACAATTAGGCACAACAAACCAGGCATCCTTATAAACAAGCAATATTAAATATTTACATTTTTTCTTTTCTTTTTTTTTTTTTTAGCAAAGCAACTCTTATTTACAAATATACACAAAAACAAAGCATTACAAAAGTGGTCCACACATCGGTTACATTAGCATTTTTTCTTTTTTGTCCTTCCTTTTCGTTTCCCTGGGGAGCTGAAGCTCGACGCTGTTAAATGGCTCCGCGGTTCAAAGAGTTCAGACCGCCTTATCTCACACAGCTAGTAATGGCGCAACCCACCCCAACCAACTGAAACAGGCCCGGGTCCAGGGGAGTCATTCAGCCCCCAAATATCATGTTGAGTTCCCCCGTCCACCCACGCTGTCCAGTGTACTTTTGGGATTTGTGGGGACTTTAATCACAGCACACCTCTTTCTAATATTCAAGGTTGCCCCATTTACGTTTTGGTCTGGAGTTGGGGCTGAGCTCAGGAGTGTCGATCACAATTCAGTGAATAATACGAGTGTCCGGAATTCAGAGACCTGTGACAGGTGGGCGCTTTAGAGCAGCAGGAGGGTGGGGTGGGGTGGGGGGTTCGCAGCCTTCTCGTGTATTCGCTCGATTCCCGTTCACTAAGTCGGCTGCGTGGGGTCCGCTCTAAAGGCACTTCTCGTTCAAGGAATTTGGGATTCGTAACACTGAATTGGTACAAAAGGTCAAAATCTTCATATTTCAGTAGTTAGTAAAAAATCATCGTCATCGTCACCACAAGAAGGTCCAGTCTTTGGAGGAATATCGCAATGTAAAGAATGTCGCAGTTGCTTTCGCCGAGTGTCTCTGTTTTAGGACTACAGCACGTGGTAAATGGGGTTGGGGTCGTGAGGCAGCTTCGGGCATTTGGTCGGAGACGGCGCGGGCCCACCAGCAGCGGCCTCGCTCAGGACGGAGCCTTCACTTTGAGAAGATGGACTCCCCTCGCTCACGTGCTCGGGCACTGCCAACATCTGACAAGTCGACGTGTCCGTGGAAATGCGCTCCACAATGCTGGACAGGCAGTCCAGGCTGGAAATGACGGCGCTTTTACTCCGGGAATCTGCAGAGGAGAAAAAATAAAAGACACAAACGTGAGAATTAAATCACCAAATAAATGGATTAATCAATTAAAATACGTTATTACTTTAATAATAATAATAATAATAATAATAATAATAATAATAATAATAATTAATGTGACAACTTGCATCCAAGGCCACTTACGGCATGCATTTGAGATACAATTGGTTACAATGTCATATGTAGCTTTGCGAATTAGAGCGCAGGCAGGTGAAGTGACTTGCTCAGTGTCACACTGTCACATAAAGGGGTTTGTTCCTACAACCCAAGGGAACTGCATCGCCAAAATGTCACCATTGCGCCATACTGCCGGCCTACTGTTAAATTAAAAACCAGCCTTTGATTTTATAGCGCCTTTCTATTCTCATCTTCTGAGCGGGGCGCTAAGCACGTGATTGTACGTCATTTGTTCAATGGTTTGAACACGGGACAGACGTATATATATATAATAATAATAATAATAATAATAATATTATTATTATTATTATTATTATTATTATTATTATTATTATTATTATCATAATCGCGGTAAGGACGAGTGTTGTCATCCTGGGGTACAGCGTGCTTCAGTGGTCTAACAAGGACGCCATTTGACTACGCTATGCGCTATTTATATATTAATGCGCTTCGTTCATATATATCTTGAGCATGCTTTAAATCTCTCTCGATATATATATATAGTTAGTTTTATCTATCTATCTATCTATCTATCTATCTATCTATCTATCTATCTATCTATCTATCTATCTATCTATCAGCCACTGTTAATTGATACGTTTGGTGTTATTAAAATAAATGAACATTTTCTTATCACTTTTTCTCTTCATTTATTAATATTTTTATGGTTATCAAAAATGAAATTTTAGTCTGTAATATGAAATGAAAGAAGCTGCATTCAGAGATACCGAGGCAAACAAAATTAGAGCCGCCTTTAATTTGGGAATCAAACTCAACTGAACAGTTCGGCAGGGCTTAAACGAATTTAAATCGAAAAATGACCATATTTAAGTAAAAAAAAAAAATCTGATTCTTTTAAAAAGTAGAATAATGATGATGATGATGATTGTACAGTATAAATGTTTCTGTATTGCATTTTGTCAGCTGTTCTAAGGATATGTACGCTTACGAATTTCATTGTATAAGTAAGAAACGGAAATCAACAACAACAACAATAATCATAATCATCATCATTAATACAGCGAAATTGGGAGCCTGATGTAATATTTTATGGACTTAAATTAAAATTACAATTTGAAACTTAATAATGGGATATGAAAATTTTATTTTTAGTACTTCTAAGGGGAGAATGTTCTGAGCGCTGAGTTTCTTGTATTTTTAGTGTTTTGTAGCCCTTTGGTTGTACGTGACAAGCGTTTTCAGAGGCGTATTTAGCTTTTCCTTGTTTCCATATTGACGAGGTTCAATTCTTACATTGCTTAATAAACACAAGCACCTTCACATCTATCTATCTATCTGCTATATAGTGCCTTTCTATCTTTCTATCTATCTATCTATCTATCTATCTATCTATCTATCTATCTATATCTATCTATCTATCTATCTATCATATAGTGCCTTTCACATCTATTTGTTTTTTACATAATGCCTTACCTACCTTTCTTTCTTTCTTTCTTTCTTTCTTTCTTTCTTTCTTTCTTTCTTTCTTTCTAGTTCCCCCGAGGTGCCCACCGCGCCCAGTTGCCCCTCTCACCATTTGGTGTTTCGTTGAAGTATGCGCTGTCGTAGCTGCTCCGTCTCCTGGAGTTGCAAGGAGGGGCGTTAAAATCCATCTGAAATCATAAATGCAGAATTAGTTGATCGGTTTCTTTTTAACCTCAAACCGCGACCCCCCAGATCACCGAACCCCGTGAACTGCCAATCTTTTTTTTTTTTGGTGCCCTCGCCCGACAGGTGTTCGTTGAGACCCCTAATCAGTCAAGCCTGTCCCGTTCGCTCGCTCGCGCCCGGCGCTATAAAGATGAAGGCTTGTTTTGCTTACCATTCCGTCCGAACAGTTGGACCGGGGGCTGGACGCGTCCGAGTCCCCGCTGTACTGCTCCAGGACCGGGTAGTAGTGGTCGTCCTGCCCCCGCAGCAGAGACTGCAGAGACTCGATGTAGCTGATGGCGTTTCGAAGGATCTCCACTTTGGGTAACCTCTGGTTCGGGTTGGCGGACGTGCACCTCTTGAGGGTCTCGAATGCCTCGTTGACTTTGCTGAGCCTCCTCCTTTCCCTCATGGTGGCCGCCTTCCTTCTGTCGGCGTTGGTGGTCTTGCGTTTACAGGCTTTGCACGCCCACAGAAGACACCTGCCGGCTTGGTGGTGGCCGCTGGGGGCTCGAATGTGCTCGTCTTCGTTTCGGTGATGATCGTCCTGTTTCAGTAAACTCACGTGTACCAACCGGGGGTCCAGATCCTCAAAAAAGTGCATGTCACTGGTGTTAAAACAGGGGTCATCGTAGAAGTCGTCTGCGCCGGCGAAAGAAAAAGTGCTATCCGATAACTCCATGTTTAAGGCGGGCTGGAAGATCCGAGAGTGTCAAGAAATGTTGGAGCTCACAATTTCCAAGGAACTTTTTTTCCCTTTTTTTTATTTTGCCCACTCCTTCGTCCCCCCACTGATGGATTTCAATTCCGTTACGTCGCGTACTTAAAAGCACCCGTCTGGGTACCTGCTGCTGACCCCACAGGTCTGCTCTTATTTATGTCGGGTGCAAATCCTGGGGCGTCGACCTTGGGCGGTCGCTTGGCAGGGCGGGCCAATCACAGTCGAGTGCCGGTGGGTGGGTCTTTGCGGGAGGTGGGGGTGGGATGGCTTTGGAGTTGACGCCTTTCACAAAAACTTTGTAACTGCAGAAGCTCAAGTCGGAGACTCGCAGCCGAGCTCAGAAATAACGGACAGTACCGCGAAGAAGAAGAAGAAGAAAAAGAAAAAGAAAAAAGAGAAGAAGGAGGACCTTAAACACCGAGTGCCTTTAACCGTTTTAACTGCATTTGTCTCTCATGGCACCACAGCCCTTCATTTAGTAGAATTCGCATCTTCCACGGGCGCAGTTCGAGGCCATTTGTGTGTCCAGCCTGTCACCTCATTCGATCGATTTGTTTGCCCATTTGTACCTCTGTGAACGAGCGCCTTCCGCTAAAGCACCGTTTGTCACACTGTGGGCAAGAGCGTATGAGCGACAGTGTGCGAGGTGCCAGTGCGCTGGGGGTCACCTGTCCTCTCCGCCTCGGAGTTTTATGTGCTTGCGTGAACCAAAAGATGGAAAAACGAGATATAAAAAAAAAACGACGAATGTTTGAAAATTAAAAAATAAAAAAATCAGGACGCGCTCAGACCCCTCGGCTTATTCACGTCCTACGCGACAGATGGAAAGGACAGAAGAAGACATTTAACTGTTTGTGAGCAGAGCCGACATCCGTCACTAAAGGGCGTCCGGGTGCTGAGGACCCTCACAGTGACAGGCCGGCTCTTCAGCTCCATTTGATAAGCCCCCCATCTATCTATCTATCTATCTATCTATCTATCTATCTATCTATCTATCTATCTATCTATCTATCTATCTATCTATCTATCTATCTATCTATCTATCTATCTATCTATCTATCTATCTATCTATCTATCTATCAGCCACTGTTAATTGATACGTTTGGTGTTATTAAAATAACTGAACATTTTCTTATCACTTTTTTTCTTCTGTTATTAATATTTTTATGGTTTTAAAAAATGAAATTTTAGTCTGTAATATGAAATGAAAGAAGCTGCATTCAGAGATACCGAGGCAAACAAAATTAGAGCCGCCTTTAATTTGGGAATCAAAATCAACTGAACAGTTTGGCAGGGCTTAAACGAATTTAAATCGAAAAATGACCATATTTAAGTAAAAAAAAAAAAAATCTGATTCTTTTAAAAAGTAGAATGATGATGATGATTGTACAGTATACATGTTTCTGTATTGCATTTTGTCAGCTCTTCTAAGGATATGTACGCTTACGAATTTCATTGTATAAGTAAGAAACGGAAATCAACAACAACAACAATAATCATCATCATCATCATCATTAATACAGCGAAATTGGGAGCCAGATGAAGCATTTTATTGACTTGAATTAAAATTACAGTTTTAATCTTATAAATAATGGGATATGAAAATTGTATTTTTAGTAACATTACTTCTAAGGGGAGAATGTTCTGAGCGCTGAGTTTCTTGTATTTTTAGTGTTTTGTAGCCCTTTGGTTGTACGTGACAAGCGTTTTTGCTTAATAAACACAAGCACCTTCACATCTATCTATCTATCTATCTATCTATCTATATCTAGTATCTTTCTATCTATCTATCTATCATATAGTCTATCTATCTATCTATCTATCTATCTATCTATCTATCTATCTATCTATCTATCATATAGTGCCTTCTATCTATCTATCTATCTATCTATCTATCTATCTATCTATCTATCTATCTATCTATCTATCATATAGTGCCTTTCATCTATCTATCTATCTATCTATCTATCTATCTATCTATCTATCTATATAGTATCTTTCTATCTATCTATCTATATCTATCTATCATATCTATCTTTCATCGATCTATCTATCTATCTATCTATCTATCTATCATATAGTGCCTATCTATCTATCTATCTATCTATCTATCTATCTATCTATCTATCTATCTATCTATCTATCTATCTATCTATCTATCTATCTATCTATCTATCTATCATATATCTATCTTTCATATATCATATCTATCTATCTATCTATCTATCTATTTATCTATCTATCTATCTATCTATCATATAGTGCCTTTCATCTATCTATCTATCTATCTATCTATCTATCTATCTATCTATCTATCTATCTATCTATCATATAGTGCCTTTCATCTATCTATCTATCTATCTATCATATATGCCTATCTATCTATCTATCTATCTATCTATCTATCTATCTATCTATCTATCTATCTATCTATCTATCTATCATATAGCACCTTTCATCTATCTATCTATCTATCTATCTATCTATCTATCTATCTATCTATCTATCTATCTATCTATCTATCTATCATATAGTATCTATCTCTATCTATCTATCTATCTATCTATCTATCTATCTATCTCATCTAGTGCCTTCATCTATCTATCTATCTATCTATCTATCTATCTATCTATCTATCTATCTATCTATCTATCTATCATATAGTGCCTTTCATCTATCTATCTATCTATCTATCTATCTATCTATCTATCTATCTATATAGTGCCTATCTATCATTCTATCTATCTATCTATCTATCTATCTATCTATCTATCTATCTATCTATCTATCTATCTATCTATCTATCTATCTATCTATCTATCTATCTATCTATCTATCTATCTATCTATCTATCTATCATATAGTGCCTTTCATCTATCTATCTATCTATCTATCTATCTATCTATCTATCTATCTATCTAGCGCCTTTTCCAGCTATCCCGTAGCCTAAGCCCCCCCTCTGACGTCATTTTTCTTTCACTGTGTTTAGATCTCCCCGTCAAACTGAAGTCCGCCCAGATGTCCTCCTGCATGTTTTGTGTCAGATGACCCTCTCGACGCGCAAACACATCCGCGGATAAGACTTTGATTTTTCTTTCTTTCTTTCTTTCTTTCTTTCTTTCTTTCTTTCTTTCTTTCTTTCTTTGGTTTGATGTATTGCACTTTGTTTTCGATTTTTTGTGTCGTCGTAACGTGAACGGCAGCCCCTCATTTTTGCACGTCATTTAGCCGCTCCTGCTTGTTTCGTAGCTTTAATGTCGCTAATGACTTTTAGCACCGCCGTGTGACGCGCCCGCACAGATTGCGGTGGTCTTTTCTTTTTAAGTGTTTCGTTCAAAGGTTCCACGCTCATCACTTGTCACTTTTATTTTTGCGAGTTGACAACTTCAGGTGTGTTTTCGAGGAGGGGTTTTAAATAAAATAAACTGCCCGATGACAGACTTTTGTTCCCGGCTTCTGTTCAGGAGTCCATTTGGCGTGTAATTAGCAGGACGACTTGCTAAACCGACATTCACTTCAGATAAAAGGGAAGGTGGCCAGGGCTGCCAGCGCGTTTGAAGGGGGTTGTTGATGGGGGGGGGTATGCGATTTGTAAAACAGGAAGCTTCATTACACACCTCCTTAAATGAGGGTGACACGCGAGCGCGTCTCGTTTAACACATGAAGGCAGATTGAGAGGTCCTCGGGGGTCGAGGCTGTTTATTGCACTGGGGTCTGGTTTTAATGTCGCGAGGTGACAGTAGATGGCAGTAACGAGTCGGGTCGCGAGCTTAGCATTTTCCATCACGTTAGTCGCAATTCTGGATGAGCTGTACGGTGTAGATAGAGCCATGGATATGAAAGGCACTATATAATAAATATAGATAGGAGAGACACAGCATCGTAGACAATTACAAAGACATTTTTAAAGACACTATACTTGATAGTTATCTATAACGGATAGATCAGTAGAGAGTCAGATGGATAGATTGAAAGGCACTATATAATAGATAGATATGAAAGGCAGTATATGTTAGAGTGAAAGGCACTATATAGTAGATCGATAGATGTGAAAGGTGTTATATAATAGATATGAATGGCACTATATGGTAGATAGATAGATATAAAAGGCACTATACAGTAATATATTTCAAAGGCGCTATATAACAGTTAGATAACACGATGGCCGCACGCCCATCATTTCCTTATGGGACTTGCAGTCCTTCACTCCACCACTAGATGTCCGAGGCAAACCCCCCCCCCAACACCGCTGCTGCACAATGCAGATTGAATGGCTGGCTGGCTGGCTGGCTGAACTTCCTCGCTGAGTTACGTTTTATTTATTCCCAAAGGATCACAAGTTTGGTGAATTGTACAATTCACCCTTTAATGCCTTTTGACTTCCAAAACCCTCAATGAGAAGGTGCAGAGATGAAAGCAGCGTGCCAGTCAGTGGCAGAGATAGTCGCCCAGCCTGCACCTCCGCTGTATGGACTCGGGTCACACGTCATGGTCAGCACGCGTCTGAGTGCAAAGAGTGCTGTGGCGATCGATGATAAAATAAAATGGGGTTTAGTTAACCGTAAAGAAACACGTGAAAAGCGTCCGTGTGCTCCGTGCCCCCTTCTGGTCATTGGCAGCTGCCTCAGTAGATTCAGGGACACTCGAAGGCGGGTGGCCAGTCAACACAAGAACAAATTCTGTGACATTGACACTTGTGGGTACATGCGTGGTATAGAACTGTTCACACAGGCACACGTAATGTGACCAGAAGGGGGCGCCACTGAGCCCCACAATCCAGACACAATGGGACCCAATGTGCCCTGGCACAGCCTCAAGTTCAAATAAAGTGGCACGCCACCTCCTGCCGTGGGCTCAGCCACCGTAACACAATTCCATGCGCCGCTCGGCTCTTTGCCTCTCCTTCTGCTCCAGGTGAGTGTCGCCCCCACTAGACTGCGACCCCCTGATCCAGCCGCGGTGTCTTCTTTAATGTCAGACCTGCTGGTTCTACCACAGCTTTACCCAGTGGAAGCCCTTCTGGCTCATAGAGAAGCTCTCCATAACAAGCAGGTGGTCTGCCCACAGCGCCCTCTGATGGCACCCATGGACTCCAACAGCGCTGCTCTTCAGAACGGCAGGTCCCACTCAATTTGTGTTGATGTCCAACCTGGCACCTTGGCAGAGCAGCCCTGCCAGTGCCTGTCGTGGTAGACAAACTTCCCCAGTCCATCCGTTTGTCTGTCCCACACTGGGATTAGAAGTTGACGCCACCTCCGCCTGACTGTCCTTCCATTACAGAGTAAGGTGCCATGTCCTTCATCCCAGTCGAGATGCCCGCCCACCCATTTAAAGGCTTCCTTAAGAGAGAGTGGGCTCAGAAAGGCCCCGGACGCCTTCATTTTTGTCACCTTGCAAGTCACTGAAATTCACTTTTTGCTCAACACCCCAGAATGGCAAAGCAATTGTAGAAACTTGTAGAAACTATGGCGCTGACACGAGTAGCCGGACCCCTCACTGTGGCTCAGGTGCATCCTCTTCTGTTAGAGACCACTTGTGGTCACTTCGCTTATCTGAACTGATTAGAAAAGCCCCCCACCAGTCTATCCAGGTCTAAGCCACTGCCCACAGAGCTCAGAGAGGGGACTGTGGGGGGGACACGGACCTCTCACGGCTCTCAAGAGCTCGGTGGTCTCCATATTTCTTAAAAGACTCCCTGAGTCTTCTCAGAGCTGACCGAGCACTCGCAGCAGAAGGGCCGTGATGGGCGAGGTGACCGAGGAGCTGGTGGTCACTCTGGCTGAGCTCCAGGGATCTCGGGAGGTGACCTTCTGACACGCACGCGGGGCACCACATTCATTAATGTGTGTAGAGTTCTACAAACACTGCATGCCACCTACTGTGTCGTGGACCTCTTCCTCTCCCTCCTCCTCTTCATCATGGCCGCGACCGCCCACTAAGCAGGCCAGGCAGAGGGCACGGCGCTCGATTTTGTTTCGTTTTGCACAGTGCACCCGGGATGCCGTCCAAGTGCCATTTTTGTCCACTGACGCAGGCGGACAGCTGCTCTTGTTTGCTCGGCTCGTGAAGATGGACGCCGCTCAAGCATTACATCTCCTCGTTTTCCAAATCTGATTTTTCCATTCAGTGGGCAGGAGGAGCTGGAATCTGTCCAGTCACTGCTGTGGACGCAAGCAGGTGTCAGTGTGGCACGTGGACGCCGGTCAGCATCAGCTCAGTGTTATCAGGTGGCACACGTCTACTCTCGGTTCTCCCATGTCATGTCACGGTGGCACCCATCACCCCTAAATTCTGACTACAGACTTGGGACACTGCTTGGTGGTGCCACCAATGGGGCTGCCCATGTTGATGTGCCAGCAGTCAGTGCCAAGCTGTCTTCAAAGCCTTCTAACTTCTCCTGCTCTGCCCCCAACTTGCACACACATTTAGTTGGTGCCCATATGCACGAGTGGTAAGACCTGTCCTGGACAAGTGAGAGGACACTACCTGGCACATTGTGTGCCCGATACTGGGTTATTCGTGCTGTGTCCAGTCAATTGGACCCACCCACTCATTAACATAAATAGCCTGCTCCTCCTATCAGTAGTGCCCACTCAGCTCTCTGGGTGTCACATGTAGATGCAGTCACCAACACTTTAACCAAAGGGAGTCTGAACCACAGTAGGGTATCTGATGCCAGGCCTGGTGGCTTTGCTGGCATTTTCACACACGGCGGCCCCTAAGGCAAAGGGGTGCTAAGAAGGCCATGGCAGACAGAGAGTAGCCAGAAATGATCACGTTAGAGCTCTGTGCTGTGCCAATGGGCATCTCTGAACACACAATATGTTGGACCTTCTAGTGAACGGGCACACCAACACAGAAATACAGAAATGCATATGCCAGGTTCAATACAATGGGCACAGGATCACCAAATGTGCATGGTGGAGGATTAGGATATCACAAGGCTGAAGAGGATGGGCACGGGCAGGTCAGAAATGGACATAACTGGCATGAATGGCACAGCCCGCCTGGATTGTACCAGTGGTGCCCCTTTGTCATGGCATTCAGAATGGAAAAGCACTTTATGAAGTTACAAGTTTTACGAATTCAAAGCTGCACCAGTGGCTCCATGTGCAGACCTCCCTGAGTCACATAGTGTGCCAACAACATGCAAACACCAGTGCAGTGCCAGTAAAGCCACTGGGGATTGTGGTCAATGTGAAAAGGCACTATATAAACTCAAAAAGTGACAGCACGTGTAACCATCGTTGACTGCTGTGCCACTTAGGATGATACTTGGCACTGAAAGGCACTCTATAAACTTAAAGTGGCTTGAGATTCAGTCCTGACCAGTGACGGCAAGTGTGCCTTTAATGGACTTACTGGAAATGGCGGCATTCATAGCATGGAAATGTGGAAAGAACAGCAAACCAGTAAGCAGCTTCGTATACTGTCTGTTATGCAAAGGCGCTATATAAAGTCTAAAGAGGCGGGCGCAGGTTGTATTTCTGCTGTTGACATTACAGGTAACTTTCATTGCGTTAGCTGAGGTGGCAGTGCTGTCATTGTGCAAATATGGAGACCCCTGTATTGTGCCAGCAAAGCCCCTTGGGCTGGTATTTAATATGGGAAGGCGCTATATAAAGTCTAAAGAGGTGCAGATTCCAAAGTCCATGTGACTCCATATGCAGATATCATTAAGTCACATGACCTGCCAGCACTTGCTTGGCTGTAACAGAAGCAAAGGTACGAGGGTCACTTGGGGTGGCACTCAGAATGGAAAGGCGCTATATAAACTCAGAATGGTTTGAGATTTCATTCCTACCAGAGTTTGTAAGTATAACCTCAGTTGGCATGCATGATATGCCCGCTCTCATGCTGTCGAGGTACGGAGAGGATGGCAAACCACTAAAGCAACTTTATAAAGTGCTCTATATGGAAAGGCGCTATACAGATTTCAAAGTGGCACGGATTCTGAGCTGTCAGTGATCATCTAGGCCTCTTATTGTAGAAACATAGCAACCACTACACTGTGCCCGCTGGGCTCTTTTTGATGGTATTTCCTATGGAAAGGCGCTATAAAAAGTTCAAAGAGGTATGGATTGAGAACCACCTCAGTGACTTCCTGTGCAGAGCGCATCGAGTGACAACGCGCCTTCTACACAACAGACAACATATTAGCAGCAGCGCCCTCTGTTGTCCCGCAGTGGTGTGGCATACCTCTGAAGGTGGTCCTATGCCGCGCATGCGTGACAACAGTCGGGTGTTTCTTTGGGTGCCCGCCGTTGACCTTCTCTGCAGGCCTATTGCGTGTTTACCCATTCATAGCTCTCTGGAGAAATGGAAATCCTTTTGGACTGGCACACAGCTGGGCACACAGCACATGGCACCAGGTTTCCTTTTAATGATTCAGCTAATTAAACTTGCAGCCCCTACACTTTACGTCAATTTCAGTGGGACGGGACTTCATCGTGACGGACCAGGATGGTTTCAAAACACCAAAGCCTCGTGTTTCACTCGCAGGCTTTCCGTTTGTTTCTGTGCCACTGACCTTTCTCTAATGCCAGCTGAAGTACTCCTGCCCTGCCATCAGTCTGCACCGTGTGTCTCCCAGTCCAGTTGACCTTATTTGTTCGAGCCGGACACGGATGTGACCCTTCTCATCCCAGCTAAGTCTCCTCTCACTGAAACAAACAAGCGCAGTAAAGAGCGGGCGCTGCCACTGGCGTCCATCTGGTTGTACAATTAGCGTGGCCCCCTTCCGCCACGGGTTAATGTCAACGGCAGTCCGGAACGCCAGTGTAATCCACACCCGGCCATACGTTACACAATAAATCCTTCTTAATGCCTTTATATTTAGCGGACAATCTTCGCTTGCAGACCCCTTTTTTTCCCTCTTGAATGCCATCCTAAATTCCCCCTGAAATTCTAAGGACAGAAATAAATGACGGGTGGCACTTTAGCCGCAGACGTGCGCAGAAGTTACTCTCCCTGCTGGGACCGTCTGATCTCGGATGTCCCGCGTGTCTTTTGTTTTCTTCCTGTAGTTGGTTTACCTGTTGGGCATCTCAGGGTGGCACCAAATCAAATAAATGTGGGTAGACTGGCATGTGTCTATGGCTCTTAGCGAGAGTCACCTGTGTCTCTTTTTTGAATGACCTGACCGGGTGGGCATCACGTCAGCGCGGATTGTCTTCAGGGTCTCTGCCCAAAATGTCACCCTGGTAGCTTTCAAAGTTGTATTTCTGTGGAGGGTTCAAGTGACGGTGGCACAAGCCAATGGGGATTTCATGTCAGAAGGGCATTGAGCGAGGCTGAAGTATTCGTTTGTGAAAAGCAAACTGAATGCAGATGGGCCGGGACCACCAGGTGATGCGTAGACCTCCTGCTCCGCAGTCAAAATGTGGTTTGCTCAGTTTAGGACGGGACACAGAAGAAGGAAAACGGCCTGGGAGACCAACGGAAGTGACCCACCCAGAAAACGAGGACGTCACTCACTCCATCATCTTGGAGGACATCGGCGTACATCTGAGGACCGTGAAGGCCGCAGCACTCATGAGGGAGCCCCCAAAATGCCACAGTGCCAACCAGGAGCATCAGCCAGTGGTGACTTCACAGGCATGGGCAGATATGGCATCAAGGCATTGTCCAATAAATCACCCCCACCCCTCGACGTGTCCATAGGGACCTCAATCTGTCCTTGTTAACAAGCCATCTTGGACCACTTTAGGGGGGGTCCTGTGGGATTTCATAATTGGAGGAGAAGCTCTAAAGGATGGGGACACAAACGGACCCCCCTCGGCGTCCACCGACGTTCCAGACGCTGAAGTCAGCAGGCAAGGTGACGGTCGCTGTCTTCGGGGACAAAGATGGCATTGTTTGGGTGGTAAAGGGTGCAGCCAGAGGTGCCCGGTCTCCAGACATCTTCAGGACAGCAGGATCGGGCCCACCGGCGCCTTCAAGTGCTGAGCTGCTCACCTGTCCTGGCGTCATCTGACCGTCACCTCCCTCTGAACCTGATGGGACAAAAGCTGATTGGCTGGGCAGCAGTGGATGACCACCAGAGTTCTTCTGTCACAGCTTGAAGTGGTCAGTGTGAGGGGCTCAGGCCGGTAGATGGGGGTCTCAAAAGTGGTGCTCGCTCATTGTCTTCTTTAAATGGCCCAACACATGGATGACATCTGTGGAGATGGTGTGGTGGCAAAGTGGGCAATGAGACTGCCACAGAGTTTCAGCCCCCCGGGTACAAACTGGGTGCAGTTTGCTTTTTCTTTTGTTTTATTTATTTTTTTTTTGTGGTACTTCACTGCCATCTCTTTATTAGCCCCATATGAGTATAAGCGTCAGGTGCCACCATTATGTTAGCGAGACGTGCAAGTGACATTGTGACAATAATGAGTGCGGCAGATGGATACATGACACTGCAGTGGGCTCCACGTCTGGGTGTCATGTGGACGCTATTGCTGGACTGTTATATAGTGCCTTTCCCATTCAGTCCACATCCAGCACTCCACAAGCCCCGAAGAAGACCACCTCTGAAATGAAGGCAGATTGGGGGCTCACAGTTCTGTCCTCACCAGCTGTTTGGAAGTTTCACGTAACATCTGGGATTCTGGCATGAGGCGCTGACTGGCATCTCATATCACGGGCTCTATGATGGCCCCTTGAACCTGGGGGTGTCCAGTCATGTCTGAAGGTGAGCCATCACAATGAGGACCCCAACAAGCAAAGGTGCGGCGCAGAATCGCTTGGTGCTTTGACTCCAGAAAACCAAAAGTGCAGTGCAGGTCACCCTGGTAGATAAAGTCCTGGAGCTCTGGAGGACAAGACTCCCAAGAAATGAGTTCAAACCAAAGTGCCAAGGTCCACGCTGTTCACAGGTCTTCCAGCAAACCTCAGTCCTTGTCACATGCCTGGGTACCCCACGGACATGGCCTGCCACATCCCCCTCGATCCACCAACTCGGAGCTGCCACCTCTGCCAGTCACCACAGCTCCCAGGGCACCATGTGTTAAGGGGTTGTGCTGCCACCTAGTGACAGACGCTATATAAACAGATGGTGAGTCCGGTTGGCAGTTGATTGCCTGCCACTGACAGGTTGAACAAAGCAGTCCACATGGTCTACGTGCATAGACGTGGTGTCAGCAGTGGGATCCGATTTTACACCAAATCACCTGCCAACAGGACTCACTGTCTGTTTATATAGAGCCTGCCACTAGGTGGCAATATAACCCCTTAACAGTGTGCCCCCTCTCAGATACCAGTGAGTTGGGACCCCATCTTTTTTTCAGCTCCCATGCCATGTTCTGAGGTCCTGTAAAGTGACCACAGTGTGGACGGAGACCTTCAGCTCCCCACTTTGAGGACAGACACTTCAAATGTGGACCCTTGAGAGGGTCTGGAACTGAAGCAGCCACTTCCTGCAGGAATTCTGAGCAGCTGTTTCTTGAACCCGTGTTGACACTTGTCAAGTCAAGTCAAGTCGGGTAGCAGGCACTGGTACAGAGCGTTGCCCGCACCCACCACATGGCAAAACAACTTGGGATCCAGGCAGACATGCGGTCCAGTGCCACCCTCTGGAAATGACCCTCTATCTGCCCCAGCCAGGTGTTATGTGGGCAACCCCTTGGCCTGGTCCAGCCACTAGGGTCCCCAATAATGAGGATCTTGCGAGCCGGATCACCCTCGGGTAATGTCACCAAATGGCCGTAGTGCCGTAACTGACGCCCCCTCACAAGATTCGGGACTCCATGAGCAACACAAAGTCAAACCAGCGGTGCCCAAGGACTTTCTGGAGAGACACACATGAAGGAAGCCAGCCTTCCAGACTTGACACTGGTGTGCCGACCATTCTCCAGTTAAAGGACAGTATTAGCTGGTGCCCACCTTCCTAGCTTTAATGGGTGAAATGACAGCGCACGTGGGCTGCAGTGGCACTGACATAAACGAATGTAAACGATAGGTTCAAATATTGGAGCGCCCCTCGATCCGAATCGGACTGGCACCCGTTTGTTCAGGTGGCGCAGACTGGGAATACCTGGAGAAGAAGCTCCTTGCGCGACGTGGAGAAGGTCACCCGGCTGCTACAGTCTTTCAGTCGTGACGCATGGCCTTAAGGGTGGGCTCATAAAGTGGCGAGGGATAGTGTGGCATACGGGTCGGATCCGACCCCAGGTGGGCAGAACTGGGCTGCGTGTACGAGCAGACAAAGCACCCGGGAGACCTGGCCGCGTCCGAAACGGCCGCTGAAGAAGCCAGTAGTCATTTTTAGGACCACCACGCCAGCAGTCTGATATAAAATGGCCGATTGCTGTTATTTACTTCATTATTCGTTCATTTGCATTTGTAAAGTAGTGCGCTGGTGGGGCTGCTGGTTTAATAGCAAAACAGAAACATATACGGGTAGGCATCAGAAACATCGCGGACCCCCGGCCAGTGCCCATTGAGCCGATGTGGCCGGTGCCCGTGACTGGAATGGCGAGCTGTTCACTTCAGTTCGTGTTACTGTTCAAGGTGAAGCCGACCACTTTTAACAGCCCCCCAGTGTCGATGACGCCCCTCCTCGTCTCTCCTGTACAAACGCTGAGGTGTTTTCTCACGTGCGCCTGAAGAAGCTCAGATCTCCGTTTGCAAACGACCCCCTGTGCGGTACTGTCGGGGGCTTCAGAGACTTAGCCCCTGATCTGTAGTGCTAAGCCCCTAATCTTGCAGTCTCGGATACACACGGTCAATGGCGCCCAGTCCGCCCATTCTGTTTAATTTAGCCCCTGATCATAAGGGGGTTCGCTTTTATAGCACAAAAACGCACGTGAAAATCAAAGAGGGGCCGAAGCCCCCCGATCCCCGCAAACCAAATAAACGCGCAGGCAGGAGGCTCGCACTCAGTAACGGCTTTGTATTTGGGAGCTGAAGCGCCCTTGAAGTGGCTTGTAGGGAAAATCGCGTGAAAGTTTCAAGAAAGCCAAGTCGTTTATGCATTCGGGACGGCCACGCGGGGACACCTGTGAGCCCCTCGAGATGTCAGACGGAGACGAGAGAAAGCCGCGGAGTGGAACCCCGATCCCCGTACGGAAGCAGGAGGGTCCGCCTCAGCCATGTAACGCTGCGCCGAGGGACGTGTCCGGGCAGAAAACCCCCCGTGATGAGTGACAAGCCGCAGATGTCCTGCCTGCTGTCCACGTCTGCTCTCCTCGGCCACTCTGCCATTTGCTTTGCTGCCTTTTCCTGAATGCATCCGTTGTGAAGCCTGACTAATGGGAAAGCCTTATGGAGGCAAGCCCGACGAGCTCGGGCAAGACCCTCTTCACAGAAATACAAATTTAAAGGAGGACGAGCGAGGGCTAATCATCATCATCATCATCATCATCATCATCATCATCATCATCATATCAAAATAAAAAACAAAAAACCGTCAGGCTCTGAAACCGAGGCGTTACCGAATGGCAAATGTCGCACGCACGGGGTGCCCGGCTGCAAATCGCCATGCGGGTTCCGAGTAACAGTCACACAGTTTATTTGAGATCGTCTCTCCGTTTTTGAAGTGAAACATCTGAACGCGGCGGGTTGCATTCGAGTGCCGCGTTTCTAGTAAAATTAAACATGTGACGTTCAAAGTCGGTCAATCTGTTATGGGACAGAGAGGGCCACCTAGGGTGTCATCACCTGAGTGGCGCCATTTACATTCCCGCGAACTCCGAATGGGCAATGTCACCCACTGCAAGTGAAAGAGGGCGTGCACTGTATGCCAAGGGGGTCCCTGAAGTCTAATCATACAAACCAACGGCTGCGGATAACGAGTGCCCACCGCCCACCCTGGTTCCAGATGGACTTCAGGGGCTCAGGGCCGGCAGGGGCAGAGCTGGAAGGTAATTTTAGGGGAATGAGAGAAGACATGAATGATCACTTTATTATGGGGGGAGTTCAAAGTTGAGGTCTCCTATGAGCCCTGGTGCCCCCATGTCATGGCTGGCTCTGCTGCCACACTGCTCAAGGGTTGTGGGTTCAGATTGTACCCTGCTGGGTATCTGTGTGCAGTTTGCATGTTCTGCAGGTGCTGAAGGGTCCACCACCTCTCAAAGACATGCAGGTGGGGTGCCTGGCATCTGTAGGTTCAATGGGGGGATACATGAGGGGGCCTGGTAGCCCAATGCTCGCCACTTTGAGTCCAATCTGATCAAGACGGGGTTCCCCACTACTGAAATGGACTAAGTCCCAGGTGACCCAAGTGCAGAAAGATGCCAGTCTTAACTCAGAAGGCTCCTGGTCATTCACTGACCTTCAATGTCATCATGAATGCCCTTCTTGTCCTGAGGGTGAAATTCATGTGAATCACAAACTTTGCTGCCATTTCCACAGTCAAATAATAATGTCACGTTTATCTAGTCCTGGGTCACAGGGGGCCTGAGCAGATCCCAGCAGCAGCAGCAGCAGCAAGTGCAAGGCAGGAAACGTCCCTGGGTGATCTGCCAGTCCATCGCAGGACCCCGGAGAGCCACCAATTCAAAACGACGGTCATCTTTGAGGATGTGGCAGGAAAGCTGGAATCCCAACAAGGACACGGGGAGAACATGCAGACTCCAGCCTGGGACAGGAATTCAAGCCAGGGCCGCACTAACTGCTGTGTCACCAGTGTGACCGAGACTCTTCTTTGTGTCCTGACTGGTAAGCCACACTGGTGCTATGGATGAAATGAGCAGGGGGCAAGAGAAAAGGAGAACACAATGGGGAGGAGAAGATGAGGTGCTGGTGATCGGACAGACCAGAGTGTGGAAACGGCCATCTGAAGTCTAAAACCCAAAAGGGTCAGGGGGCTTCGGGTCAACAGCAAGGCAGAGACCAACCCTGGACTGAGTGCCAGGCCACCGCTGGGCACTCACAGTCAGAGCAGCCAATCAGGGTGACGTGAACATCCGTGGCATGTGGGAGGAAAAAACACACCAACTCCACACAATGCTGACCAAGTGGCAAGGCCAACGCTCTGCCAGTCAGGTCACAGTCAGGCCACCATGAGTGTCCCTCATGTGGTTCACTGACAAACTTGACGTTGTAATAAAGGGGTAAGTGTGGCCACAGACTGGAGGACGCGTCCCCCTCTGACAGGAGCAGGTGACACAGAGATCATAATCCAGGAGGCAATTGTTTAGAACATGAGGACAATCTGGATGAGAGCAGGGCATTCAGCCCAACAAAGCTCGCCAGTTCTGCCCACTTCGTTCTTCTAATAATACATCAAGTCTTTAGGCAAAGCAATCTTTATTTTATATAGCGCTTTTTTCAATAGGAAACATTCAAATGTGTTGTCAGAAATATGTGAGTCTGGGGGCATCTTCATGGTGCAGTGCTTGCAATTCCACCCCAGTACATGGGTTGGTGCAGATTGGCACAGGTTGGCAGTGTCTCTTATTCCTCCTTCACTGTCAGATCCGAGGATTGGTGACTGGTGGAGCTATGATGTCACTTGCTGGGTCTCGACCCACACTCCTACATCGTCCACCCCTGGCCCTTTCGATCTGCCTCACCAGAAGTGCCAGTCCATCTGAGACTGGCATCTGAACAAGACGTCACCTTTCCATCTTTTTTTTTTTTTTTGATTTTTACCTTGGCATTTCAGTGGGCCTTTCACCACCTGGTGCCCCCAACCCTTTGTCCTTGTTTGTCTTCTTGTGTGCCACATGTGCAGACCACCACTTACACAGGGGCCATTCAAAAAACGTGCACATCTTTGGGGATGTGGGAGGAAAGCTGGAATACCAAGCAGGACACGGGAAGAGCATGCAAAGTGCCCACGCTGAGTCCTTTGGAGTGGGGAGGCAGCAGAGGTGACCACTGCCCACTGGGCATGATACAATAAATACAAGTGCCCAGCCAGTTAGGCCACACCCACCTTCCTTGATGTAGTTCATAGAGGAACTGGACATTATAAGAGATGTGCCCAGAGACTGGAGGACAGTCCAGGACCACCTCGGACAGTCGAAGGGAGATGACCAGAGCCGGCAAGGTGAGGTTCAAGATGACATCCATTCAGTCCGCACTGAGTGCTGGAGTTTTAAGGAGATTTAATGCAGGAAGCATTCCTTCCAACAACATATAAAGGGAGTAAAAACATTGGACAAGCTGTCCACAAACATCAGACAGGCCTATAGAGCCAAACCCCTAGGGCACCTTGGCCAGTCTGATCACACGTCCCTGCTTCTGATCCCCGCATATACCCCCTCAGGAGACAATCAGAATCAGAAAACTTTATTAATCCCAAAGTAAATTACTTATGTTACAACTTAACAACAGACAAGGGACCAGGACCAGGACCAGGACCAGGTCTGTTACCATATGGCCCGAGGAGGCCTCCCAACAGTTGCAGGACTGGGAGGTTTTCGATCACCAAGACTTGGAGAACCCAACTATGGCAGTCGTGGATTACAGCAGGTTCTGCACAGACAACGTCGACAGGGACAGAAGTATGAGGATTTATCCCAACAGGATGCCCTGGATAACAAGGGAGGTCCAGAGTCTGCTGAAAGCCAGGAATACTGCTGCCAGGTCTGGAGACTGGGCACTTTACAGTGTAGGCTGGCATCTGAGTGGCCAAGGCAATGTACAGAAGGAGGACCATCTGAGGAGCAGCAACACCAGGCAGGTGTGGCAGGGTGTAGATAGATAGATAGAGTGAAAGGCACTATATAATATATAGATAGATAGATAGATAGATAGATAGATAGATAGAGTGAAAGGCACTATATAATATATAGATAGATAGATAGATAGATAGATAGATAGATAGATAGATAGATAGACAGAGTGAAAGGCACTATATAATATATAGATAGATAGATAGATAGATATCTATCTATCTATTATATAGTGCCTTTCACTCTATCTATCTATCTATCTATCTATCTATCTATCTATCTATCTATCTATCTTTATTTTATATATTATATTTTTTATATCCACAAATGGATAGATCTGTGATCACAAAGGGACAATTTAATGTCACCAATTTAGAAAGATGCAAATTTTTAGGATGTGGTGGAAAACTGGAATACCAACAATCATAAAGGTGCAACATAAATGAATGCATTATGATGATGATGATGATGATGATGATTTTTATTATTTCTTTGGACACGTGGTGTCCTTTCAGGTTTGCTCCGTAAATTTAAGGTGCACCCGGCTGTCTCTGCACATGCCCAGTTGGCACAGGACGTGTCCATTTTCCCCGTTTCCGGTTGGAGGACCACCTTTCATAACAAAGATCCGAAAACACCAACGTGTGTGTGACTTGGGGGTCTGGGGGTGAACTCCAACTGCGCCCTCAGGTGGACTCGTTTTAGTGTGCGGTAAGCCTGAGTGTCAGACGGAGACCCCAACAGGGCTTTAGAGTCAGGGGGCCAACTCTGATATTAGCAGGCCAACAGAGCGTGAAGGACTGAGTGGAGTCGTCACCTTTGTCACTTGGATGATCCGCGGCTTGTTAGTGACAGCTGCTGGGTTTGTTAGGGATGGTTAGATGAACATCTCAAGCTTCAGACTGACAGTTCGCTCCTCCTCCTCCTCCTTTTTTATGAAGCCCCCAGAACGAGGGGCTCTTCACTGAACGACTTCATCGGCCGCGGCTGCCCTCCACTTGTTCCGCGCGATTGATTTGTGGCCTTTTCCATCTTGTATAACAAGGCGTGAAAGCCGCCGTTGGAATGACTACCAGATGTTATCAGCTCATCACACACTGAGGTGTCTCGAACCCTTTCGTGTGTGTAAGGACTCAGTGTCACCGCTGCCCAGTCCCGGGAGGTGGGAGGCTGGGCTCGGTGGTGCGGCTCTCTTACACACACACACACACACACACACACACCGGCTCGGGCCCCTGACTTTCACACCGCTGACCACATTCAGCTTACCACATTTATATTTAGCAGCGCCTGAAACCCAATGCGCCTGTTAGCCGACCTTCAGCTCGGGCCCCTATGGGCACAAGCGGCATGTTGCCGAGGGAGACGAGGTCGTCTGCGACATGTCGGATAGACGGGGCACCGCAGCAAAATCCTCGAAGGCGTAAAGGAAAAGTTCAAAAGATGATTTGGGGAGAGACGTGCCACGCGAGTTTAGGGGCCACACATAACTAAAACCACGACCAGCCTCACCTGGGGCACTGGGCGAATGACATCATATATGGACCCTGACGTCAGCAAGTGGCCCACGTGATGCCATCCACGGCAGGTCAGCAGCGTGGCTTTCACACCCACGGGATAGGGTGGGGCCAGAATGAGGAAGGTATGACGTCAGACGTGTTTGATCTCCGTCCATCTTGGCTGCTAATGAGGTTGAGGATGGCAGTATGCACTGATCTAGTGATGATGATGATGATGGTGTTATTTATTCATCATTCTGAATGCAGGGTGCTGACATTTAACCTCTGTTCCATACCGTGCCCATCAGCAAGTTGATACCCAATCATCCCGTCCCCCCCACATCTGACCCTGCCCCATCCCAAGTCCTCCAGCAAATGCATTATCTTACATTGTGACACTCGACTATGTCTCCGCCCACAACTGACTCCACCCCATCCCCAGTCCATCAGTGGCCGCCTTCTTATATATGGTGATACTCAATCATTGTGCTCCACCCACATCTGACCCGCCCTATTCCACTTTAATTAGTGAACACCTCATCTGATATCGTGACACTCAGTCATCCCACCCCTCCCACATCTGACCACGCCCCATCATGCCATGTCACTCAGCAAACACTTTATTTTATATGAATGCACTCAGTCATCCCACTCTGCGCATGTCTCACCCCTCATCTTCAGTTTGGTCAGCAAAGTCTGTGGGGTGGTCTGCTTTGACCACCAAACAGTCCACAAAGGGTTCATCATTGAGAGATCAGACGAAGGGGGCAATGACATTACTTGGCACCCCTACAGCATGTAGCTCAAAGCTTTCTGTGCCAGCTGCAGAGGGTCAGCCTTGCATGCCATGCCCTCGCCACGTTCTACAGGGGGCACCATCACTGACAGGTAAGGGAGTTCAACACAGGTGACCTGGAAGTGCCCAAGACAAGAGAGTCGCTGCAGAAAGGCGCTACAAACGGCCGTCTCAGCAGCATCGTAAGCCCCCCGGAGCAGAGTAGTGTGCTGGGGTCCCTGTTTTGATAGCAAAACTGAAACATGCATTGACATCAGAAACATTATGGGCCCCTGGCCAGTACCCGTTGTGCCCATATGTTAAGACAGCCCACTGATACATAAAGCCACAAGATTCATGTCTGTCACCAAAACCTGAAAATTCATGTGGCCGACTCGGAGATGCAGCAGGGGACCTGTGATGTGTCATGAGATGGCTTTCAAAATCGAAAGTCACTCTATAGAACCACAAAGTCAGCAGCCTGAATGACACGTCACCAGTGAGGGCTCTGACTGCCATGTGCTGGCGCAGTGCCATGGGACCAGTTTCACTACAGAAAGGCGCTATATAAAAAGGAAAAAGCCCACCAATAACTCCATCTGGGAACAAAGAGGGAGTCACCTTAGCAGTCGTTAAAGAAAGACAGGAATGACCACCCGGTGGCCCAAGACCACTGAGGCCTGAAGAAAGGCGCCATATAAAATCACAATGGCAGAGTCTAGTGCCGAAACCTGAAAGTCCTGTTTCCTGTGAGATGGCTTACACTCTAGAAAGGCGCTATATAAAACTACAAGGCCAATCTCTGTCATGTCACAAGCAAGAGCTGCTATGGCAGTGACACTGTAAAGTCACAGGATGGACTTCACTATAGGAAGGCGCTATATAAAACTACAAGGCCAGTCTCAGTCACTGAAGCCTGAACGTCACGTCATCTGTGACACCGCCTTCAATATGTGATGTACCATAGAGTGACTTAGACTGTAGAAAGGCACAGGGACAGGGGCCATTGCTGAAACCTGAAAGCCATGTCACCCACCAGGGCTTGTGCTGCACTGACCCTCTGACGTGCCATAAGAAGGGGGTGTCAGTATATAAAACCACAAAGCCATTCTTCGTCACTGAATGTCACCTCTGAAGGCTCCTATTACAGTGGACCTGTAAAGTGCCACAGGATCAGCTTCACTGTGGAAAGGCGCTATATTAATGGATGACATCACACGTTTAATGACCATCTGAGAACCAAGAGGGAGTCCCTGACCTTTTGGAAATATGCAAATGACTATACTGCACCCTGAAACCACTGTAGAAAGGCACTATATGACACCATAGGGTCAGCCATAATCACCGAAACCTGAACGTCATGTCACCTGTGACACGTCAGTGAATATATGAAGCACCCTAAGGTGAGTTAAGGTGACTGGAGAAAGGCACTATGTGACACCACAAGGTCAGGGGCCATCGCTGAAACCTGAACGTCATGTCACCTGCGAGAGTCCCAACTGCAGTGTATCTGTAAAGTGCCATGGGATTGGCTTCAGGACAGAAAGGCGCTATATAGAAAGAAAAGACTGCAGATTTAAGGCCAAGGAAGAAGCCCACCTGAGAAATGAGAGACCATCAGTGAAGGTGGACAGTAAACGACACCACAACAAATGACATTGGCCATCAGGGAGCCTTCAGACACAAGGCAGGGGACGTTCACTCAGCAGGCCTTGCTGGTTTCTTATCACTTTCCAAAGTTCAGCCATCTCTCCTTTGGCAGTCATATAGCGCCTTTCGCTGCATACCGAAATGCTTCACAAACAACGAAGGGAATGGGGGACGTAGCAATGGACGAGGAATGATGTCCCTAACAGAACTCTTCTTGAGCGTCACGTGGCCTGCTGACATCCCTCCTCCTCCTCCTCTTTCTCAGCCCCTCTTTGTGGTTTTTTTTAACGACTTGTAAAGTGGGGCAGCGGGCAGCTGGACGCGTGAGAAGAACACTTGAGAGATCCGTCACAGCGTGCAGCGAGAAATGAGCTGACAAAGTGGCAACAGGGTCCGCGGCGGCCCACCGCTCCTCACACCTGCCGCGGTCTGACCCGGGCGTCCACAATCGGCGCATTGTGCTGCCGGGATTGCGTTACACTCTGATTAGTGCATCAGCTCAAGACCCCCAACCCCCCCAGCAGGGTGGGCAACAGGGGATCAGAGTGCTGGACATGAGCGCTTTAACAGACCTTGGCTGTTGTCACAACGGACGTAAGAGAACAAGTGGGGCTGCTTGTGGATCAGTGAGGGAGAGCAGCAGGCAGACATTGGGGGAGAACATGCCAACTTGTGTGGGCACTGCCACCACACAGGGCCAGTGGTGGAAGTCTGGTATAATTATGTCAGATGGACTTTAAGGTTACTTGAGGGTGCGAGCAGGGCAAAGGCACAAACAACTCCAGCCAGTCTGCCGTCAGGGCACAGTGCCAGTGCCAACCTCCTAATTGGCATAACATGCACTTGTCTGAGACTTGACAATAACATGCGGAGACCACCCACACCTTGGACCAGGCGGTACAAGGCTAAGCGGAGAGGTGGGCATGGAATTCACAAATCAGTCTGGTAGTCGATGTAATCGTCCAATCACTGCACTCTAGGCTAATAAGGTGCTAGAATTGACATAATCTGCATATCATTATGTAGTGATTTGCATACATTAAAGGTGGTCAGGGTTATGGAGTTCATTCCAGAGATTTGGTTAGTCAGCCGTCTGCCGTCAGAATCTCTTTAGCAATTCATCGAGTCAGTCAGATAATTAGCGACTAGCCAATCAGCTGCTCATCACTCACTCGTTACCAGCTAATTGGTCAGCTTGTTAAAAATGAAGGGGACCTTCAAGGGTGGGCGTAATAAACAGCCAGCTGGATAACTGGAGCCGATGAGGTCATCAAAGATGAAGAACACGGTTCATTGAATGGATGGAGTAAGCGAGCATCTGCAACTTCTGAAGGGAGAGGACGTCACTGGCCAGTGTCACACTGTCACCTCAGAGCTGCTCTGCGAGGTGCGGCCAGTTGATCAGAAAGCCACAGTTAGGGAATACAGAAAACACCTGGCAGAACAGAGCTCATTGGCACGATCATCCGTCTGCGACCATTTTGTTAATTGTTGATCATTGGAGCGAAGTCACAAGTTAGGCTGTCGACTTAGTCAGCAGCGACAAGCCAGCTCTTCAGCGGTCACTCGGTGAGAACAGCCGTCCACCTGGTCTTGCTGTTGGCTTTTGGAGCTCCTATCGCCATCTCCTGACTCCCAATTGCCAGGCCAGTTCATTCTTTACTCTTTTTGTTTGGTCACTTCCTGTCCACTTGTGTGACTCTGGTGTTGGTCTTGTGTGACAGTGGCTGACCATTGACTGAGATGTCACCGTCCATAACTCATTAGCCCACTGTGAGGAGAGCTGAGGGGGTCCCAGACGCACCCCACCAGCTGTACTTGTCTCGCCTCATCAAATACCAGGCTGGGGAAGGATGAATGGAAAGAAAATGTGGGAAGAGACAAAAATGATGAAAGGCGCTATATAATACAGACAAAAAGTGTACATAAAGGCACTATATTAAGATAGATAGGAAGGGAAGTATGTAATGAGAGTCAAAGGCGCTATATAATGATAGGGGGAATGACATTGTGAAGCATTACATAGAGATAGAGTGAATGGCACAATATAACAAAGAGACGAATATGACAGTTACTACATAATGATAGAGTGAAAGGAATTACATACCATAGATAGATAGATAGATAGATAGATAGATAGATAGATAGATAGATAGATAGATAGATAGATAGATGAAAGGCACTATATAATAGATAGATAGATAGATAGATAGATAGATAGATAGATAGATAGATAGATAGATAAAAGGCACTATATAATAGATAGATAGATAGATAGATAGATAGATAGATAGATAGATAGATAGATAGATAGATAGATTGCTGTGCTGTAGATTGATTGATTGATTGGTATTATATACGACAGCTATTGCCGTGTAAGTAGACAGACGTAATGTCACGACAGTTGCTGTTATAAATAGGTTGATGTAAATTAAAGGCACTATATGTATATGATAGGTTGGCACTCTATACTTGACAGGGCACTATATAACATAAAGGTCCCACCACACACATGACTGTCTTCTTCCCAGTGTCCCCTCCCTCCCACACTGTGACACATGTGACCTACTGGACTGTGAGCCTGGGTGACTTGAGTCAGCACAGGTGACAAAACAAGCAGAGCCCAGTGAGGGCATGTGACCTTTGTAGTGACCAGCTAAGAGTGTCAACAGAAGGAAGCCCCCCTCCACCCCCACCGATCCCCCCCAATCCCACCTACTAAAGTGCTTAGTATTACGATATCCATGAAACTCGAGTCTTGCGTGCTATAAATAGCGGTAACGGCCCCTGAATGACGGTGCCACTGATTGTGCCCGCATGCCTGCTGGGTACAGCACTCAATCCCAAAGTCCCTGGTGTGTGGAGACATTTCTGACGATACTCACGAGTGACTCAAGGCCTTGAAAGCGGATCCCGTCGTTGGGGGGCTATAAATACACATGGCGAGCTGCAGGGGAATTCGTTTTCTCCTGAGTCAGTAAGCCGCTGGCACCTGCCCAGTCGCCGGGCATTTTCTGTGATTTTCCTGGCCTGCAGCTCCCAACTCCTTTTGTATTCTTGTAATTTTATTGACAAAATGGCACAAAGCTGTCATCCCCTGATTGTCCCCATGTGTGTTGGCCAGCCTGAAGATATCTCCCTGCCCGTTCTCAGAGACCAACACTTGTGCCAAACAGGATGTTTGTTGCGCCAGTCATTCCTGTCCAGAGGTCACTGGGCACACTGGTCACACTCAGCTGGCCAGACATTTACTTTGGTTATTGACTGAGGTCTGGAGTTTGTCACTTCCGCTTACATGATGTATCACTGGTTGTACCTTCAACTGGCATCCTCTTTAAGTCATTGTGACTGAGGGGTCCTGAGATCATCCCAGTGCCATCTATGAGGGTCTCTGCTTGGCCCTCATGTTGTTGAGCGGTCATCATTATGGCACTGGACACAGTAGACCATCTGAACCTCCAACTCTAACTCCTGAGCGGGTGCATCGATGTCAGTCCCAATGTGGTGACTGTGTGCTTTGAGCCCAGGCCCCCTGTCTGAGCTGTAGCCCCCCATTGTCTTTACTCAGACTCCGCTGTTATTTGTTTCCATATCCCATTTCATTTCATCATCACGGGGTCCGCCTTTGTTTATCTCCATCAATATTTTCTTTATCTGAACCCAGGTCCCCTTGCCCATTCAGTCCATACTTGAAGGAGACTTCACTTTATATAGCGCCTTACAGCAGCAAACCTGGAGCCCGTCTCAGCAACATAAGGTGCAAGGCCTGAACGGGGTACCAGACCATCTCAGTGCCCACTAAAATAGATGCCAGCTTGGAATCGCCAGCTCGCCCAACTTGAACATCTTGTGGGATGAAGATCCAGACGGGTATGGGGAGAACATGAAAACTCCATGGAGACCTTCCAGGTAGGTGTGGGGATTTGAACCCAAGTTACTGAATCTATGACGTCTGACCAGTAAAGGGTGGTAGAATGTGAGAGGGACAGTAAAATCGATACAGGCAGCCATGGCTTATGGGATTTGAACCCAGGGCACTGAATCTATGAGGCAGTCGCACCAACCACTGAGCCACCAAGCCTCCCCGAGGACTTTGATTTACAATACTTGGGCTAATTCTAATTCTCATCAGGTGCAGCCTTGTTTTATATAGTGCCTTTCCATCCCAATGTCCCCATAGCAGGGGACAGGTGACTGGACACACGTTCACTGAACTTGCCCCCCTGGGGTTTGCAGCTCTTCTCTATGGACACCGGGGGGCAAACTGCCCACCGACCCAAGGAAAGCCTGAGGTAGGCTTGCCCACAGGCTTGGCAGTGGGATGACTGAATGACAGAGCGATGCTCAAGTGTGTCCACCAAACTGGACTGGGGGCCGGGGGGCACTCTGACCTTCTACTAGCAGATTATGGGCTGTCCATGTGGTGCACCTCTTGGCTTATTTCAGCTTGTTTCACGTCTACAGTTGCGTCTTATTAATGAGCGTCTTGTTACACTGTGGCCCCCGAGACGGGGATGAGACCACCAGACAGAGACAAGCTCAGCCGGTCTGACTTTGAGAGGGCCGACATGACCCAGTATGTTCTGCTGTGTGCAAACATGGGGTCAAAAACCGTAAAGCCCCTCAAGGCAGCGACCCCCCTCTTCAGTGAACAGTTACACCTTATTGAGGCAAATTGACACTCGGCTCAGCTATAGAGGAAAATAAAGGAGGACATCATAGGGGACAGAGAGGTGACAAGGACATGGCTGACACACACTGTCACGGGCACAGGAACAGGAGTCAGTGTGAGACACACAAATAACACCACACAGTCTGTACAGAAGTCTGGATATATAGCGCCTTTCACTGTCCACGCAAACGCAAATCACCACATTCAGCAACCTCGCAGTTATATAGCACCTTCTACAAAACCCACATTCTGTATATAGCGCCTTTCACTGTCTGCACAATCACGAAAACGTGATAATAGTGCCTTTCACTACACACCCAGCAGCCATTTAATTCTGTAGCACTTACTGTAATTCACACAGTCATCAGTTCATCAGCCTTGACTTTATATAGCGCCTTTCATAATGCACACTCTCATAAAACCTAGAGGCTCTATATAGCGCCTTTCACCACACAAATATATGGAAATTGAAAACTTTGTAAATTCAGCATCCTTCTCTTTATGTAGCCCCTTTCGTAAGGCACACCATCACAAAACCTACAGCCTGTATATAGCGCCTTTCACTGTGCACGATTACAAGGAAACTTACAAACCTGTAAATTTTCATCAGTCTTTCCTTTATATAGCGCCTTTCACTACACAACCACAAACCAGCAAATAGAGCAGCCATCTAATTATATGGCACCTGCCACAATTCACACAACGTAAATTCATCAGCCTTCTCTTTACAGTATATAGCGCCTTTCACTGTCTGCACAATGTCACGAAACATTAAAACTGTATATAGTGCCTTTCATAGTCTACATGATCACAAGGAAACTTACACACTTTGTAACCTCATCAGCCTTTCACACTGCACAAGGCCACTAAACCTTCAGCCTGTATATAGCGCCTTTCACTGCCTACACAATCCCAAGGAGACGTACAAACCCTCGTATGACAGCTTCTGCAAGGCACACACTCAGCAGCCATTTTAAATTGCTACTTCTTAACTTATATAGCGCCTTTCACAACACATGCTATTAAAAGATTAGCAAATTAAACAAAACGATGAAGCCCCATTATTGTCAGTTTTTAATATAGTGCCTTTCATCGGGGGTCCCATCACATGGACAATGTCATTTTGTACCTCTTGGGTTATTTCAGCTTGTTTCACGTCCACAGTTGCATCTTGTTAATGAGTGTCTTGTTGCACTGTTGACCCCGAGACTTGAATGAGACCACCGGGCAGAGGCAAACTCAGCCAGTCTGACTCTGGCAGTGCCGACATGACCCACTATGTTCTGCTGGGTGCACACATGGGGTCAAAAACCCTTAAGCCCCTCAGTGAACATTGACGCCTCATTTAGGCAAATAGACACTCAGCTCAGCTACAGAGGAAAACAAAGGAGGACATCATAAAGGACAGAGAGGTGACAAGGACACGGCCAACACACAACGTCCCAAACACAGCAGGAATCGATGTGAGACCATCAGGGGCACATGAACAATGAAGTCCCATTATTATCAGTTTTTAATATAGTGCCTTTCATTGGGGGTCCCATCACATGGACAATGTCATTTGTCACATTCAGCACCCCAGTGCTTGTTTAATGCAGCGCCATGATGACTATGAACACCGTGAACAATAACTTCATTAAGACCTGTTTAAGTTCTCATGTCATATAGCGCCTTTGAGGAGCTGTACAGGACATGTTGTGGCATCAGGCCATCTTCTCCTGCCTCCACCTTTCACCGCCACCTTTATGTGTCTTTTCAGGCTGTGACAGGTGAGGGTGGCTGACACCACAGCTGAATGTCACGAGGTGCTGTGGCACTGTGGTGTCACGTGCTGGAATGTTAAACATGAGGATGCCAGTTCCAGCCAATTAACATTATTGTCCACTTGGTCCTTCTTGCCAAGTTTATTTCTTTGTCCTCTCCGTGTCAGGACGTCCAGCTCCTCACTCTTACCACTTTGAAAGGCGCTATATGAAGCCGGCCTTGGCTTGAAGGTCTCCTAAGCTGCCACACTAAATGGTTCAAAAGGCAGGGTGGCCCCCTAGTGGCTAACGTATTCAGCTAATTCAGCCCCAGCAGCAGATCCATCTTTTAAGGGGAGTGAAGGGGGAGGTTGTCCCGGGTCTGGTGGTCCCATAAACTCGTAAACACATACGTGTCGAAATATTAAGTGACGCATGAAATTGGCATGTTGTGACTGCCAGCCTGCCATTTTATTCTACACCCTGTCACCATTGACACCCCCTTATTGCTAATATCGTGTTCTCCCCGGACCCACCACTAAGCGCCCACTCCTGGGGGACTCATTGAAATATTTGACTGTTACCCACTAAAGGATCATGGGATGGCGTTCTTGCTGCAAAGGCACTATATAAACCCTTGTGTATTTTTTTCCCTTAGATGACTGGCACAGGTGTCCTGTCCAGGGCTTCCTTGCTGTGACCACAAACTGGACAAGTAGACGAGCAGATGGCTGGACAGGTGGCATTCTTCATTTTTGTTGGGTGCAGGCCCTTAACTCGGCCTCCAGGGGGAGCCTTGCTAAGGTGTGACTTTGGTCAGATGCTGAACTTCAACTTCCCACCCTGTCCAGGGCCACATGGAGTCTTTGTGGCATCAGGAACATCCAAAGGAGACCACCACCAACTCCTGAAGACCCATCAGGAGTGGCAGGCCAGGGTTCAAGGCTTCAAATGGAAGGTGCTGCTTTTGATGTGTTTCTGTCTTCAGGGGGGCTTAAAGCGTTGGGGGCTTTGATTATTGTCCAGCCACTTCCTTCTTGTGTGGATTTTTTCTCCTTTTCATGGCATCACCTGAACGTTAACAGCTGGGCAATCAAGGAAACCATCGGCACATGGCAGTGGGAGTGGGCAACGGCGCCATCGGGTGGAAATGACAACGTGTCGTTATTCCTTAAAACGCTTAAGAAGTGGAATAAGCTGTCACTTCAGGCTTTGTCTGATGTCATAAACTGACCAACAGTGCTGGAAGTCACCCAAGTGCTGAGTGGCATATGCCACAAGACATGGCAGCATATTGACTTAATAGGAGGCAGCTCAGAGTCACCACTTGTTCTACCAAACGGCCACTTCTCATTGGTCAAAGCACATCGCGACAGGAAGTGAAGTGGCTAAGGCTTTGGACTGCGGGCTTCAGACTCTGAGGTTACGGGTTCTGATCCCACTACTGACACCACGTCACGTGACCTGCCTGGGCTGACTTGTGACTTCCAGCAGGTCCTCCTCTTAAATCCAGAAGTGACATCCCGGCTCTACCAGCTGCAAGTCTTCAGATTGGAGGGCAAAGACATCACTAACCTGCACCCCCTGGCAGTGGCATCTTTGGAGGACCCTGAAGTTTGATCCCCTGATTTTGTTGGATATCATACACATGTCTAATAGTAGAAAGCCCCTGATGTTTTGGTCCATCATGTATGATTCAGCCCCCCGAATCAAAGTTATGTTATTACATGAAAACGTGTGAAACCCCCAGGATTCCCCCTAAGCCATAGATAAGGATAAGATGGGCACAAAACCCCAAGGGTGTGCCCCCCAGCTGTTCAATTTTATATACATAGAAGACCACATGTGACAACTTCAGAGGGGGCTAAGACCCTGATTCCTTGAAAATCCAAGAAGTACAGGAGAGTGTGAAACGTCCCCTACTTACATGTGGGTGACAACTAGAAACCCAAAAGTCCCACTGAGGGTATATGAAAGGAAAGGGGCACGCGCTCCGTAGATACCACGGTATGGACCCAGAGGGGCTCTATAATGAAGGCTGGCACACACTCCGGACACCGACCATAGGACGGACTGCCCGCTATGGACACACGAGGGGCGCTGATGCCTAGGACTCCAAATGAGAGTCAGGATGTCAGCCCTGGGCTACCGGACATTCCCAGTAATAAAATAAAGTGGCACCAGACAGACAAGGGTAATGAAGACCACCGGATGGGACTCCCTGGCTCTCCTCCTCACCTCAGAAGCCACATCCTGCCATTTTGGCCATTGTCCCAATGAATCGGCCAAAGACACAAGAGCGGACAGGTGCCACCATGGTCGTGGTGGATGAAGAACAGCAAGCGGGCACAAACTTGGGGGCTTCTGGAATCCGCCGCCTCTTAATTGACTGCTGACATCATACAAAACAAAACAGAGACAAAAACAGAGACTGGTGGGACATGAGTGGCCGTGGGGACAGAGCCAGGTGACGTGTGGCTTATCGTGTCCCGTGTCGTTATCCTTCAACAGGCTATGGGCAGCATGTGAATTAAAGCCCACCAGTTCATTGACTTGATTCACGAAAAGCCCCCCAGTGCCAGTTCAACTTCATGAGCCTACTGTGATACTTTGGGCACACAGGACAATTGCGTTCGTACCCGCGTGTTGCCCAGAAGAGCTGACAATAATCAGAAGTTAAAATCGGTCAAATTTGTTCGTTTTTTTTTTTGTTCCCACATCAAGCAACACTTGACACCCCAAAACGACAAAGCGAAGTCGGGGGTCTAGAAGTTTAGCAAATTTCGTTTAAAAAAAAAAAAAAACTGAAAATAATAAACCGATTAAAAAAAAAACGAATCCAAGTCGTCAGTCGTCGCTGGCTCAGGCGCACATCTCATTCTATGGGTCATCGTGAGACGTTTGGAGGCCACCGGGGGTCACTACAGTTGACTGGACCCGATTAGGAAAGGCACCCAGCTGTCTATGGGGGCTTCAATGACCAGGCCCTGAAACCAAAGGGGCTGCCAGGAGAGCTTAAAGACACAACGGCGAGGTGGCTGCAGCTCTGAAGACCCCCAAGGGCAGAGGGGCTGCTGTCATTCTTAAATAGAAAAGTCTGGAACAACCGCAGCTCTTCCTAGACCTGGCAGTTAGTGGTGACCCTTTGGCTGGACAAATGGACAAGAAACTTCCAGAAGGACAAGCAGCATTCATTCTGTTGATCTGCGCTTAATGGCAGAGCAGCCAAATAACACACAGGGGGCTGCTTGGAGTGCGCAAGGCGCCTTATGGACCCTCAGATGATAAGAAACGAGGCTCTCTGATCTGATGGGACCAACATGGAACTGTGTCACCTCAATTCTAAGTGTCACATCGAGAGGAAACCTGCAGGCACCGCTCAACACAACAGTGAAGCCTGGTGGTCTTCAAAACAGGGACTGGGAGGCCAGACGGGGTGGAAGGAAAGGTCAAGAGAAATCCATAAGGAACACTCAGGACCTCAGACTGGGCCAAAGGGTCACAAAGCAATGACAGCTCAGGTGTGGCTTAAGGACAGCACTGGGAAGGTCCCGGACTTGAACATCCTTGGGGGGCTCGGACAACAGACACCCACTGAAGGTCTCCAGCCAGTGTGACAGAGCCTGAGAGGACACGTCATACGTCAAAGCCAAGACGATTCCAGGATGGGCTCACCTGAGCACTGAGACTTGCGGCAGTGGGACACTTCAGGTTTTTTTATTTTCAAGAAATTCTCATTTTGTGTGTCCTGCTCTCGTTTTGTCATCCTGGGGTACCGAGAGGGTCTTGGTGACAGAAAAAACGAATCAAAATAATTTGGTGTAGCGTGGAAAAAAACCAGAAGAGTTTGAGGGCTTAGTGGAGGAGCCGTCTTTCTCTAAATGGGTACAGTTGGGTACATTGGCCATTTTTGCTCATCAGTCTTCACTCAATAACCCATAATGACAAAGTGACAACAGAGCTACTGTACGTTTCTGAAAATTGAAAAGCTGACATCTCTGGAAGCATTCAGACCCTTCATTCAGTAGTTTACAGCAATTCCAGGTGAGTCTCTCCAAGCTTGGCACACCTGGATTTGGCCAGTCCACCCCATTCTTCCTGGCAGCTCCGTTAGGTTGGATGTTAAGCGCCTGAGAACGGCCATCTTCCGGTCTCCCCACATGTCCTCTATGGGCTTTGGCTTGGTCACTCATGGACAGTCCTTGACGTGTCCCAAAGCCACTCCACCGTTGTCTTCCTTGGGTGCTTCTGAATCGGAGGTCATAGGTTTCCTTCAAGGACCTCCCTGCACTGGGCTGCACTCATCCTTCCCTCCATTCTGTCCCCATGTCACAATGTCACCACCACCATGCTTCTTCACCAGGTGGTTGGTGTCAGGCAGGTGATGAGAGGGGCTGCTCCTGGCCACACAGTTGGCTTAGAGTTCATCCCAAAGAGCCCAATGGTGGTCTCATCAGACCACAGGGTGTCTTTCTCAGGCTGTCAGAGTCTTTCAAATGCCTTTGACTCAGGAGTGGCTCCTGTCTGGTCACCTGGTCATAAACACTTGATCGACCATAAGCACCCAGATATGGCCCACTTAAGGGCGGCACACAAGGCCAAGAGAGAGAAGCCCCCAGAACTTAAAGGCCAGGAGGCCACCTCCCTAACTCAGAGCCTACAGGGCCAGGGCAGCCTGGAGGACGAGGATCAAGCATCACATCACCGACTCTAAAACTACAAGGCCACAGGGGGGCAGGACGATGACAGCAAACTAGCCAATAACTCTAAGGACCCCAGATATGGCCCATCCATTAGTATCAAACCCACCTGCTGGGTTAAGAAGTGACAGCTCCAACTTTGGATGGACGGTGCTTCTCCTGTCCACAGGAATCTCCCGTGCATTCCTGAGTCACTCTGGGAACTGATGGGGGGCTGTTAAGATGTTTATCCTTCCAACAGGTTCCCCCATCTTAGCTGAGGACCCCTAAAGCTCTGCCAGAGTGACCATTGGCTACTGGGTGACCTCCCTGACAAAGGCCCTTCTTGCCCAGTTACTGAGTGTGGTCAGATGGCCCCTTCTTTGAAGAGTCCTGGTGGTCCCAAACATCTTCCATTTCTCAATTCTTGAGGCCTTTGAGCATCTGGGGACACTCAGTGCTGTGCAGATGGTTTGATCATCTTGTTCTTATCAATGCCCCACCACAGTCTCATCATGGTGGTCTACGGAGAGTTCCCTGGACATCCTAGTTTGGTTTTTGTCCTGCTCTGCAGTGTGAATTATGGGTCCACGTGGGCCTTCGACATGATGTCCAGTCAGTCCAGATGGCCACAGGTAGAACCCACTCAAGTTCTAGAAACTTCTCAAGGTGAATCACAGCAGGCAGAACATACTGTGACATTTGTCCAGAATATTCTGAAGGTGACTGGCCACTCATCTGTCTGTGACCAGAGACTGAAGCCCCCGTGGGCTATGCAGCAGAACAAGAAGCAAGTCAACAGCTAAATGGCTCAGAAGTTCTGGAGTGAGCCACCATAGTCCTGACTTGAGCCCACCGGAGATGCTGAAATGAGCGGTTGGCGTTCATCAACCTAGCTGTGTGCCTGAATGAATGCAAAGAAGAGCGAAGTGAAGGACTGGCATCGAACGACGGGAAGCATTTATGATACAATCAACTTTTAAGGGGGCAATTACTTTTTCACATGGAGTTTTTTTTCAACAAAAGAAGGTCCTGATTTCAAACCTGTACTCGGTGTCCACTAGTGTTGCATTTTGTCTGAAGGTCTGAGGCTGAGGATGGGGGGCACATACTTTTTCACAGTGCCATGACGGCTCCATGGAGATCTTCACTCCACTCCAAAGCTGTGCCCCCTGCATGTCTTAACAGCTCAGCGTCTGATTTTACATGAAGTGTCAGGCGGCGTCCCACTAGCAGCTGCCCGGCCAGCGTAACCTGAGGAGCCATGGCCATGAAACTGGACACTGCTTAATGTCCAGTGGCCCAGCAGCAGTGATTGTTTTTGGGAACCTAAGCTGTGTTGGCTAATGGGACATGTGACCCGGCCCTCCACGTCCACTCCAACTGAATAACTAAAAGTTAGCCGTAGATCAGTGGCTGGCATTCCTCGGTGACACAGGAGGAGCAGGAGGAGGTGGTGGACGGTCAGTTGAAGGCCACCCTGCTTGCCCAAACTCCAACGGTGTTTGTTCCATTTCTGCATTACTTCGGACTTCTTTCAAGTGCCCCATGGCCAGACTGACCTCCAGGTAACACAAGGAGAGTGAGATGGATGCCCGGCTCCAATTTACAAACACAGCACTGTCTAACCGTCCACCGGCATGTTGAATCAGAGGTTGGCCACCTTGGACATTCAGTCACTTCTTATGGAGCCAAATGGTTCAAAACATAATCCAACCATCTGTCTGTCCATCCATCCATCTCCCTAACCCTGAACATAAAGGAAGGAGAAGATTAAAACTTGGGGGTGGGGGGCTCTCTATGGTCACTTCAGCTGGACACTGGAGAGCACAATTTCAGCACAGGTCTATCCATCCATCTTCAGTCCATCTCCATGACGGGACCGTGTGAAGGCTCAGAGGGACATCTCACGGCCCCTGAAAGTCATCATCAAGTCCACCAGTTGGACATCAAGAAAGCTGAGGAGTAAAAATTCCCTGACAGGACAGAAGCCTGCCCTGATGGGTGGGGGACTCCATCATGGCACCTGAGCCTCATGGCCAATGTGTGGAGCAGGGGGGCACACTTTGTCCAACTTGAAGGCTGCTGGTGGCATCACCTTGAAAAGTCAGGGGATGAGATGGACATCCGCCACGCAAAAGGGATGAGCAAAGGAAGAGTACGACATAAACAAACAGGTGTCTCTGAATTTACCTCTCTGGGTGTTGCTGCCCATTGATCAGCTGAGGTGAGTTGCCATCCAAAGTGCCACTAAAGCACCTATATCCCCTGTCACCCTGGTCACCTCCTGACCCAAAGTTCAGCTGACTTCCTTTCGGTTAACTCAACTCTAGTAGTCATTTGGCACAGCATCTTGGTGGCACCTCACCTAAATGGGCATACTGTCCTATTCCATCCATTTGGGGACCATGTGCTGCCACCTAATGGCTGGGAAGTCAAGTTAAGTCAAGTCACGGGTTAACGATCCATAGCTCTGATCAGTGCCATGGCCTGCCCTCTGGTACCCTGGCACACCCTATACATTTCTCTCCTTTAACTGGCCAGCTGTACGCTCACATTGCCTGCTGCCCACCTACACTGACTGGTGTTTGCCTGTCCAAGTCTTGCTGGACCGTGACCTCTGCCAACCTTTCAGGTTCCAACTGGACAGAGCAGCACTTGACTGGCATCACAAGAAGGTAAGTGTGGAAGAGTGGTCAGCCAACGGGGGCACCCAAATGTAAGGGTCAAGCAAATGACCGATGTGACAGTTCTGCAAGAGAAAGGAGCCCAAATCCCAAAAGGCAACTCATTGGAACATAGCGAGGAAGACCCTGGGCTGGCCGTCCCACCGCGAAGGTCCCAATAGTGGTCCGCACCTTGGCATTGATGTAATTTCAGAGTCATCAGTAATAACAAAGTCAATTCTTTTAAAATTCAGTGGTGACAAAGTCCAACTGCAGCTCAGCCCGTCCAGACACCTACTAACTCTCTGAGATAGGGGGCACTGATACCCACATCTTGGATACCATAGGCTGGCACTCCTGAATGTCCTTGGATTGGCCAGAGCTCCTGGCAGTCCACACACCAGTGTGACCTCCTTGGGCTCATGGACTCGGAGATGAGCTCTGCACTCTTACTCTGTGGACACGAAGACATACTGGGCTGGGCTGGACTGGGCTGGACTGGACTGGACTGGAGGGTGGAGAACTGAACATCCTGTCCACTCCTGTCCTTGTGTTCCCAGATGATGGCCTAAAGTTGGACTTGGTCAACAGACGTGGTCTAATGTGACATTGAGACTGCAGTACACCTTGTAACAAGACAGAGAATGTCACCAGGGGTGGACCACCCTGCAAGGATGGTCATGTGTTATTATTTTCTGTGCCGCAAAGGCAGCCCTTTTTCTTCTATTCTAGTATCTCTTTGGAGTGGCCATGGGTGAGGTTGGCACCCGAGTGTCCTGATTTCATTCAAGTGCAGCTCTGGAGAGTTGGAGCAGATGATCTCACTTGGCATGACTGCGGGCACCTGAAGGGGTGGATGAGACGAAACAGAGTCACACATGCTGCCAGCCACTGAAAAGACAAGGACTCCATCCAGAGAAAAATGTAATTCAGAGTGGGCACAACCACTGGGGGTACTAGCATGTGACTTCACAAGTGTGTATAGTATGCCAAGGGGCCATCAGCTGGCAAGAAGTGCACCGCCAGGGTAGCTTCCAGAAGTGAGCAGTGATGGCTGGCAGAATTGTGCCATTGTGGACATTGCTACCTGTAGTGGGTCATCAGGGGGCTATGTTTCCAGAATTGGGTCACCAAGTGGGGCATCAGGGCCAGTGAAGCAAGTAGTGTGACACCTCTTACCAGGAGTGGGCCATCATGGGGGCAGTGTGTCCAGAAGATTTCACACAGCAACTGAGGACTGGCAGAAGGTTTACCTCCCCATCGAGAGAGAACAGACCAGGAGGGACAGTCAGATGGTACAAGATGGCAGCGCTTTCAGAAAAATGGGCAACCACTGCGGCAGAAGGAGATAGCCTGTTGGCCCAAAAGATGTCACCAGGCAGTACAAACGCACACATAGAGGGGCACATGTGGTCTGCTTTGGCCACACCAGTCTCAACCCTTTGATGTGGAGATGTCACCGGCGATGGCAGATGGAACACACACAGGCACGACAAGTGGCCGTCCCCACACGTCCCCAGGAGACCAGCAGGTGGGAAGTAGGGGTCTCAGCGGCAGGTAGCACCGCCAGCTCCTGGGTGGTCTCTCTGCGGCCTGCCGCACAAATGGTTAACAGAACACGGCACTCGCTCGTCTTTCGCTTTGTGGAAAGAGCAGAGCTGTGGGGGTCCGACCATAAAACAAGAGCCCTGTGCTCCCCTTAACTCCACACTTTATTCCTAATGGATGGGCATTGCAGTTTTATGGACATTCTGGAATAGTCCTTCACAAAGAGGTAACCCAGACACACACTGGGCTGAGGGGTCTCAAAACATTCATGAGGGCCATCGGACAGGAATGGCAGCTGAGGGTCCTAACCGTGAAAGGAGCTATGCAAGCTAAAGCTGGATGGATGTATGAAGACAAAGAGGGCTGGGGCTGCCGGATCATTCTTTGTGTTTATAGCGCCTTTCGCAATGAACTTCACCTCAAAGCATCAGGAGGTTTAAGTTTCTGTTTTAAATATTAAAAAGTTAACGTATGCTGACAGAATTATATAGCGCCTTTCAAAATGTGAAGTCAGCAATGTACAGTGCCAGACTCTAACCGGTTTAATCCAGTCTAGCATTAGGCGCAGACAGGATGGCAGGCCACTACAGCCTCTAGCGTCTTTACACGGTGCCCACCCAGCCACACATGATGAGAAACATGCAAACTCCACAGAAACATCTACTGGGCGAGGGGTCTGGGGGGCAGCAGTGCCAACCATTGTGCCAGCTGGCTGCCTTGGTGAGGTTAGCCTTCATTCTCTGTCTCAATGTCTTCATTTATATAGCGCCTTTCATGGTGACCAAAGGCACAAAGTAATAAGGAGGACGATGTTAAATAATGAGACGATGTCCCCATGTGGCCATATGAGCCTACATGACAGGATACCCTTCATTAGACAAACAGATCGTCATTGGGTGCCAGCCTCTAACTGGCAGTCTGGCATTGGCAGAGCGAAGCAGTGCTTTTAATTTAAATTGACGATTTTTTAAAATGTACTTCCCTGGTATCTTGTGACAATCAGAAAACCCCTGTAGGCTGGACCAGGTCTGGATGGGAATGAGGGTCCGAGGCTCTGCCCTGCTCCCCTTGGACCACTGAGGGTCTCCTACTGAGTCCTGCAGCAGGCCAGGTAATCATTTCAGGGGTCAACTCAGCTGATGGAATTCATTCAAATTCATCCACAGGCCACAGTTTGGGTCATCAGCAAGACTTCTGAAAATGAGACCCGCCAGGGACACTTGTGACATTACAGAGGAACTTAATGGCGCCCCCTAAAGGGCACTTCCACCGTGAGGCCAATTGAGACAGTAAATGAGTCCGAGTGTGAAGCCTTATGTCACCCCCTGCAGGACAAACCTACCCTGAGGTCAGGACACTTACGAGTCCCGGAGTGAAACCTCATGGCGCCCCCAACAGGGCAACTTCACCCTAATCCTAACTGAAACAGCTCATCATCCTTGGGAGGTATTCTAATTGGTATCCCTGAGCTTTGATTTGCTCCCTGTGATGCCCACAACTTAAAGAACTTTATTTGTCCCCCAGTTGCTCGCCATCCTGGGACAAGGATATGGGTGAAGGGGTGCGCTTCAAGGCTGGTGCAGTGACTCAGATGTCCCGGGTTCAAATCATGTCTGTATGACATCTGCATGTTCTCCCCGTGTCTCCATGGGGTTTATTTCTGTGTTCCCAAAGACGAGTTGTGTGTTTAAAGGTGACATCACCCTGCTCAGGGTCGGAGTGGGCCGCACACTATGAGGACCTTGCAATGGACTGGCGTCCCAGCTTTACCTTCTCTGCCAATCAAGATTGGCTCCTGTGACCCTGACTAAGATTAGATGGGTTTGACCTTCTTTGGTTATGGAGGCAATGCTGGGGATGGCACTGAGTGACGAGAGCAAGAGAAGAGCTGAAGGGAAGACAGAAATCACCACGGAAACCTGAAATCTTTGATCAATGGAATGACAGCAAGACTTGACGACTATGGTGGGCACAGCCACAGGGTGGTCTCCTACTGCACACATGTCGGCAGTCTTCTGCCACGTTTAGTGAAGCTCTTTGAGTTCTCTGGGGCTTTAAAAGGCGCTATATACTAGCAAGTCACTGAGGTCGCTTGGTTTATGCCCCTCCGTGTCAAACACAGCCCACCCAAGCCGAGCCTCCTGCCATTGCTGTTTACAGAAAGACGAGCGCTGCCCTTTCCAAGTTCAGTGTCACCGTCACGCTGAGCTGGGACCGCGTCCAGACTTTAACGACTTAAGAAGACAGCCAGTCTAAGAGACAAGAGGTGGCCGTGCCGTCCATCAGGTCACCCTCACGTTTTTAAAAACGTCACACTTTCCACCTGAACTGCATTTTGGATTTTCAACGCACTGAACAACTTGTTAATTTACGAGAAAATTGACCCTCGATTTACAAGTCCGGCGGTCAAGTCTGGTGGTCCATCGACAATTCAGGCATTGTCTGCGTCGGCCTTCGGCTTCAGTTTACTTATGTGTGTTATGGCTTATGTCACACTGAGGGAGTGTCCTGCATTAGGATTACTAGACAGAGCAGTCCTTCGAAAAGAAAAGAAGCGGGCTTCACTGGAATCAACAAATGAGTGGTCTGCCACGTTTGGATGGCCTGTTAGGTCAAGATTCTGGTGGGGCCACATGATCCTGAGAAAGAGAGAGAGAGTAGGAGATGCTGCCACTTGGGGAAGAGAGAGAGAGACAGAGAGAGAGAGTGATGATGTCAGAAGGGGTGGAGTCTCAGAGAGCGAGAGAAAGAGAGAGATATGAGGTCAGAAGGGGCGGAGCCTCAGAGAGAAAGAGAGAGTGTGATGAGGTCAGAAGGGTCGGAGCCTCAGAGACAGAGACAGTAGGACATGCTGCCACTTGGGGAAGAGAGAGAGAGAGAGAGAGAGAGAGAGATATGAGGTTAGAAGGGGCGGAGCCTCAGAGAGAGAGAGATGAGGTCAGAAGGGGCGGAGCCTCAGAGAGAGAGAGAGTAGGACATGCTGCCACTTGGGACAGAGATAGAGAGAAAGATATGAGGTCAGAAGGGGCAGAGCTTCAGAGAGAGAGAGAGTAGGACATGCTGCCACTTGGGACAGAGATAGAGAGAGAGAGAGAGGAGAGAGAGATGAAATCAGAAGGGGTGGAGCCTCAGAGAGAGAAATAGTGGTGGTTGTGAGAAGAGTTGGAGCCTTATCTAGACTAAGAGAGATGCTGTTGGAAGAGGCGGAGACCCATAAAGAAAGTAGGAGATGAGGAGCTTCAGAGAGCGAGAGAGAGAAGAGAGAGATCCTGAAGGGGTGTGACCAAGGGAGAGAGCGGTGGAGAGAGGTGCTGTCAGATGGGGCGGAGCCTCAGAGAGAGCTAGGGACAGTGACACAGAGACAGAGAGAGAGAGAGAGAGAGATGGTGCCTCAGAAAGAGAGCTGGACATTCTGTCAGATGGGGCGGAGCTTCAGAGGGAGAGAGAGTAGGAGAGATAATGAAGGGATGTGATCAGGGGAGAGAGACACCCACTGTTGGAAGAGGCGGGGCCAGAAAGAGAGACACAGAATGGGTGGAGCTTGTGTGTGCCTCATGAGTGTGTAAGTGAGAGAGAGCAATGATGGAGCCTTAACAGAGCAACACTTACTTGACTGCTTTGCCACCAGTGAGTCTTAGGGAGGGTCCTGGCTTGGATGGGCCCACAGAGTGTTGAATGCCAATGGCGCTGCCTCTGAGCTCCAGTGAAAGGTGTGAGGTGGAGCTGCAGGTGTGAAATACTTGGGGACTGCAAGCTGTGTGTTTCATCCTCAGGACGCTCAGGAGGTCAGTGGGCGCACATCCAGACACACCGGGGACATTCCTAAAGACTGGCAACTGGTAAATGTGAGATCCAGGAGACTGCAAGCCAGTAAGCTTGACGTGCATCCCAGGTAAATTAGTGGAGGAGATTCTTAAGGAAAAGTCTGAGCAGCTCACAGCTGGAGCAGGCGTGTTAAGTGAGCAGACAGCACGGGTTCGAATTCTAGTGGGAAACAACAAGAAGACGCAACGAGAGGAGTGCAGATGAGATTATTGATCAGAGCTGATGGAAGGTCTTGAGAAACTAAAGAGAAGGCAGGTGGGTGGGTGGGCGAGTGCAAAACTGACTGAAGACCATCAGGCTTCTTCGCTCCATTTAAAAATATCAAACATGCACCGCGTACCAGTAAAATGTAAATGGAACTTCGTTTATCTTACGTTATCTTGCGCTCCTGATACCCTGAGGTACGTTGAAAAGCCTTAACTGCGTATTCTGTGCAGCCACAATCTAGTGCAGGGGGTACAACATGGCAGCTGACAACAAATGACAAAAACAAGCAGCAGATATGAAATGAGCAATCAATAAATGACATCTTATACTGTCACATCAAAGGGGTCATCTCGGGACACGAGGGGGTCTCTTTTCTTACTGACGGCTCCGAGAAGGTGGCCAGTGAGGGCAACTGACTCCACCCCTTTCCTGTCTCAGGACTGTAAAAGTAGGGGGTCTTATCAGAGCGGGGTGTTGTTAGAAGTGGTGTCCATCGGGGGTCAGTGCTGGGGGCACTGGTTTAGTCTGACAATGACACTGGTATAAGGGCAGAGAATGGAGAACCAGCGGAAATGCCACAAAGGCACCGGCTGGGCAGATTGTGGCAGATGAAATGAAATGTGAAGGATTACATGCAGGAAGTAAAAATGTGAGTGTAGGAAATCAGTGTCACAGGAGACAATAATAAGGAGTTGTCCCTCTTTATTGTTCCAGTATAATGTCCAGCGAAATTAAGAAAATGAATGTGGTAAAAAGTGGTCAAAACCATAACATCTGATAATACAGGACAGGTGAAGGTAAGTATACATAGAAAATGGTGACCGGGCGGAAGTGATGGTGGAAATGACGTCATGACTGGAAGTGACATCATCAAAGAGCGACCAGAAGTGATGTAGGAGGAAGTGACGTCACCCGGTTGGGGCGAAAGTGATGTCATCGGGGGGCGTCCAGAAGTGGCGTCGTCTTCGGGACTCAAAGGCGGAACGGAAGAGGAGACATTTTGGGAATCCAGGAGGCGGAGGCGGTGATTGAAGTCCTTTATTGTTTTTCTTCATTACATCTGGTGATAAAAGGCGAGAGGCGTTAATACCCGATATTATCCCGTTGTCTTTCACTCACCTCAGGGCTTGATGGCTGCCTCCTAAGTGCGCGTGTACGACAGCGAGATCTGAATTAACAAAGCGGGGTCTGAAATCTGAAAGTCCGTCCAACGAGAAAGACCAGGGAGTCTTAGTGGTCTCAGTGGTCTTAGTGGACATGTCACTCTCTACATCCAGGCAGTGGACAGACGTGATCAAGAAGGCCAAAGGGTTATATAGCGCCTTGATGGGAGCAGTCCAGGTTAAGAGAGGTTATCCTTACGCTTTTGAACACCCTGGTGGGCACTCACCTGGAGTACGGGGGGTGGGGCTGATTTAGGACAACGGAGAGCAACTGAGCAGGAGAACCTGAAGGTGTAGATGAAGAGGAGATCACGACCTGACGTGACTGAGGTGTTTAATTAGCCCAGCAGATGCTTTAGTGTGGTGGACTGGAGGAATTTCAGGGCCTGCAAATCTCCACTTGATGTCAATTTGCAGGATTTCACTGGACAGGACTTGGTGGGCTTGCTGGACTGAATGGCTTGAACTCGTCACAATGTACGCTTCATCCCATCCAATACCCCCAGGCCGCCAGATGGAGCCCTCCCTGTAGCATAGAGGTGCCCCGAATTCCAGCAGGGCATCATGGACATTGGAGTTTTCCTTCACAGCCCTGCTGGATACCCTGGGGGCCACCAGAGGACAGACACCTTTGTGAAGGCTTCGCTCAAAGGGCGCCATTTGATTCCTGCCTTGATTGTCTTGTTCAGGCGTCAGCGCCAGGTCGTGTCACGGGATGTCATTTTCATTGACGATGCGCTGTCCCTCGGTGGACACTCTACATGTCAGTTCTCTTTAGTGCCGCCAGCTTTGCGTTTATAGCGCCTTCAGACCCTTCACTTGTTCACCTTTTGTTCCTTTGCAGCCTTCTGTCCCAAACATTTCAGTTCATTTTTCCCTCTTCAAGTAACACCCCAGAATCAGGTCAGGTCAGGGGGCACACACTGGTACAGCGTGGTGCCACACCCACCACATGACGAACAGGCTCGTAGACACGCGGTCCAGTCTCACCCTCAGGTGATGACCCTCTATCTGCTGCAGCCAGGTGTGATGTGGGCGTCCCCTTGGCCTGCTCCTCAATTATGAGGGTCCTGTGAAGTGGATCACCCTCGGGTAATCGTAGTGCCGTAACTGACGCTGCCTCACAATGCAGGTCATGTGCCTCATTCGGGACTCCGTGAGCAACACAAAGTCAAGCCAGCGGCCCCCAAGGACCCTCTGAAGAGACACACATGATGGAGTCCAGTCTTCATCTCCCATCACTGGATAGCAAACAGGGAGCACCAGGACTCTAAAGACTTGGACCTCCGTCCTTTGGCAGAGATATGGGTGACCTCATGACCTCCCATGCCCTCCCAATCCGTCTACCGACTTCATAGGAAGTGTCACCAGAGTCACATGTCACTTTTGAGGTAAGTAAACCTCCCGATGACAAGGTCTACACATAGACAGACACACTGCTGTCCCCAAGAGGTCATGTAAGTGTTTATCAGGACCCTCACAAGCCCACAGTCTCTCAAGAGCCCCCACTGAAGATCACAGCATCGTCAGCAAAGTCGAGATCAGTGAATCTCTTTTCACCACCAGATGTCCCCCAGCCTCTGGACCCCCCTAACACCCAGTCCACTGAACAGAGTAGGAGCAGAACAGACCCTTGATGGACCCCAGAATCAACACAGAGGTCCTGCCTCCACTCTGCCCAGCACTCACAGTACCAGTGGACAGGCCGGCCATGATCTCCAGCAACCTCGAGGGGATCCCGCGAACCCTCAGGATGTCCCACAGGGCCACAGCTCGATCAACTGAGTCGAACGCTTTATGAAAATCGCCAAAGGCCCCAAAGAAACTCTGTTGAAATTCGTGTTTGCGCTCCATGAGGACCCTCAGTGCCAGGATGCGGTCGATGGTCGACTTCTTAGGCATAAAACCAGACTGTTCCGGTCGCTGGTAGGTGAGCAGGTGATCACGGATCCTACTGAGGACGACCTCACCTGGCACAGGCAACAGTGGGGTATCCCCCCAGAATGAGACTTGTAAATTCATTACATGTTTATTACTAAAACTTCAACACAAGTATTGAGACCTTTTGATGTGACACTTGAGATGTTTGGGGTCCACCGGCGGTCACTTCAACGGACTGGACAGATCGAAGGCCCACCAGGTGAGAAGATGCCAAGCCTTGAGGTCGAAGGAATCGCCTGCAGAGGTCAGAGGTGCAGGTCTTGGGACAGACACAGCACTAAAGGTCCACAAGTGCCCGGTGGCCACCATTGAAGATGAAGGATTTCTGGAAGAGATGACCACTTGGACAAACTGAGTAATCAAAAAGAGAGGAAGGTGACCAGGAACCCCATGGACACTCTGCTGGAGACCCAGATACCCTGTGTGGAGATGCTGAGGAGGACGACCACCACTTCTGAACTCTGATTAGGCGACCACACCACTGGTCAGACGTTTTACAGACCCTCAGTTCAACTGAAGTGCAATGAATGACCTAAGATGGTGAAGAGGTAAACTGGCAGAGGTTTACATTTAAAGTTCAGAGAGTGAGAGAGAGACTGGCACTGAGTTCTGATTGAGGTGTGTTTGCTGTACCCACCACACGATGGACCACCTGGATTGGGGCAAATTCCAATTAGCAGAAACATCAGAATGTTACAAATGGGTACAACCAACCGACAGATGTTCGGCAGCAATTCAAGGCAATGAAGCCTTGCAAGTTGAAGCAGACAATTTGTACAGGTGTCCCAACTTGTGTTGATTACTTCAAAACTCCTCTGTGTGTCTTAAAGCAGAGCTGGAACAGACAGCAGCTTCTGAAGTCCAACTTGGACAATAGGACACCGGTGATGGCAAGAAGACGAATAAATGAAATGAGATCGAGCTTTACTACCCTTAGGAGTGCCGGCCTTTCATTTAAAGATAATAAAAATGAAAGTCCAGTGGGGGACCAACGCAATCCAATGGCAACTGGAAACTGAAAGAAACTCTGATAGGAGGAGATCTGGCAGAGCCAAAGTCACCAGCCAATCAGAAGACAAGTCTCTGAGGGTCACCAGCAGGGCCGTCTGAACAGCTTCATAGGTAGAGTAGGGCACTGGGGACCCTGATGTGACACAGAAACAACGTCACCAGCTTGAGTGACGACAGGCGGCTCACAGCACACAAGTGTCGGTCGGTACTGTGCTGCAGGTTCGACAGGACGAGTGGCGGTCAGAAGGGCACAACGGGGCTTTGAAATCCCAGCTGTGGACGACTGCAGACTGGAGGAAAGTCCTAAGGAGCAATGAATTCAAATTTGAACTCCTCAGTTCATCACGCTGGGTGTTTGTAGGCCGTCATTTGTAAACGACATTCTGATATCCTCTGATGAAGGAAACTCCACTGTGATGATGTTGGCAGACTTAAGTGCAGCGTTTGTCACCATCGACCGTTCGATTTTACTGCGCAGGCTAGAAGATGACGTTGGGCTCACAGGCAGTGACTGAGCTCGCCTGGTTTAGTTCTTATTTATCAAATCGATTCCAATGCGTACAGAAATGTGCTGACGGGACTCCATCATTACACACACAAGTGACATATGGTGTCCCGCAGGGCTCAGGACTCGGACCGTCACTGTTGTCACTTGACAGGCTTCCTTCCACTCATCAGGACATCATGTTCATGTTCACTCGTACGCAGATGACGCCCAGTTCTACTTTTCTTTTAGATCACATGAAGTTTCTCCAACGTTGTCTTTAATTAGTCGTGTTAGTGAATTAAAGGAGTGGACGGCTGAGAACGACTTGTCTTTAAACAGCGAGATGTTGATGACAGGAGGGAGTGACGCTGATCACAACGATATTCTGTCATCGTTTAACTCGGCTGGAGTCCCCATTAGTTTTACTGAATCAGCCCGCAATCTTTGACTCTAGCAGGTCATTTAAAGCGCACATCACAAAGTTGTCCAAATCAGGTTTCCTCCATCTTAAAAATGTTGGGCAATGAAGGCGCTTTCTAAATAAACAGGATTCTGAGAAATGAATTCCTGAGTTTCTTTCTAGTAGGATTGACGACTGCACTCTGGTGTTCACTGGGTGTTCAGACTGTTTGTTATTCAGCCTCCAGTTCATCCAAAATGCTGCTGCACTAGAAACTACGAACACAGAACTCCAGTCCTCGCACCCTTACACTGGCGCCCAGTTAAGTTTAGGGCAGACTTCAAAATCCTCCTTTTAACATATAAAGCATTAAATGGCCGACTTGTCTGAATTTATCGTGACTTACAAACCTGAGCGCACATGAAGATCTCAAGATGTCGGTCTGCTTAGGATTCCAAGGATTTATAAAATAACAGTAGGGGGTCGAGCTTTTAATTACAGGACCCCTAAACTGTGGAGTGGTCTTCCTGCTTCTTTAAGAGATGCCCCTTCACTCTCAGGCTGAAGACTCACCACCTCAGTTTAGCCCACCCTGACTAGAGCTGCTGATTAACTGTGCAGACTGCATCTCTGTTGTCAGCCATCAGCACTAAAACAGAAGTCACATCCATCCATCCATCATCCAACCTGCTATATCCTAACTACAGGGTCACGGGGTCTGCTGGAGCCAATCCCAGCCAACACAGGGCGCAAGGCAGGAAACAAACCCTGGGCAGAGCGCCAACCGACCACATGGCACACACACACACACACCAATTTAGAATCGCCAATGCCCCTAAACCGCATGTCTTTGGTCATGGGGAGAACATGCCAACTCCACGCAGGGAGGACCCAGCAAGCGAACCCTTAAGGGTCTCCTAACTGCCTGGCAGCAGCGCTACCCACTGCGCCACAGAAGTAACACGACAGTTAGAATTTGTGACTCACCCTTACCTGCTCTGTTTCTCTTCTTGGTACTCAAATGTGCCACTTGGTGCCACGGCCCACCTGCCAAGTTGTTCTGCCTGCCTGAGGTAAAGTCACCTCTGATGGAGGATCACAGGAATTGTCAGGTGGAGGAGTCCTGTCATCGGATTGGCTGACTCAGCTGCGGATTGGCCAATATGGGGAGGGGTGCAGCTTGATGGCCGAAGTCTCCAGGACTCTGAACAAATCCAAATCCTATTATGGGATGTCATCTCCCGTTGAATTCTGCTGTGTACTTGTAATCTTTCTATTGTTCTGTGCTCTTCTGTTCTGTCTATTGTGTTGGATTGGCCCCCCTTTCTTTTTTGACACCCACTGCACGCCCAGCCCACCTATAAAGGGGTCTCTCTTTGAATTGCCTTTCCTGGGATTTCTTCCATTTTTTTCTCTTTTCTTTTGGAAGTTTTCGTTGTCTTCTTAGAGAGTCAATGCTGGGGGGCTGTCAAGAGGCGGGGCTTGTTAAAGCCCACTTCAGCACTCCTTATGTGATTTTGAGCTTTATAAAAATAAATGATATTGCATTGTATTGTATGGTGACAGGATGGCCCCTCAGTGTGTGACACCAATGGTCAAACATGGAGGATGACGTGTGATGGTCTTGCTGGAGTTGGTGACTGGCATTCGAAATCCAAAGGATTTGGCTGTGAGGTCAGCAGACGGTGCAGGTTACTCTGATGAGTCAAACGTTTGTAAAACATTAATGATGTCCTTCACGTATTTGTTTATTTGCTGCTTGCTTTGATTTCATGAAACATGAAGACCTGAAACTCTGAGGTGTTGTGAAACCTGAGATGAGAGAAGCAGCTGAGGACTAGAAAGTTGCAAACGTATCTTTTATCTTAATGAAGGGAGACAAAGTGTCAGAGGTCTCTGCTGCCCCCTTAGCCGGACTTCTGTACAATTAGAGAAAGTATGATAGGAAATAAATGATGTGAAAATAACACAGCAGATGGCAGACAGAATGGCGTCCTTTCGACTTTCTCAACAGGCAGCCACAATGGTTTGACAGAAGCAAAGCAGGAGACAGAATGGACTTTGACTCGGTGGTCCGGCACTGAAGATGAATCCTGAAATGAGAGGACGTCAGAGGTCACCAGCAAAAACCGGATTTCATCATCAGGAGGGATGGGAGTCCAGAGAAGAGGAGAACGGCATGAGGTCATCGGTGGAGTCCCTCAGGGGTCAGTCTGCCCTCGGCCCCTCTGATTTCTATTTAATTAGCCACGTCCCACGGCTCCGCCCACGTAATAGTGAAGCAGGACAGTGAGGAGACATGGCTCCGCCCACTGCCCCCCACCCTCGTGTGAGTATCTCGCTCCTGCAAGTGAACTCTGGTACTTTGCACGGTGAGAGAAATCACAAAATCAACCGGAATGTTCAAGCAAATTCTAGAAAGAAAAACCCGATCTGAATCCATTACATAGATCTCTCATGAAAAGCAGACAGACGCTGGATTATATATATATATATATATTTATATATATATATTGTGTATTGTGTATATATATATATATATATATTTATATATATATTGTGACAGTAGGGGGCGCCCTCGCCCCCTTGAACCCTTGGCACTCGACTCCAGACGCCAGGTAAAAGTCCAATAATTCTTAATTCGGACACAAGCACCCTCCTCTCCTCCACTCTCATTAATAAACCAAACACAATACAATAAACCAACCCTCCACTCCCAGACGCGTTGCCACCCTTCCACCCAGCTCAGCTCATCGTCTGGGAATTCCCACAATCCTTTTATAGTCCGTGACCCGGAAGTGCTTCTGAACCCCCAGTCCATGTGACTTCTTAGCACTTCCGGGTCAGATCAACACTCTTCTTTTCTTCACCCCGGAAGCACGTCATTCCCCTTGTCCATGTGACTCGGACGTACTTCCAGGGCGTAGGGCAAATAATATTCTTTGTTCCTCCCTGCAGCTCCATCTAGCGGCCCCTGTGGTATCCAGCAGGGCTGTGGATGAAAACTCCATTGTCCAGGATTCCCTGCTGGCACCTCCACGCCACAGGGAGGGCTCCGTCTGGCTGCCTGGGGGTATTGGCCATAGACCACAATATACATATAGGGATGGCATGGAGTCAGGTGGACTTTGTAAACTTGGCACTAAAACTGGAGGGCTGGCAGCAAAGAGAATTTCAAATGGCCTGGACGAGCCTCACAACGGGGCGAACGCCAGGAAAATGGAGTTTGAAAAGTGCTACAGGTGGGCAACAGGAACGTCAATTATAAATACAAGACTGGAGACCCCGAAGCAAATAAAGAGACAAATAAAATGTTAGGTTACATCATAAGAAGTGTCGAAAATAAACGGAGGGCCGCACTAAACTCAGATGAAGCAGCACACCGGTGAGACCACTGCTGGACTTCTGTGTGCTGCTCTGGTCACCTCAGTACTAAGAAAGACGGCGACGAGGGAAGGCTGAGCGGGGCAAATCTTTAATGAGACGCCTCGTCTCATCACTCTGGCACCTCAGGTTGGGCCGAAGGGTGGGCTGCCCACAGGACAAAGCAGAGAGAGAGAGAGAGAGAGAGAGAGAGAGAGCCTTAGAAGGGGCGTGAGGACAACATGAGTGGCCCAGCCTTGGACATCTCTGGAGAGACCTGAAGGAAGTCGCACACCGGTGGGCTCCATCTGACCTGACGGAGCCTGAGAGGGACCCTCAGAGAAGAATGGCAGAAAATCCTCAAGTTCAAAGCATGTTGAGTCAAACTAAGAAGACCCCTGGCTGGTCGCTGGGATATCGTCAGCTCTATTTTATATTTAATACGTAAAGTTCTCTTCTTGCTTTATCATTTAGGGGTTTTGAGTGTTGCTTGATGAGAGAAGAAACAAATGTGAGCACAAGGCAGTAACAAAATGTGAAAGGGTCTGAAGACCCTCTGATGGCACTGTCAGGTGGTCCTGGCACCAGACGTTTGCTGGCACTGAGGTTTCTTTTCTGGTTTCGGCTCCTGAATTGCCCCCTTTGGTTTCCTGGGGAGTTTTGCCCTCCTGGCTCCATCTTGGTCTTGTCCAGCATCTCCAGGTCTTGTAGGCTCTCCTCTTTTGCCCCTCTGCGTGTCTCTTAACTCCTTTGACTTTTTGAGGTTTGTGAGAAGGCAGAATTGTCACACGAAGGAGACTCCAACTCTTCCTGCTGTCCGTCTTCAGTGCCCACCCTTTTCATGGCATCACCCCCAGGCAGTTGTTTCTGCCCAGGGTGACACTCCAGTCACCATTGTGGCACCTCATTTACAATATGAACCATAAAAGCTTTCTGTCCCGGCAACAGGATGGACTTATGGATGGCACTGCCAGTTTGGGCCCTGGTTTGGTTTGTGGTTGGGGAGCCTCATCTTTCAAATGTGCTCTTGTAGGTTGTCTTGGAATCACCCTGGTGGGAGGTCATGAGTCCTGTGGTCCCATTTACTGCTCTGCCTCCCAAAATAATCGGTGCTGGCTGTGAAGGGCACCATATACAGTAAGGGCTGGTGAAAGTCGAGAAGAGATGTGCCAACCATCCTCTCATGCCCTATATTCTCCTCAATTTATCATGGAAACCCCATTAGAGTGCATTTGCCCTTCAGCACCACCACAGAGCACATTAAAGCTGTGCCCCGCACCCACTGGACGGGCACACACCTGCCTTCTTGATGCCCGGGCCTGGATCTCTGAGAGCCAAAGCACAGAGCCTTTCCATAAATCCCTGGCGGTGCCGACTGTGCATTCTTGCAGTTCCTGCTTTTGCCATTTCGTTTTATTATGCGGGCGACGAGTTTGTAAAATTTGTTCCGAGTTTTTTAATTGCTACTTCAAGCGTGGCTGTGACAAAAGCACGGAATGTGCTGGCCATCGGTAATAAAGCAACTGCGCTGGCGTTTATGACGAGCGCGATACGGTTACACTGTTAATTCCGAGAGCCTGGATTCCTGTAAAAGACAGCCGGATTGGGTTACCCATGTTCTGTAGGCACTGGGCGCTACACTGGCACACATTCCTCATCAGCCTACTAATTAATTTTCAAGAAAACACAGTCAGACCCAGTGGGGTCACTTTTACACATTCACCACCTTGGGCTCTCCAGAACAGCAGAGCCATCTTGGAGTCCTGGGCAGCAAGCTGGGTGCCCACCTGAGGTCTGCTTGTGCCCACAGAGACACCGGGAAAGAGGCTGCAATAGATGGGTCCCAGGTGGGCTCTGCAGCTTGGGCAGAACATGTTAATTAGGGACACAGGTGGGCGTGACTCCATGAATGATGCCAGCCACACACATTCACAGGGCATGTTGACAATTCTGTGCCACCATTCCAGCTCAACATCTGGCCTTCAGAGATGGTGCACAGTTGTTGGTTTCCAGATATCACAGTTTTTCATGCCAAATAAGGTGCCAAACAGCGGTTAAGTCCCAGATGGGCACATTTCATGAGAATTCTTTCTGAAGCCTGCTCCCTTCTGGCCCTCTTCAATGTGCCCATCTAGCCCTATTTTGAAAGCCACCATGTCCTCACTTGACAACGTGGTCATATATGACAATGCCCGCTCCTTGTCCAAATGAGCTTTAACAGCTGCTTGACCAGAGCCAATTCCAGCAGCACTGGGCACTTGGCAGGAACCAGCTCTGCAAAGGGTGCCAGTCTACCAGAGGGTCCGCTCATGTGTACATCTACAGTGCATCCGGAAAGTATTCCCAGAGCTTCATCACTTTTTCCACATTTTATGTTACAGCCTTATTCCCAAAATGATTCAATTCATTTTTTCCTCAGAATTCTACACACAACATCCCATAATGACAACTTGAAAAAAGTTTACTTGAGGTTTTTGCAAATTTATTAAAAATAAAAAAACTGAGAAAGCACATGTCCATAAGAATTCACAGGCTTTGCCATGAAGCTCAGAATTGAGCTCCGGTCCATCCTGTTTCCCCTGATCATCCTTGAGATGTTTCTGCAGCTTCATTGGAGTCCACCTGTGGTCAATTCAGTTGACTCGACATGATTTGAAAGGCACACACCTGTCTATAGAAGGTCCCACAGTTGACAGTTCATGTCAGAGCACAAACCAAGCATGAAGTCAAAGGAATTGCCTGTAGACCTCCGAGACAGGATTGTCTCCAGGCACAAATCTGGGGAAGGTTACAGAAAAATTTCTGCTGCTTTGAAGGTCCCAATGAGCACAGTGGCCTCCATCATCCATAAGTGGAAGAAGTTCGAAACCACCAGGACTCTTCCTAGAGCTGGCCAGATATCTAAACTGAGCGATTGGGGGAGAAGGGCCTTAGTCAGGGAGGTGACCAAGAACCCAATGGTCACTCTGTCAGAGCTCCAGAGGTCCTCTGTGGAGAGAGGAGAACCTTCCAGAAGGACAACCATCTCTGCAGCAATCCACCAATCAGGCCTGTATGGTAGAGTGGCCAGACGAAGCCACTCCTTAGTAAAAGGCACATGGCAGCCCACCTGGAGTTTGCCAAAAGGCACCTGAAGGACTCTCAGACCATGAGAAACAAAATTCTCTGGTCTGATGAGACAAAGATTGAACTCTTTGGTGTGAATGCCAGGCATCACGTTTGGAGGAAACCAGGCACCGCTCATCACCAGGCCAATACCATCCCTACAGTGAAGCATGGTGGTGGCAGCATCAGGAACTGGGAGACTAGTCAGGATAAAGGGAAAGATGACTGCAGCAATGTACAGAGACATCCTGGATGAAAACCTGCTCCAGAGCGCTCTTGACCTCAGACTGGGGCGACGGTTCATCTTTCAGCAGGACAACGACCCTCAGCACACAGCCAAGATATCAAAGGAGGGGCTTCAGGACAACTCTGTGAATGTCCTTGAGTGGCCCAGACTTGAATCTGATTGAACATCTCTGGAGATCTTAAAATGGCTGTGCACCGACGCTTCACATCCAACCTGATGGAGCTTGAGAGGTGCTGCCAAGAGGAATGGGCGAAACTGGCCAAGGATAGGTGTGCCAAGCTTGTGGCATCAGATTCAAAAAGACTTGAGGCTGGAATTGGTGCCAAAGGTGCATCGACAAAGTATTGAGCACAGGCTGTGAATACTTATGGACATGTGATTTCTCAGTTTTTTAAGTTTTAATAAATTTGCAAAAACCTCAAGTAAACTTTTTTCACGTTGTCATTATGGGGTGTTGTGTGTAGAATTCTGAGGAAAAAAATGAATTGAATCCATTTTGGAATAAGGCTGTGACATAACAAAATGTGGAAAAAGTGATGAAGTGCTGTGAATACTTCCTGGATGCACTGTACATGGGGGACAATTTAGAGTCAGCACATCATCTTATGCACACATTTTTAGGAGGAAAAGTGGAGAACCTGCACATTTCAGTCCAGACCAAAAGATAAGATGCAGTCAGCTGGAGCTCTGGAGCTGGCACCACCATGGTGGCAGTGATTGCTACATTTTATAGTTATTAGTTAATCAGAATATCAGTCACCAAGATAAACCCCAATAAGACATAAAATGCCATTTGCTTGCATTGTATGACTTCAAGTGTCGAATTCAAAGGAATGGCCTTATGGTCACTCCTGGCCTCTTCTGGTCATTTCAAGATCATGAAGCTCAAGATAATTTGGGAAGACATGCAAGCAACACGCATGACAGTGAGAGTCTCTGAAAGCTTTGAGAATGACTGAGATCACATGTCAAACATTCAGCTCCACCCACACCTTAAGCCCCGCCTCCAAACCTCCAGCCCCTCACCCGAATATGTAGCTCCGCCCCTCACCCTCAGCCACCTCCTCCAAATCTAGAGCTCCATCCCACACCCTCAGCCCTACCTCCAAACCTCAAGCTCCGCCCCTCACCCACAGCCACCTCCTCCAAACCTCCAGCTCCGCCCCACACCATCAGGCCCCCCCCCAAAACCTCCAGCTCCGCCCATCGCACAGGCAGGACTCTCAGTGGATGTGCGGCTCTTAGTGCTGGCAAACATGAACACGAATCTCCATTGTGGTTCTGATGACAGTAAACAGGATGAGGTGACTTTCTTCAAATGTCAAGGAGCCCAACAGGGCAGCCTGCCAGAACTACAATCCCCTCACCACCCTGTCACCCTAGAGTATCCTGGCATAGCCCATGGCACTGGGTGGCTGCCTCTTGATGAAGATGTTTTGCCAACAAGCAGAAACTGCTGGAGCTTCTTGAAATCGCAGACCACGCATTCATCTTCTTGATGGTCTTCCCTGGTGCATACGCATTATTGGACACCCCCCGTGCATCTTCTGCAGGTACCTCAGGGTCACAAGCATTTCGCCCCTTAACCCATATGCCTTGCTTCGCCTGAGCGGGGCATCGATGGCTAAGTTAGCCCTCACTTGTCGGCCACAGCCATCTTGTGCCAGTCTGCCCAATGGCTTCTTTAAGCAGTTTTGGCTCCAAACCGATCTTCTGTAAGAAATGACACATCGACGTTACTGGGAAGTCACAGCAGCCAACGTTGATGGGGAATGAGACTGAGTGCCATCCTGTGACTAGAGTGGCGATTCTTAACCTTTTTTGAGTCATGGACCCCTTTAAGAATCTGATGAAATGTATGGACCCCCTTCCTCAGAAATATTCCCAGAAACACGACGCTGCATCCAATGAATGAAACGTACTTTACTTATCCACTGCTCGTTTTCTCATGTGACAATTTCCTCATCGTTTCCTTATTTTATTTTATTTTATAAGTCTGTAACTCACGGGAGGAGAGACTTGAGTTTTACGAAATGTGCAGACACCTTTGTGAAGACAACTTGTCACTTTGTCACTCTGACCTATCAGTGTGGACTGACGGGCAAAAATCAAACACATCTCTCCATCCCAATGACACAATGAAGTGGGCAGAGTCCTGAGTCCACCGTATCTGTCACATGTCACGCGTCACATGCCTCGTCAGCTGTTGAACCTCGAAGACGTCACAGAAATGTAGCCACACATCTGGGGTCCCAGCTGACCCTCGAGCTTCTGATACACTCTGTTGCTCGCACCTGCTACCCCTCTGCGGAGTCTGAGATTCTGTGCTGCCCTTCTACCAACCATCAAAACACATTGGCATGGCGGGGAATCTCTCAGCCCCTTAACTCTCCTTTATTAAACGCTGCCAGTTAATGGTGCAGGTGACGATGGCCCCAGTGTCACCAGTGAGGTCTCCTCTCTTTGATGAAGACGTGGATACGCAGCTTGTGGTTCATGAGGGCTGCTGTTGACAGAGTGGCACCTGAAAAGACAGTTAAAAAATCTTCTAGTATTGTTATACCGTGGAAGACCAAGAGAGTGTCGGATTTAAAGAGAACATGGCGTAGAGCTGAGCGTCAATGGAGGAAAACTAAACTGACTACAGTGGTGTGAAAAACTATTTGCCCCCTTCCTGATTTCTTATTCTTTTGCATGTTTGTCACACAAAATGTTTCTGATCATCAAACACATTTAACCATTAGTCAAATATAACACAAGTAAACACAAAATGCAGTTTTTAAATGATGGTTTTTATTATTTAGGGAGAAAAAAAAATCCAAACCTACATGGCCCTGTGTGAAAAAGTAATTGCCCCCTTGTTCAAAAATCACCTAACTGTGGTGTATCACACCTGAGTTCAATTTCCTGATTACTGCCACACCTGTTTCAATCAAGAAATCACTTCAATAGGAGCTGCCTGACACAGAGAAGTAGACCAAAAGCACCTCAAAAGCTAGACATCATGCCAAGATCCAAAGAAATTCAGGAACAAATGAGAACAGAAGTCATTGAGATCTATCAGTCTGGTAAAGGTTATAAAGCCATTTCTAAAGCTTTGGGACTCCAGCGAACCACAGTGAGAGCCATTATCCACAAATGGCAAAAACATGGAACAGTGGTGAACCTTCCCAGGAGTGGCCGGCCGACCAAAATGACCCCAAGAGCACAGAGACGACTCATCCGAGAGGTCACAAAAGACCCCAGGACAACGTCTAAAGAACTGCAGGCCTCACTTGCCTCAATTAAGGTCAGTGTTCACGACTCCACCATAAGAAAGAGACTGGGCAAAAACGGCCTGCATGGCAGATTTCCAAGACGCAAACCACTGTTAAGCAAAAGAACATTAGGGCTCATCTCAATTTTGCTAAGAAACATCTCAATGATTGCCAAGACTTTTGGGAAAATACCTTGTGGACTGATGAGACAAAAGTTGAACTTTTTGAAGGCAAATGTCCCGTTACATCTGGCGTAAAAGGAACACAGCATTTCAGAAAAAGAACATCATACCAACAGTAAAATATGGTGGTGGTAGTGTGATGGTCTGGGGTTGTTTTGCTGCTTCAGGACCTGGAAGGCTTGCTGTGATAGATGGAACCATGAATTCTACTGTCTACCAAAAATCCTGAAGGAGAATGTCCGCCATCTCTTCATCAACTCAAGCTGAAGCGATCTTGGGTGCTGCAACAGGACAATGACCCAAAACACACCAGCAAATCCACCTCTGAATGGCTGAAGAAAAACAAAATGAAGACTTTGGAGTGGCCTAGTCAAAGTCCTGACCTGAATCCAATTGAGATGCTATGACCTGCATGACCTTAAAAAGGCGCTTCATGCTAGAAAACCCTCAAATAAAGCTGAATTACAGCAATTCTGCAAAGATGAGTGGGCCAAAATTCCTCCAGAGCGCTGAAAAAGACTCATTGCAAGTTATGGCAAACGCTTGATTGCAGTTATTGCTGCTAAGGGTGGCCCAACCAGTTATTAGGTTCAGGGGGCAATTACTTTTTCACACCACTGTATATATTATGAGATATTGAAGGCTAAAATAACAGAATACATTAACACAGTCTGTCTTGAGAGGCGCTGCTATTTCTCTAAGATTATAAATAACAATGCTAGTAATCCCAGAGTCTTATTTTCAACAATTGATTGTCTGCCAAACCAGGTAACTCAAAGGAATGACTTCCAGTGAAAGGCTGTCGCTGTATTTTTCAATCAAACAATGAATGATATTATCAATAACATAGTATATCTCCCCAACACAAAGGATCCTCCTAAACCCCAGCATCCTGTTATACACAAATTCAACTCTTTCACCAGGATAGATTTACCTGATTTACATTTTATAATCTCTCAATTAAAACCCTCCACCTGCATCCCTGACCCGATACCAACCAGGTTTTTCAAAGAAGTATCAGGCGTGCTAATTGACAATGTTCTTGACATAGTTAATTCGTCATTAGATACTGGGGTCTTTCCAGACTGTCTTAAGACTGCTGTAGTTAAACCCCTAATCTCGACCCCTCGGCTCTTGATAATTTTAGCCCCATCTCCAACCTGCCCTTCTTAAGTAAAATTCTAGAGAAGCCAGCCATTATGCAGTTAAATGACCACCTCAATAAACCTTCAGTCAGGCTTAAGAACAAATCACAGCACAGAAACTAATAAATGACTAGTAAATGACTTGCGGGTAAATGCAGACAGAGGCCATTTATCTGTTCTCATCCTCTTAGATCTGAGTGCCGCATTTGACACCATTGATCACAGCATTCTTAGAAATCGCCTTAGTCAATGGGTGGGCCTCTCTGGCAGGGTCTTAAATTGGTTTAAATTTTTGTTAGTTGTGGGAATTACAACTCGAAGACACCTGATATCCAATATGGTGGTCCACAAGGCTCTATCCTGGTCCGCTGCTCTTCTCAATCTACATGCTTCTGTTAGGTCAGATTATCTCAGGTTACAACGTGAGCTACCACAGCTATGCTGATGACACACAGCTGTACTTATCAATAGCACCTGATGACCCCGACTCTCTTTTCTGTTTCTTTTTCCGGTTTCTTTGTGGTGTCGACCTGCGCCACCTCCACCTACTCAAAGCACCAACAATGATGGACGGATTAAAAAGCAGAAGTCTACGTGACCATCATCATCATCAAGCCCTTCCATGAGAACCCTAAATCCAAAGAGGACTGTTTCATTTATGTGAGGTAGAATGCCCAGAGGGGACTGGTCAGGTGGTCTCTTGGTCTGGAATCCCTGCAGATTTTATTTTTTCTCCAGCCGTCTGGAGTTTTTTTTTTTTCTGTCCCCCCTGGCCATTGAACCACCTTACTCTCATTCGATGTTAATTAATGTTGACTTATTTTATTTTCTTACTGTGTCTTTTATTTTTCTATTCTTTATTATGTAAAGCACTTTGAGCTACTGTTTGTATGAAAATGTGCTATAGAAATAAATGTTGTTGTAAAAGGAATAAAAAAAGTTCACATTAGTGATAAGCTGGTGAAATAAAGTGAGAGATGCCAGCACTGTGCGTTCAAAGGCGTGACAGCAGTAAGCGTCCCTCAGGATTGCAGGAAGGCGACGTCAACATCATTTCTGTGGCCGCACAGAGAGATTAAAACGAGGAATTCAGTAAAACGGAAAGACGGACATTAAATCAAACAGGGAATTAGAAGGAAAGTTAGCGGACACTGAAGTCCCATAGGATCAGTGTCACACAGAGCTGAAGAGTGTCACATAGACTTGGGGACATCTAGTGGTGCTTAAGGGAAACACACACAGAGTGACGAATCTGAGTAAGTCATACAGTGATGGTAAAGAGGGGGCTTCGTTTAAAAGGCTGAGGCCGAGGGAGAGGATTTGAGCTGAGGATAAGCAAGCCATAGTGACAACAGCGAGACGGGGACTGAGAGTTGGGGACAGTTTGATCAACAGTATACAGTTGGCTTACAGCGTCAGGATGCCACGGGGCTGGTGACATTCTTAGTTATTATTTGGTCAACTTCTTTATCTACTACTGCTATGTCTTTTGTTTTGGAGCACAAGAAGGAGAAGTGACATTCTTAGGGTCAGATGGTGTCAGTAGTGGGATCTGAAGAGACAGCCTTGGGGTCCAAAGTGAAAAGCCTTGACTGTGACACTATAGTGCCCTATAGGTGATACTGAGAGCCTGACAATCTGTTATATAGTGCCTTTCACTCTATCTATCTATCTATCTATCTATCTATCTATCTATCTATCTATCTATCTATCTATCTATCTATCTATCTATTATATAGTGCCTTTCACTCTATCTATCTATCTATCTATCTATCTATCTATCTATCTATCTATCTATCTATCTATCTATTATATAGTGCCTTTCACTCTACCTATCTATCTATCTATCTATCTATCTATCTATCTATCTATCTATCTATCTATCTATCTATTATATAGTGCCTTTCACTTATATTTATCATGTGTGTATATACATACTGTATATATGGGGGAGCAAAAGTAGACTTACAGTTGTTTGTATGGAAAAAGACATGAAGGTTATGATTAGTGGATTAGCTTTATTAACACAATAACTTTAAGTAGAAATACAATACAAATAATACATAAAAATGATACTTTAAAACTATATATATATATATATACTCACAGTATATACAGAGTGACCACTAGGGGGCACTGCAGCACCCCAGCCCCAGACACATCTGCCCGAACATAAGTCCAGGGTTCAAGTAGTAAGTTACCTGAACCAAAAGCTTCTTTTAATGTGATAACTCCAAAGACAAGCACATTCCTAATTCTTCTCTCTTTCTCCTCTGTGTTGCTCCTCCGCTCTTACCATGTAAGCCTCATCCTTCTTCCACTCAACTCCAACTTGCTCCTTTACTTTGAGACCCAGGAGTACTTCAGTGCCAGAGATTTTTGCCCTTAAGAAGTAATTCCAGGTCAGATGGAAATCTGAGAAAGTAAGGATCATTCATCCTTGCAGCACCTCCTGGCAGCTCCCACAGACCCTAACACGGCTGCCCTATGTGACTACAGTTCCCAGCATGCCTTGCTGGTCTCCATACAGGTAGCATCACCCCGGGTTGCTCCCACCTAGGATGTTGGGTGTGAATGTAGCCCTGACTGTTTGTCTCCCTGTCCTCCCATCACAATGGCCTCCCAGCCAGGTATTGTTCCACAGTCTGTCCATGCCAGGATGCTGACATACCCAGTTCCACACTGGCATCTTCAGAGAGCCTCCTGGCTAAGACAGGGAGCACCCTAACACTCTTCCTGTCCACTTGCCTTCTGGACCGGGTAAGAGGAGGAAGTCAATCCTGGGTGGGATTATACTGTAATCATGTAGATATAAAAATATAAATATAAATATGAACGGTCTCTATAGTGATGAAAGCTCACAACAATAGTGAAGAGTTGGGGTCACCATCTGGCGACAGTTTGTGAAAGTAACAATTGAGGGGACCTTCCTTCAGACTTGAGTCCACAGCAGGACTGAATTAATGACCTCCATGTTTCAGTTTTATGAGTTTCAGGCAGGAAGGGGCGCGTCCAGACAGGAAGGGGCGGTCCAGACAGAAAGGGGCGGGTCCAGGCAGGTGGAGTGGCAGTGGATGGAGGAGAGAAGGCATCAAGTAACAGCGCCAGCCCCCGGTTCGGCAGGAAATCCCCACAATGCATCAGCGGTAGGAGCAGCAAGGCCAAGGCTCAGGTTCTCCAGCTCAGTGTCGAGATTTGACGTTTTTAATGACTCTGATTGCTGTTTTTTCTTTTTATGTTTGTGGACTCGGGCACAAACATTTTGAAATCACTGCATTTCTTTCTTTTTCTTTTTTTTTTTTTCGTCTGGTGACTCTGGACTCCCTGGTACCAGTAAAGCCCCACATGTGACATGCTGTTGAAGTCCTCAGGATGTCTGGTTGTACAACACATTGAGTTTTTTGAGGTTGCCCCCTACTGTTAGCCCTCCAGACCCGAACACTGCTCAGTTTTAGGTCCAGTTTGGACCACCTTTAGGGCCTGATAAACAGCAAATAGAAAAGGGCCACATCAGCCAGCACCCTAATGGGGTGACCGAGCACCCAATGTCACCCTAACAGAGCTTCAGAGGTCCTCTGCTGAGATGGGAGAACATGTCAGGGGGGCGAGCAGCTCTCCGTCAGTCAGACTCTTCAATAGAAAAACAGACAACAAGCCACCTAAATGACATTTAAGGGACTCTGAGTGCACAAAGAAGAAGATCCTCTGGTCTGATGAGACAGAAATGGAACACTTTGGGCAAAACTGGAGAAGACCTGGCACCTGGAGCTCATCTCCCACCTCATGCCATCCATGTAAATGCAGGGTTACAAGCGAGGGAAGGGGAGCTGCAGCCAAGTCCCTGAAGAGAAGCCACTCCAGAGTGTCAACAGAGCCAAGACAATGATGATCTGCCTTTGGGACGAGTGGCTGAGGGTCCTTGAATGTGGGGTTGGCAGCCCATCCAATCTAAGGGGGCTTGGCAGGATTTGTCAGGAACTGGAAGTGGACTCTGCTGCCCAAATCCAGGTGTGCCAAGTTTGTAGAGACTTGGCCAAGATGAGGAAATGCTGCCCGAGGGTCACGAATGAAGGGTCCGAATGCTTGTAGGGATGAGAGATTCCATAAATACGTTTGCACACCTTTCTGGTGACATGTTCTCACGCTGTGCACAGATGGCAGACTTGCCCACTTGAAATGAAATCTAGTGTGCAGAAAGTGAAGGCGTCTTCAGAATCCCCTTTGGCGCCACCCGTGTTTGACTTGCACTGAGAGGGGCACTGAAGTTTTAGTGTTGCCCCCCACGGTCAGCCTACCGGAGCCCCTGATTATTTGTCCCTGGGATGAGTGGCGGAGGTCCGTGGTGAGTCCATGAGGCTCAGCTGTTTCCTGCAGCCCCCTGCCCCGTGTGCTCCTAACAGATGTAATCCTTAGTTTCGCTCGCTAATCGGCCACGCTCAGGCATTGTTTCCTGGCACCGTATTAGAAAACCACATGCTTATCCTTTCCTGCTCCCCGGATTTGAGCAAATAATGTGTGAGCCCGCGATGATGTAAAACATTAAATATTGTTTAAAGTCACGGAGGCGCCATCCCGCCTGCACGGCACTTTGTGCGGGCACCATGCCAACGCATTTGCTGCCGCTGGCCTCACAAATGGAGCGCGGCCACTGGGAGCGAACAAAGCCGAGAGGGGACGGGGAGGCTGGGATGATGACAGACGCTGAGAGACTGTGCGGCTCCCGGCCGGGACCTCCTGCTGCTTCACCTGAGTGACAAGGTGGCACTGTCACCTCATGAGAGTGACGCGAGACACCTGCTTAGGGCCAGGCTGACACTCCCCTGTGTGCCCTGAGGGACCTCGAGACCCCTCGCTTCGAGGGCTGGGCAGGCAGATGAGACGGGATTTGTGCCACTGGTGGAGCGTGCTGTGTGCGGCTCAAGTTTATATAGCGCCTTTCCAGAAATAAGCAAATCATAAGGTTGCTTTGAGCTAGAAACGATTTCTTGGAGCCAAATCTCAGTGGTGCACTTAATCTCCAGTCAAATAAATTCATGAGGAGAAGAAGGCAGGCCTGCTGTAGCCGCTGATCGCTCTCTTGTCTTGCTTCGTAATCTCCATGAGATGAATTGCTTACAGTAATTTAAAATAAACCTTTTGAATGGACTCTCTGGATATAATAAATGGAGGTCCTCAAAAATATTAAAAGGGACCATTCAAATATATTAGGGAATATTACAAGGGGCCATGCTCTCCAGGTCAGCAAAGCACCCCACTAGCACTCCAAAGTTAATCAAGACCACCACAGACAGGAAAGAAAACGAAACGAAACTCACCGGCCATCGGGGGCCAACAGAGGGAAGACTCGGGATTTAAGGGAAGTTTTTACAGGTAACGTGGGGTAGAGATTTGTAACAAAATCTAAAAACGTGAAACAAATGTGCCCTTCAGGTGTGGCATCATTACAAGGACAGATGGCAATTGTCACACGTGCAGAGTGGCACCTCAAAGTGGACCCTCGGAAAACTTCAGCCTGGCAAATCTCAGAATGGGTTTGTAATTTAAGGAGAGGCGGAGTGAGGAGACCCCTGGTGTACACAGCACAGCGATGGGACCCCAAGGCGCTCCAAGGGTACAGTCACGTTGTCTCAGTCTGAGCTCCGGGAGGTCCTGTGATACCCTGTGACGTCCCTCGTCTCATCACAGTGCAGACCCTGAGGGATTCTCAGCCCCCCAAATGATGTTTTTTTTTTTTTATTTCTGACGGACCCCTCATTCTCATCACTCCAAAACACGGCAGCCTCACTTTGCAGAAGCTTTGTATTCTCACGTTGAGCCCCAGGTTCAGCTGACACTTTTTGAGTCATCGACGGTGACTTGGTGACAGCAGAGGGTTTCAGCAGTGCAGATGTGACGAGACCAGAGCCTGGACCAGGGGTTGTGCTGCGGACTATTGTGTCGAGTAAATCACAAGATGAGACGGTCCCTGAAGGAAAAGCTGCCCACCCATCGCTCACCAGCCCAAGCTTGTGTTCAGACCGTGATTGTGAGCCCAGCTGATACCAAACTGACAGAGGAGCTGGGACAACGAGGTACAATACAATACAATAAATTACAATACCATACAATACAGTACAGTACAATACAGTACAATACAGTACAATAAATTACAATAAAATACAGTACAATACATTACAATACAATACAGTACAATACAGTACAGTACAATAAATTACAATACAATAAATTACAATACAATACAGTACAGTACAATAAATTACAATACAATACAATACAATACAATAAATTACAATAAAATACAGTACAATACAATACAGTACAGTACAGTACAATAAATTACAATAAAATACAGTACAATACATTACAATACAATACAGTACAATACAGTACAGTACAATAAATTACAATACAATACAGTACAGTATAGTACAGTAACAACAACAACAACAACATTTATTTCTATAGCACATTTTCATACAAACAGTAGCTCAAAGTGCTTTACATATTAAAGAATAGAAAAATGAAAGACATAATTATAAAACAAAATAAATCAACATTAATTAACATCGAATAAGAGTAAGGTTCAATGGCCAGGGGGGACAGAAAAAACAAAAAAAACTCCAGACGGCTGGAGAAAAAATAAAATCTGTAGGGATTCCAGACCATGAGACCGCCCAGTCCCCTCTGAGCATTCTACCTAACATAAATGAAACAGTCCTCTTTGGATTTAGGGTTCTCACGGAAGGGCTTGATGATGATGATGGTCACGTAGACTTCTGCCTTTTAATCCGTCCATCATTGTTGGAGCATCATGAAGCTTTGAGTAGGTGGAGGTGGCGCAGGCCACCACCACAAAGAAACCAGAAAAAGAAACAGAAGAGAGAGTAGGGGTCAGTACCGATTTTAGAGCCACCATGAATAGTTGTTATGATGAATTGAACATACAGAGTATCAGGATTAAGTTAAATTACGATTAAAATGAAGTTATAAAAAGGCCATGTTACAGTAATGTGTTTTCAGCAGTGTTTTAAAGTGCTCTACTGTATCAGCCTGGTGAATTCCTATTGGCAGGCTATTCAAGATTTTAGGTGCATAACAGCAGAAGGCCGCCTGCCCGCCTCACCACTTCTTTTAAGTTTAGCTCTTGGAATTCTAAGGAGACACTCATTTGAGGATCTGAGGTTACGATTTGGAATATAAGGTGTCAGACATTCCGATATATAAGATGGGGCAGATTATTCAAGGCTTTATAAACCATAAGCAGAATTTTAAAGTCAATTCTGAATGACACAGGTAACCAGTGTAGTGACATCAAAACTGGAGAAATGTGTTCGGATTTTCTTTTCCTAGTTAGGATTCTAGCAGCTGCATTCTGCACTAGTTGCAAACGATTTATATCTTTTTTGGGTAGTCCTGAGAGGAGTGCGTTACAGTAATGTAGTCGACTGAAAACAAACGCGTGAACTAATTTCTCAGCATCTTTCAGTGATAAAAGAGGTCTAACTTTACTTATGTTTCTTAAGTGAAAAAATGCTGTCCTAATGATCTGATTAATATGTGATTTAAAATTCAGATTACAGTCAACAATCACCCCTAAGCTTTTTACCTCCGTCTTGACTTTTAATCCTAATGTATCCAGTTTATTTCTAATAGCTTCATTGTATCCATTATTGCTGATCACTAAAATTTCAGTTTTCTCTTTATTTAATTGTACAGTACAATAAATTACAATACAATACAGTACAGTATAGTACAGTACAATAAATTACAATACAATACAATACAATACAGTACAGTACAATACATTACAATACAATACAATACAATACAATACAATACAGTACAGTACAATAAATTACAATACAATACAATAAATTACAATACCATACAATACAGTACAGTACAATACAGTACAATACAATACAATAAATTACAATAAAATACAGTACAATACATTACAATACAATACAGTACAATACAGTACAGTACAATAAATTACAATACAATACAGTACAGTATAGTACAGTACAATAAATTACAATACAATAAATTACAATACAATACAGTACAGTACAATAAATTACAATACAATACAATACAATACAATACAATACAGTACAGTACAATAAATTACAATACAATACAATACAATACAATACAGTACAGTACAGTACAATAAATTACAATACAATACAATACAATTTGTTTTTGTGTAGCCCAAAATCGCACAAGAAGTGCCGCAATGGGCTTTAATAGGCTCTGCCTCTTGACAGCCCCCCAGCCTGGACTCTCTAAGAAGACAAAGAAAAACTCCCAAAAAAACCCTTGTAGGGAAAAAATGGAAGAAACCTCGGGAAAGGCAGTTTAAAGAGAGACCCCTTTATAGGTAGGCTGGGTGTGCAGTGGGTGTCAAAAAACAAAGGGGGTCAATACAGTACAATACACAGAACAGAACACAAGTCATCCTCAATACAATACAATAGTACAATAGAAATATTACAAGCATGGAGCAGAATTCAACAGGAGATGACATCCCATAATAGGATTTGGATTTGTTCAGAGAGTCCTGGAGACCTCGGCCATCAAACTGCCTTCCCTATTGGTCAATCAACATCTGAGACAGCCAATCCGATGACAGGACCCCTCTACCTGACAATTCCTGCGATCCCCCATCAGAGATGACTTTACCTCAGGCAGGCAGAACAACCTGGCAGGTGGGCCGTGGCACCGAGTGGCACATTTGAGTACTGAGAAGAGAAACAGAAGAGGCGAGGGTCAGTAACAAATTCTAACTGTCATATTCCTTATGTTTTAGTGCGGAGTGGTGGCTCTGAGGCTAGTGAGGCTAGGGGGCGGTGTGTCTCTCATTTGGAAGTGTAGAGAGAGAAGAGGAAGAGAGGGCACAGCACCGATCCACGGGGCATGCCTGGTACACCCTTGACATCTCAACTTACCAGGACATGCAGAAGGGTCTGCCCAAATGGTTGGACTTGGCAACCATTAAGAAGGAGATCAGGGAGACTAAGAGACAGTTGGAGAGGAATAACAAATAAGGAGAAAGACGACTATAAGAGACTCTTTAGTAGTAAAAGAGGAGGAGGAGAGCATCAGGAATAGTAAAGAGAAATTAAAAGATATGGACACTGAAATAGCGGACCCCCTAAACTCACGTTTATCTGAGGTCTTCACAAGTGAGAGAGTGGATAACCTGCCAGAGGTAACAGGGACTACTAAGGAGGTGCCGAGGGATTTGGAAATGTAGAGAGAGAAGAGCAGCTGAGATTAAACAGGCTGACATGAAACAAATCACCAGGAGCAGATCAGATTGACCACTGAGACCATAAGGAGGCTGGCGAGTGCAGATAGAGACACCTGGGCCATACATTTAGGAAGTCACTGGGCACTGGAGGACTCCAAAGGACTGGAAAATGGTGAATATCATCTGATTACATAAAAAGAGTGACTGGGCAGAGCCAAGCAACTACAGGCCAGTAAGCTTAATGAACATCACAGGAAAATGAATGGAAGGAAATATTGAGGAGAAGATGGAGCAACACCTGCCAAGAACAGGACAGGACAGTCAGCGTGGGCTCAGAAGAGGGAGGTCGTGTTTTACTAACAGGCTGGAATTCTATGAGGAGCCAACAAAAGGATACGACCAGAGTGGAGCAGATGAGATTATTGATGTGGACTTTAAAAAGTCATTTGATGAGGAGCCACATGAGAGGGTGGGCATCAAATTAAAAGAAGTGGCATTTCAGGGTGTCGTTTGTAGATGGGTGCAGAATTGGCTCAGACACAGGAAGCAGAGGGTGATGATGGTGTGAGGAATCTCATTGGAACTCGATGTTATGAGTGGTGACCAGCAGGGGGCAGTGCTAGGGCCGCTGCTATTTTTAATATCTATAAATGACTTAGATAGGAATATAAGGAACACCCTGGTGAAGTTTGCAGATGATACCAAGACAGGTGGATTAGCAGATAATTTGGAATCCGTTATATCATCACAGAAGGACTTGGACAGGAGACAGGGATTCGAACCGGAAACCTTCGGGATACCAGCGCAGATCCTTAGCCTCAGAGCCACCACTCCACCCTAAAGCTTGGATCTCCATAAAGACATAGCAGAGCTAGAGAAGGTCCAGAGAAGAGCAACTTGGCTGATTCAGGGCTACAGGGGATGAGTTAGGAGGAAAGATGAAAAGAGCTGAGCCTTTAGAGAGATGAAGAGGAGACCTGACTGAAGAGTTTAATATGATGAAGGGTTTAAGTCCAGAGGATTGAGCCTGTGACTTTAAAATGAGTTCATCAAGAACACGAGGACACGGTTGGAAACTTGTGAAGGGAAAATGTCACACAAACGTTAGGATGTTGTTCTTCACACAGAGAACCACAGATGCTTAGAATAAGCGACCAAGTAGTATGGTGGACAGGAGGACTTGAGGGACTTTTAAAACTCGACTTGACGTTGCAGTGGTGAGGACTATTGCGCCGAGTGGCCTCTTCTCCTCCACATTCTCTTAATGTTCTGATGTCCACCTCACAAACCTCGTTTTCGATATTCTGCTAATTTGTCACCATAAAGGACATGTTTTGCCTGGCAGGGATTCGTCTTTGCCACCCCACCATGAAGCGCCTTTTTGTGGAGATTGTTGAGCTGTGATTGTCCTCTCCTGTCACAGTCACTGACTTGAGTGCCTGGTGGCATCCCAGTGGCCCCTCTTGAGGAGTGGACTGTCCTGGCATTGTGGCTGTAGCCCCCCTGTTTGTTGCTCCTCCTCATGACGGACTGCACTGAGCTCTGAGGTCTTTGAGGTGGTCTTGCCCACCCCCCCCCCTTTCCCCAGGTCTGTCCCTCTCTGTCATTCAGTCCCTGACTTACTCTAAATGCTTGGTGGTCTGCATTTTGTTTTGCTCTGCCACTCTCTTGGACCTCAGAGAGGGGGCATTGAGAACAGGTGTGCCACCAGAAGAGAGAGGCGGTCTACCTCATTAATCCCGAAGGAGAATTCAAATTCATACTGCAGTAGAATATAAAATCTGCAGAAGGCGACTCAAAGTAGAACAGGAGACAAACCAAAAGAGATGCCATCTTAAAGCGAGTCTGCACCGTCGTCTTATGGCTTTTGGCTTCAGTGAAGGAGAGGACATCAGGAGGGAGCATTGAAGTGCCACATGGCAGCAGGTGGGTAAGACCCTCAGAGCCACACTGGAGGAATGAGCCTGTGGCTGGAAGTGCTCCGATAAAGCGCCCCCTGTAGGGGTGGGCAGAACTGTTCATGTTAGCACCATTCCCATTTGGACAGCAGTGCCCATTGATGGATTTGGCTTTAGTTCTTTTTCTCCTTCTTCTTTTGGCTGCTCCCATTAGGAGTTGCCACAGCAGATCATCTTCTTCCTTCTCTTTCTGTCCTCGTCATCTTGTTCTGTCACACCCGTCACCTGCATGTCCTCTCTTACCACATCCATAAACCTTCTCTTAGGCCTTCCTCTTTTCCTCTTCCCTGGCAGCTCTATCCTTAGCACCCTTTACCCAGTATACCCCTCATCTCTCCTCTGCACATGTCCAAACCAACGCCATCTTACCTCTCTGACTTTGTCTCCCAACCGTCCAATTTGAGCTGACCCTCTAATGTCCTCATTTCTAATCCTAATGGATTAATTCTAATGGAGTTGGCTTTACTGATGGGTTAATTCAGACATCGCCCATCACCTGAACTCAAGTTGCTTCCCCACAGCATAGACCACCACACCGGCCACTACAGACTGGCAGAACATCTCAGCAGCTCGCGGTACACATTACAAGACCCTGATCCTCCACAGGAAGTCCACCCTGCTCTGTCCCTTCTTGTGTAACGCCATCCCAGTCCAGTTTGCTGTTCATTCGGACCCCCAGATACTCGTAGCTCTGAACCACCTCCTCCACTTGCTCCTCCTGGATGGTGACGGGTCTCAGAAGGCTTCTTGACACAAACTGCAAGCTGAGCACCACCAACCCGCCTGTCCTGCTGATGTGGGGCTGTAGGCACTTCTCGAGGTCCCCCACCAGCCTCCAGGGCAGGGTGTGTGTGTGGGGGGGGGTCATTAAAGGACTTCTGTAGCACTGGCATCGCGCTGGAATTCCATTGTGAAGACACTGGAGACAGGATGTCTCCCACTGGTGCTACACACCACCATCTCTGACACCCTGAGCCTCACAGACTTGGGGTTGTTGGTCAGGTGATACAAAGGGGGGCTGGAGGTGGGGGGGACAGGACTTTTGAAATGTCACCATTTGGATTTTTCAATGTCTTTATTTTGATGTGGCATGATGGGCACAAAAAACTCTTTGTTTATTCCGCCAGAATCCAAAACGCTTTTTGGGGGGCTGAATACTTTTTCATATCATTTTTTTGAGCCCCCCTCGCCCAGCTGGCCTCGACATTAAACTCCCACTTCAGAATGCCCCCCCTCTAACTTTGTGTCCCGTCCTGTGACGGTATCGGCTTTCACGCGGAGCTCCACCACATCCATTTCATTGCACCTAAGGGGCCTGGTAATGAGGAAGCCCAGCGGCAGGAGTGCAACTTGAGTGACTGTGAAGAATCGCAGCGCTGCCAGGTAGGGCGTGGCCTCAGGATAGCCGGCCCCTAATTGGCCAGAGCCGCCTTTCACTCCTGTCACTCAGTGGGTCCTGTAATGCTGCCACTAATTCATGACTTCCACAGGAACCAGCTGCTCGTTCCCAGTTGGAGGAGTCATTTGTGAAACGCATTTCAGGCAGGCCAGCGCACCCACCGTGCACCCACCGCCCGCCAGGACCTCCGAGGCCTGGGGGGGGGTGGGTTAGGGAACGGGGTGTCGAGTTCACTCACTTAACAGGATTTTCCCAGGGTGTCTAAAATGCTTTACGGCCCTGCTGAAGCTTACGTTCACACACACACACACACACTAACGCGCACACACACTCACATGCACACACACACGCACATTCACACTCTCGCACACACACACACACACACATTCACACTCTCGCACACACACACACACACACACTCACACTCTCGCACGCATACATCCTTTATCTCCTGCATGGTGGGATCCCGGATTCACACCTTCATTTCACTTCCGTGTGTCCCTGTCCGATGCAGGACCGTCCATTCTGTGATTTCCCTCTCCAAGACCTTCGTAAGGAACACAGGGAGCAGGTGGGGTCCCGGTGGGCCTCCATCTTTGGAAAGAAAGGCCGTCAGTTTGTCTCGGGCAGGTCACTGCAGAGCACTTTAACAGGCAGACATCTGTTTATTGTATATAGTGCCTTTTCAAAATGTCACTTGCCATGCACAGAAATGACATTTTAAAGGCAACAGATGACAACTGTGCTCAGAAGCCACCCAGACGGGTCAGGCTGTACTCTCGGGGGGTTTCACTAGCAGAGTTTAAACTTGTGAGTGAATGAGAGGAGACCATTCGCTCCATCTGTGGCTTGTTTTGCTTAGCTAATGGCTATGTTGTCCCCACATGTCACCCAGGTTGACTCTGTGACTTGGTGGTCTGTTCAGATTCCCACAACTCTGTGAGTAAAGCAGAGCCCCTTGGCTTCCTTCAGTCCCTGATGCTCTTAGGGTTCACCCTGTCGTGGTCTTTGAGGGTCTGCTTGAGGTCCCCATGCAGTCTCCTCCGCTCGACCCTGACCCGAGTCTGTTGTAGTGTCACATGTCCTTCACTCCCATGATGCACCTGGCTGCTCTCCTCTGCACCCCTCCAGCTGCTGCTCTGTCTTTCTTGTACTGTGGTGGCCAGAACTGCACACAGGACTCCAGGTGACAAGTGTGTCACGTAGTGTAGTTTGAATGTGACGTCCCTTCATTTATTGTCACCACTATTTATCATATCATTTAACCCTTTGTTAGCCTTTTTAGTCACTACTACACATTGCTTAGTCACTGGAAATGTTGCATCAACATGACCCCCTAAATCCCTGTCAGAGGTCTCAGCCTTGTCTCCCACCTTGTATTCATGACTGACGTTCCTCCTCCCCACATGCAGCGCTTTGCGCTTTTCTTCATTCCACTCCATTTTACAGAAGTTGGCGCAGCTCTGAAGCTCGTCCCGGTGGTCTTGAATTCTCTTTGCTGCTGCTGCCTCAGTGTCTGCCATCCCTCCAGTTGTAGTGTCATCTGAGAATGTCACCATTTTATAAAGCTCTACCAGAAACCACGTCATTTGTAGAAATCATAAAAAGTAACGGGAGGGGGCCGAGGACAGACCCCTGAGGGGCCCTACTGGTGACCCCGCTCCGTTCTTCACTGTTCTGGAGTCCTGGTCCCCTCTGATGCCTCCTTCAGCTCCTCATCTCACAGTCAGACGGAGTCAAAGGCTTTATGAAAAGTCAAAGTCGATTCTGTCAGATTGTTTTATTCTTTAAGACATTGGTGTGGCCGGACCCCCCCAATAAGCCCATGCTGGCTGTTGTTTAATTTCTTATTCTGGGGTCTTTTTCTAATTGATTTCTTCTTTCTTCTTGTCAAGTGCGACTAAAGGGTCAGCAGTCACTCGGGTCCCCTTCTGTCCCTCTCCTTGAAGACTGAAGTCACGTTTGCGCTTTCCAGCATTCCAGTTCTTCTCCCTTCTCCAGGGTCCGTGGATGACGTCCCTCGGCTGGTGAGACCCCACCAGTCTTCAAGGTACCGAGGGCTTAAGGTCCGTCGGACTTTTCTCTCTCCAAATCGATGAACTCGGAGTTTGTTCCTACTTGTTCTCTCCGTTTGTTTCTTCCTTTACCAACACTTGTGTGACGTTTTCGTTCGATTCGTTTGCTCCTCCCTTCTCATTTTCAGTGATTTCTCCTTTTGTGTCCTCCAGTGTCCTTTAAGTCTCTTTTGTCACATCACACGTTCACACAAAATGATGAGGGCCACACAGTGCCATGCGACACAAAGCCGCCATTCATTTCTGATCTCTTTTTAGATTGTAAGATGACGGCAAAGGCCTTCTATTGGGGAGAAGGACAACTCAAGTGGTGACCATAAGCTGGGGGTCTTTCTGATGACTGATTGGATGCCCTCAGAACCCAAGTGAACGCCACCTTCATGTCTTTCCTTTGATTTTTTAGGAAACAGAAACAAATACACTGACGCTGAGAAAGAAGGGTAAAGTCACAGTCCTCACTGATCAGGGCGCTGGATGGAGGGTGGTGACGCGCCACATGTCGAGGACACGGGGGGATCTTACAGACTCAAGAGGGCAATGAAGTTAGGGTTACCATCAGTACCAGGGGTCAGACACTAGAGGCCAATCTAGTCAATGATTCCATCTGTAAAGAGTTCAGACACTTGGGGGCGACATAGTCAGGGTTACCATTAGCACTAGAGGGCAGTGTCTTTAGTGACATCAGTGACAAAGTTCAGACACTAGAGGGCCATGTCGTCAATATTACCATCAATTAAGCAGCTCAGACACTAGAGGGCGATGTGATCAGGGTCCCAATCAGTGGCAGAGTAATAGGATTTGGACACCAGAGGGCGATGTCCTTACCGATGCCATCATTTCAAAGTTATTTCAGGTAATGAAGACAGAAGCTTCAGGTCAGGCAGCTCTACTCACTAATCTGGTGCTGCTCAGGGGTGACAGGCGCACACACGATTACGAACTTCACTCCCGCTTCACGCTGGCCCAATTGGAGTTCAGACACTAGAGGGCGACACACTTAGGGCTCCACTCAGTGACTCCACAATGTCGTCAGACGTACCAACAGTACGAGAGTTTGGACACTAGAGGGTGATGTAGTTCATGATACCAGCGGCAGAGTCCAAACACTAGAGGGCGGTGTAGCTAATATTATGATCAATAACTGGGTTCAGACACTGAACTGAGGGCGATGTAATCAGGGATGTCACCATGTTTAAGTTAGCCAAGTATGGCAGACAGGCAGGTCTTTGTGGTGCCAGGTAGTCCTACATTAATCTGGCACAGGTGTGTGGTGATTTGCTTCACACTGTTTGGCACATCCAAGTAATAATTTCAGTGTACTCTGCATGTGGGACACTAAGGACCCTAGAAATGCGTAACAGAGTTCAGACACTAGAGGGCAGCAGAATTAGTGTTTAAATCTTTTACTGTGTTGGGATACTAAATGGAGATGAAGATGGGGATGGCATCGATGAAAGAGTTCAGACACTAAGGAGCGACCCAGTCAGGGTTACCATTAGTGTCAGAGCGTGTACACGAGAGGGCGGTGTCGTTAGTGACATCAGTGACAACGTTCAGACACAAGAGGGCCACATAGTCAATATTACCATCAATAAGTGGGTTCAGACACTAGAGGGCGATGTGATCAGGGTCCCAATCAGGGTTAGCAACAGTAATGGGATTTGGACACCAGAGGGCGATGCCATCATTTCAAAGTAAGCCGGTTAATTCTGGTAATGAAGACAGAAGCTTCAGGTCAGGCAGCTCTACTCGCTAATCTGGTGTTGCTCACGATTACGAACTTCACTCTGCGCTGGCCCTATCAGAGTTCAGACACTAGAGGCGGTGTAGTCAGGGATGGCATCATTTCCCAGCATGCCCCTTATTTTAGGTAAAGAAGATCAAACTCCAGGGTCTGATAGTTGTACTCAGTAAGGTGGCACCGGTGCTGTTTCACACATGCAAGTCAGGACTGAAAGTACCGGTACATGAAGCACTGCCGAGTCTGTCTTTGACTGGTTGGCACACCAGCTTGACAAAAGCATGAATGGAGATCTGCTTGGCAGTGCCATGACAGGTTGGGGACGTCACCTCTGTCACTTGTAATGTGAGGTGTAATGGGAGTGAACAAGCAGCACTTTTGAGATGGCGGGTATCTGACCACCTCTGAGGCTCGTTTCCATTCGGTTGTTTTTGCCTGGCGCCCTTTAGTAAAATTCACATCCACACACACACATTCCTCATTATAAAGTGAGGACAAGTAAAGATTCAGATCTGGTTAAACACACAAAAGCGCAACACAAAGTCAATCCGATTCATGCAAATGGAGCCCAGCACTCTCCGCTTCTTAATATTGGCATCGGTCAGTTGACAACGGAGGAGACGGAAACCAAACCCGCAGTCAGAAGAATTAATGGAGAAAATCTCTTTTTTTTCTTTATAAAACGCCCCAGGACTTCATACCACGGGGACAGAAATCGTCCCTTCAAGAAACAAAATGAATTTGCACCCCACGGTGAAGATTCAGCATTTAAACCTAAAGATATTCAGAGTGGCAGGAGGCTCCCTCACCTCTGCCGAGGGCTTGGTGTCACCCCAAAGGTGGCTTTACAGTTGTCATCCCGGCTGTGACGAGTCCTGGCAGCCCCCCTGGCCAGTTCCTCACTGCAGATTCACTGATGTGTTGAAATTTCACTTGCAGATCTGCAAGTTGACGCGGAGGTCGTCTGCCGTTTGGCACGGGCGCTGGTGACAGGTGGCCATTCAAGCACAGCAAAGCAGCGAAAGACTCTTAAAACCCACCAGCCCAACCCCCAATCCCCCACCACCCTGCGCCTCTCAGTTGCCGATGTGCTTCCTGGGTCGCGACCCTACAAGTGGAACGCGTTTTGTGTGACTAACAGCTGGATTGTCCCACCGCGCTCTCCCACCGTGCTGCAGCTCCGTCAGCTGAGGCCGTCACTTCGCTTGATTTAAAGCGGACACGCTGACCGGCGAAGGGCTGCTGTTGACTGGACGCTCTACGGCCACAGAAAGGTCCGGTGGCTTCACAAAGTCCTCGGACCCCCCCTGAAAGTCTCCCGACTCCTTCACATTGTGTTCTGATGAAGACTTCCATCATTTCCATTCATTTGTTCCCCTCACCACACAAATCCCAAAAAGGAAAACAGGATTTGGAGCACAGAATTAAAAAGCCGAAGTGGTCCACTGACACGAGCATTGTGACCCTCGGGATTTGGCAGCCATTCCAGCCCGGAGCCGTCTTGGGTGTGACGAGACGAGCTCCACACGCCTTCTCCTCTGCAGGTCCACTCCTGTTCTGCCAGGTCAGATGGAGACCACCGGTGGATGGTTACTTTGACTGACTGGGCTCTGGTGGACCACTCAAGGGGATTGCCCTCCAGCCACTCCTGTGCTTTCTGAACCTCCTGAGGTGGTCTTCATTATGGAGTTTGACGCCCCCAACTCGTCCCCCCACCACCATGCACTGCACGGCACGCACCTCATTCCCTCCAGACGTGACACTAATCTCGGTTTCATCAGACCGGAGGGTCTCGTCGCTCACCCTCTGAGAGTCTTGAAGGTTCATTTTTACAAATCCCCAGTGGGCTCTCGCGTGTCCTTGACTGAGAAGGGGCGTCGGTTTGGCCCAGAGTGGTGGAGCATCGTTTTGGAAGTTTCTCCCTGGAGCTCAGCCGGAGTGGTCATCAAGTTCTTGGTCGCCTCTCCTACCGAGACCCTTCTCCTACAACTTCCAGCTCTGGGAAGAGGGACGCTTGCTCCAGACTTTGTCCGTTTAAGGATTATGGGGGGTCTCAGTGCTCCTCCAGATCTCCACCCTGGCACAGCCTTCATGTTGTTTCCCAGCTCCGTAGTTCCTTGGATCATCTCGGATGGCTCGATTTCCTCTCACCTGTGGACCTTCTCCAGCCAGGTGTGGGACGTCACCGGTGGGCTTCAAGTAAGACTTTGGTTGTGTTTTCACGTCGTGTTCTTGGAAGCCCTCAATCTCGCGGAGCCAGACGTATATCAAAAACGGCCAGGCGTGATCTTTGCTTCAAAGTGGGCGGGGCCAATTTGACGGCTCAACGAGTGTCACATTTCTCAACCAATCCAAGACAGCGCTCAAAGTAAGGGCGGGGCTTTTGAACTGCAGAGGTGCCCTCGCTGACCTGATCTGACGGACAGCAAACTTGTGACTGTGCTGAAGCGTCTATGGCTGAAGAGACCCCCCATTTGACCTGTAAATGTCACACGTTCAAAATAAACGTAAGGTAACTTCAGATTATACGTGAGCGATGTGCCGTCGGAGGCGCCGTGTGTACGAGTCGAAGTCAGCTTCACTCGTGAAGATATGAACGGCAATGGTGCGTCGCCCTCCGTCAAAAGGACCGGACTTAAGAGAGCGGATAACGAAGAACCCCAGGAGATGCAGATTTCAAGACTCAAACCACCTGACTCAACAAACGTGCATAACAGCAGTAAAAACCGGAGAAGGCCACACGACATCCGCCTTCGGACAGCACGGCCAGACGAGTAACCGCAGGAAGATACCATCAGGGTCTGACTGGAAATGCTGACAGACTAGCCGTGGCGGTTTAACACGTTGTGCATCCGTAGACCCTCAAGGCTTATCTTTGTCACATAGTGACGTGACAGAGAGATATTGGAGCAGACAGAAGACCCCCTCAGGCACGTACAGTGGTCTTTTGCTTTCTCTGAAACCCCCGAGGATTAAAGGGGGACCAGAGAAGCCCTGTGGGCGGGGCCTTTGCAGTGGTGGGTTTCTCCACAACTCCTTACCAACTTTTTAGGGAGGTGTCCTCGTGAGACAACTTGAGGCCCGGGACCCTTCATGGATTCTCGTCTTGCACTTCCGTATAAGGACTGGAGGTCGACACTAAACATTTTCTGAAAAGAAAAGACGCAGTTCACGAAACCCGACGGGCAGAGCCCCTCACGGACGGGCAGAGTCCAAGGGGCATCATGAAGATGTCAAGCAAAAAATATCAGGGAACGGCTTGGGGGGACCCTGACACCCTGCTGAGAGTGAAGTCATAATTGTGGCATTATGGGATTGGTTTCCATGGAAGCGGGCGGCTCAAAAACCCCAGCACAGCTGCAAAACAAATCCAATGTTTAAATAAGAACCTGACGTCGCAAATGGACTCTCTGTGGATGAAGTCCCACCAAGGCGTGTAGAACACAAGAGAATCTGGGAAAAAATGAGAAGAAAATGTCGGCTGTATTGTGTCACTCCAAGAGGCGCCATATAAAATAAGTGGGTGGTCTGATTGTTATCAACATGGAGGGCAGAGGGCTGTGGATCTGTGAAAGGCGCTATATGAGTCTGGGATGTCCTCCACCACTGCCACCTCCAGTGAGTCCAGAAGACCTCCCCTGCTGAGCCTGCCTTCTGAATGAGCGTTTGGATTCGGTGGGCCTCAGCAGAGTCGTAGGACATGTCAAGGTGGTCCCCTAAGGCCTTACTCTGATGTGGACTCCTAGGTAGCTGCAGAACCTCCACCCCTGAATGGTGGTCTGGCTAGCAGAGGGTCTTCGCCAGCGGTGGTGGCGTGAATGGTGATGCCCATCCATCACAGGAGCCCTTTCTGTGCCTACTCACATATGGCCAATGTAGATTGGTCCATCTTCCTAATCTGTGCGCTGGAGGAAACCTGGAAAGCCCCCCGAGACAACGGGTGGACTGGCACACAGACTCCACGCTGAGAGCAGCTGCCTGTTGTCCAACATCTCACCAGAGCGCACTTTCTACTTGTACTTTCTTCACTTTCTTACAGGGGGCTGTCCAGGTGCCCCCCTTGAATCCTCGAGGGGGCTTGTTGTGCCACAGCAGACCCACACGGCTGCCTTTGGCTGGCAGAGGAGGCGTCTCTCCGTACTGCGCCCAGTCAGCACCACAACAACTGCTCAAACGTTTACGACGTAACGCAAGTCGAGGGTGCGTTTTAAAAAGGGAAGACAATGAAAGAGCCGGGGTGGGGGGCCGAGTTACAGGCGGCGGGGGCTCTCAGGCTCCTTCCTATGAAGATTAAAAGAAAGCCGAGCTCTGGAATCTTCTTCAGCTATCCCAGTATAAATAGCTGGGCAAAAAATAGACGGCAATGCCTCGCATTCTTCAGGGGGCCGCTGAGGATGGGACAGTGTCATAAAGGGGATGCTGGTGGACTGGGCCTACTGGGCGGCTTTATGGCTGGTGCTTCTGAATCAGTGGGGGGGAGGGGTGTGCTGTCAAGAAGACCCCGTACTCAGAATGACCCTCAGACACAGCAGGCGTCACGTTTATAATGGGAGAAGATGGGGCGCAGAAACACTACAAACACTCATGGGTGACTCCAACCGCGGGGTCCTTCAGCCCCAGAGTCCCAATGACTCCTAATGGGGCTGTGAAACCTTGGCTGGTAACAGGAGAGCAAATGCAGGATCTTTAGTTGCTTTTAACAAAATGTCACTGTGACAGTGAAACTCCGAAGAATAAAAGCAGGAGTTTCCTGGAAGAGCAAACATCACAGCCAACAAAATCTGAAGATAAAAAATCCAACAAAAAATCTAAAATCAAGGCAATAAACTCTACGTGACCATCATCATCATCATCAAGTCCTTCTGCGAGAACCCTAAATCCAAAGAGGACTGTTTCATTGATGTGAGGTAGAATGCCCAGAGGGAACTGGTCAGGTGGTCTCATGGTCTGGAACACCTGCAGATTTTATTTTTTCTCCAGCCGTCTGGAGTTTTTGTTTTTCTGTCCCCCCTGGCCATTGAACCTTACTCTTATTCGATGTTAATTAATGTTGATTTATTTTGTTTTCTTACTGTGTCTTTTATTTTTCTATTCTTTATTATGTAAAGCACTTTGAGCTACTGTGTGTATGAAAATGTGCTATAGAAATAAATGTTGTTGTTGTTGTTGGAGAACGTCAATGAACCGCAAGGGACTCTGGGTACTCCTCAGCCTTTATAAGGTGAGGGCCGTCCCTCGATGGTGATGGACAGGTGGCCCCGCCTCTTGAGGGACCTCCCACAAAACACATGAAATGTAACACAAGCATAGGGAGCAAAGCAGACAAGTGACAAAGGTGACACAAATGTAAACGAGTGACTCAAAAGGGAATCAAGAAGCCCAGAGAAGCCCAGTGAAGCCCAGCCAGGGGAGGAAGGCTGACTGAAATGGAACATGAGAAGCCCACCAGCACCGAGAGGGCATTCAGTGAACTGCAAGGACGGTGGGTGTGTTACAGTCCCTTGACCGTGATGGGCAGGTGGGCTGGCTTCTTTGCGGACCACCCACAAAATACATGGAATACAGTAGAAAACACAAGGAAACACAGAAACTAAATATTCAATAATGTCAAGCAGAAATATGAACTAAACAGACATATGGACCCCAGCCGGGACCCTGGCTGATACCTGCCACCCCATACACAAAACGTTTCATCCGCCTTCGTCCTCTTCCTCATCTTCCTGTGGCATTTCTTCTTCACCTGTTTGCCAGGTGAGCCTTTGCCTCACTTTGCTTCACTTCACCAACTCCCAGTTTCTCTTAAAGGGGAAGCTCAAGATGACTTCCCGAGTCCCATCCTTGACCCCTCGGTGAGCAGGCAGCCATCTTCTTAATGGTTGGAATGGGACCACAGCTTCCTGGCCTTGTGGACTAACTGGTGGCATTTGGACCTCTTTTGGCCACCTCTAATACCCCACCAGGGATGGGCTCCATAGGATCTCACCCAGGAAGTGGTCCTGACCAGCTCTCAGATGGGTGGCAGAACACCTGCAGTGCCCCTCCGTAATAAGAGACTGTACAAAGGAGGAAGAACATAAAGTGCCAATCTGGGGGGGGCACAAACTCAGCTGATGAAGAGAAGCTGATGAGAGGCCCGCGTGCTCTTTATTGGTTTGCCTGAAAGTCTGCCTGATGAAACGAAACTGTGAAAAAGTTTGTGCCCCCCTCCTACAAGTGCCATGAAGGGACTGGGCTTGAATGACAGCTGTCATTATTCAATGGACAAATCCTCTAGCAGCCCATTTTGAAAAAGTCTGATTTGGCTGCAGCACTAATTACAAGTAAACGCCTCTCATCACTGGGGGTCCGCTCTTCTTTGCTATAATTTGGACACGTTGGCTGGTTAGTAGAGCGTCGACTGTTGGGTTCAAGTCAGCACTTTGACTGGCCACTCCACACCTTCTGGGCCATTCGACTGTCTGCTGTCCCTTCAATGACACTTCAGTCTCAGGTCACAGGCAGAGGGCCCCTCGAGGACCCTGGTCAAGTGCAGAATTCCTGCTTCCTTCACACGTGCTAAGAATTCAAAGCGTCCCCACGCCATCAGAGTAGCGCCGCCGTGTCTTATGGGTGGTCTGCCAAACCCCCGGACAGACTGCTTCACTTTTCTTATACAATGCCTCGGGAATTTTGAACGTTTGGAAAACTCATTAAAAATAACAAAAGCTGAAGCATCCCACTGACACAACACTTTGGTGAAGGAGCATCCCGCTCTATTGACCCACGTGAGACGTTTGGAGTCCACTTGTGGTCAACTCAATTGATTAATAAAGGCTGACAGCGGTCTGTAGAAGGTCCACCTGGGGAGCTGAGGTTAAAGGAATGGAGACAGGAGGACGTCGAGTAGCAGCACTGCAGGACCCCAAGAGCACCGGGGGGTTGTTTGGAGCAACTACAGCTCTCCTTAGACTGAGACCGAGAACCCAAAGGTCACCTTGGTGGAGTCCCAGAGAGCCTGTGTGGAGATGGGAGAAACTTCCAGAAGGACAACTGCTACTGCCGCACTCCACCGAACTGTGCTTTATGGCAGGGTGGTCAAAGGATACATGAAAGCCCACCAAAAAGACATGCGATTCTCTTGTTTGATTAATCCAACATCAGCACCGCGTCTGGAGGATCTCAGGAGCCGCTCATCACTGCCTCTGCATTTCATTCCAATGGCGGTGACAACCTCCGGGGCTAGAAGACTTGGGAAAGCTGAATGGAGCGAAGTCCGGAGATGTCTTCAATGAGAGCGGTCAGGAAAGGTGACAAAGCAAAGACAACACACGAGTTGGAATGGCCTTGAATGGCCCTGGCTGTCCTGACCAGAACAGCAGGAGGACGGGGGGAGATGGCGAGCTCCTCCGACACGCATTCCTGAGCCCATTCGTGCACATGCAGAGCATGCTGGGAGCTGCAGTCCCAAAGGGCAGCCCTGCTGGGTTCTGACGGTGCCCCCAGGTGGAGCCACAGGACAGGCCTGTCCCTACTGTTTGAGGCATTCAACTGACCCAGTGCTCCCTCCTTGTGATGTTCTGACACCGGAAATACTCAAGGGTCCGACGTAAAAGGGGGTCTTTTCCATTCAATCGGGGATGTGAGAGCCAGGAGGAGGAGAACAAAGCTCAACAGAAAGAAAGAAAGAAAGAAAGAAATTGGTGTAGTAGGAAGGATTAGAAAGAAAGAAAGAAAGAAAAAAAGAAAGAAAGAAAGAAAGAAAGAAAGAAAGAAAGAATTTGGTATAGTAGGTAGGATTAGAAAGAAAGAAAGAAAGAAAGAAAGAAAGAAAGAAAGAATTTGGTATAGTAAGCATGGAAAGAAAGAAAGAAAGAAAGAGAGAAAGAAAGAAAGAAAAAAAATTGGTTAGTAGGCAGGATTAGAAAGAAAGAAAGAAATGATAATGATAAGAGACCATGGAGTGTGAAGCCCGTGACTCTTTTTGCATTTCCTTCTTTGCACGCAGATCTGTTGTTGTAACAACGGTGTCGGAGGTCTTGGGCTGTGGTGGTGCCCCCTAGTGACCACAGTGGCTAAAAGAGCACAAACGAATGGGGGATTGTGGAATCCTTTGGGAATTCTTCATTTGACCAGACTGTTGCTTGAGGACCCAATCAGCTGTGGACCTGTGGACAACATGACAGAGACCCTCAACAGAGCAGCACCCAAGGAAAGGCAGAAGAGAAAAGAAAATGGAGGGCTTTGGAATGGCCCAGTCAAAGCCCACGTCCAAATCCCATTGAAATGTTATGGGGGGATTTGAAAAGGACTGTGGACACAAGACCCCCTTCAGACACCTCACAGCTGGAGGGATTCTGTGTGGTGGAGTGGAAAGAACTTTCTGCATGTTCTGATATCAGAGAGATGACTAGGCAGTTCTAGGAAATGTTGACTTGAGGGGGCAACACCAGCTGTTACAGCCTGTGAAGATCATTTGGGTGGCCTCACCCTTATTGACCAGCAGAGGACACCACCCTCAGAGCAAGACGTCTTTCAAGACCCCGGAGGTCATAATGTAACCCCTATTACATGGTTTGAGGTTCTTTAGACTGCTAGGGGGCAATGTGAGTGACCTGGCCCCTCCTCCAGTGCACCTCTTGAGTGTAGGGGGGTGTTAGTGGTGGTCCATAACCCATACAAGACCAGAGAATCCTCAGTGTGGGGTACAGTATCAGATGGCCTCACTTCCTTTTCGTCTGGGGGGCTTAGAGTTGGGAGGCAGCTGGTGAGAAGAGCTGAGCTGAGGAGATGGAGAAAGAAGCCCAAGTAGTGGAAGGCAAACAAGAGAAACGTTTCAGAGAGTATTTAGGGGGTCATTTCTGTTTCGTTAGGCACTAGGGGGCAGAGGGGTGTATTATTTTCCTTTTCAGTTATACTTTGGTGGTCCCCTGTGGCTCATTATTGAGACTTTAATGTTAAAGTCTTTGTTTTGCTCTGTTTTGTCGTTTTGGACTCCTGCATTGGTATTTGGTGTAGTGAGGCGCCTCCTACAGGCTGCAGGGCACTTACTTGTTCCATATATGAAAATGGCATTCCTGTTCATTTTTCATTGAATAAATTTCAATTCCATTATCTTAATCTATAGATATGATTTAAATGAAGATCAAATCTCGATATTCCCACATACGTTAGATAACATTTCAGGGGTGCACTTACTTTTTCACACAACTGCTTTTAAGCGCTCTAAATATTCATATTTGCATGCCTCTGACTGAGGCTTATTCTTTAAAGGCTGGGACGTATGGTCAGTGGCAGGACAGCTGCCAGGCTGTGCCTGGGCAGTAAGTGGTCACCAGCTGGCCAGACCGGTGACATGCCAGTCTCTTTGGTGATCGACTGGACCCCCGTATGCCCACTTGTCTTTGACAGTTCCTAATGTTCTTTTGTTTTTGATTTTAGATATTACAGAGAAGAGCCGAGATGGCATCAGACAGAGGGAGTGGCAGGCTTGCCCATTGCCCATAGGTGGCAGACTGAAGGTGTGGGATCCACCAAACATGAGAACAAAGAGCCCTGAACCCCCACCCACCAACCCACGCTGTCCCATCCTGGGTGAATTTACAGTCTGGTCATTCCAGAGCTGAAGGCCGGCGCGCCAGGAATCTTTGGAGAGGATGTGCTCGTCACGCTGGCATGTGGCCGGATTGTCCCACTGAGCTGCCGGCTGATAATAGAAGGTGTCTTCACACGACTGGCATGGCTGAGCTTTGGCTTTAATTGTCATTTTAATGGAACCCAAAACGATTCAAGTGTAGAATCAGACCAAAAACAGACACACACGGGCTCAGCTCATGGAGGAAGCCACCTGCTGAAACAACGAGAAAGACCCTGCTGAGGTGGTCTGTAATCACCCTCTACTGAAAAAGGTGAAGACAATAAAGTGGGAGCCTCACTGAGTTTTCTGATAAATGACTGGCACTCCTGATGGCACAACTGATCCATTAGTAAGTAAGTGAAATCTCTTTGTTTTCCTCCTGATTTCTGTCCAGACAGAAGATATGTGACCTCTGCCCTTCCTCCCCTTCTTGTGCCAGATGGAGAGACTGGCATCACTGAAGGTTGGCCGGGCACTTCTCTTGTATCTCCTCTCATTTTTAGAGGGGCTACACCATTCAGTTAAACCTAATTGGTGTGGACCCTCAGGGCCAAAAGGTACCAGAGAACTGCATGGAAGAGCATTTGAGAAGTGACGGGCAGTGACAGAGTTAAAAGAGCAGGGGTGACATATGGGGACAATTGTACCAGGAGGTGGTGGGCACTGCAAGGTGGTATCACAGCCAATGAGACTCTGATCAGAGGAGAGAGAATCAGCCATCTCAGTATGACAGACGCGAGACTGGGTAAATGCCCATGTGCAGGTCCGAGGAGAAAGGCGCTATATAAATAACATTATAAAGAAACTTTAAGATCTGACTTCGATAAACAATAACAAAAGCCCCCTGATGGAGTAGGTACCACCTTAACCAGCTGGGCCTCAGAGAGCTCCATTGTGGTCCCAGAAGCAGCTGACTTCAGGGTCTCCAGTGTGTCTTTATGGGGTCTGCAAAGGGGTCTCTCCAGTGTCACCTACTTGTAGTTTGTGACTCCCCAGGGGTCCCTTGGTAGCCCCCTGACTTGTCATCTTCTTTGGATGGCCTGCACTAGCAGATCTCCAGCACTGCCCTACTCTTTTCATTTCTTGCTTTATCTGATTAATCACCTGAAAATCTGGAGGATTCCACAGAACACAGTTGGGGTCCCAACCAGGTGGCACCCCCATTTAATCATAACCTCCAAAGAAGTTCATGAGTGCCCAACTAAAACTATTACTGCAAGTCAGGAAAACCCTGGGCTCCATGAAGGGGCTCTGCCCCCGAACTGGGCTCGGGTCCTGACTGGAAGGGGAGGGGCATTCTCTGGGCATCATGGGCGGGGCCTTGTGACCTCACTGGGCCTCTTCTTGGAGTCCATTAGTGACGGCGCCCCCTCTCGTTCTGCAGCGGTACTGCTTATCTCAGTCAGGCCGGGAAGGGGATCAACAAGTGCACAGGAGTGACACTGGATATTGGACAGGGGATATTCAGGGACTTGGAGGTCTTCTTGTCTCCTTCCCATGACTTGTGCCTTTCATGGAGCCCCTTGTTGAGTTCTTCTGTCTTCATTGTGTAGGTTAGCCCCTCCATACTGGCCCACCACAAGTGAGTCTTCAGATGCAATCAAGTGAAGCCCCAGGTAGGTGACCCCAATTGAACGACTGATGGGACATCTATAGTGGTGTGGGGGCAATCGGGCACCAGTGACAATTTAAAGGTGACATATTAAAGGTGGTGAACATTTATTGACCACTGAGACCCTCATCGTGCAGCTCTGATAATCTGCTGCTGCTTGTGTGATAAACAAGGGTGGGCTGCACAGCTCTGACTGCACCACCTGAACTGGACAGTAAGGACCGGAAGAGAAAACGCAGGCAGAGACCCCCAAAGACTGTTAACATGAAGGCAGAAGGGACTCTCATCAAAAAACAAAAAGTGCAAAATCGAAATCGGAGTCAACAGTCAAGAAGGAAGGGGCGAGAAAAATCAAAGCAACGATCAGCAAGGAGTTCACAGGTTGGAAGTGACAAGAGTCACATCGATGATGTCATTGTCCAGGTGACAGATGACGAGAGACCACAAAGTAGCTGCGCCCACCGGCCACTCAAAAAGACATAAAAAGATAACATTAAAAAAAAATAAGAGTACTTAGGCCAAAAACAAAATATAGAAAAGGATTTCTTGGGTGTGAAGAGAAGATGACAAGAAACAAAAGAAGACTCCACTCATAGCATCCTGTCTGTCAAACGATCATAAGAAATGTCAAAAAGGGGACACCAGCCTCCAAAAATCACATCAGATGCCAGGCGGGACCTCTTTATAGGTCTGGGCACATCGGCGGAAGCCCAGTCCTAAATTCAAGAGGCAGGCATGCGACCTACACAGACCCCCGAGAAAGGGGTACAGGCTTTAAAAAAAAAATGAGGGAGAAGATGAAACAAAAACGAGGGCCCTGTGTCATGAAATAAGAATTACAAAGGACCACTAAAAACATGGCAGGGAAAGGGGTATCCCAAAAAGCGGACCCTTCAAAAGTGCTGTCCTTGGAACACGTCTCCTGATAAAATCTCATCCTGGTTCTATTATATAACTCTTCAAATTATTAAATCTTGTCCCAGTGATCACCTAACACTTGTCACCTCAGAATGGCCACATTGTCGCAAAGATTTAAGGAGGGCATTGCTTTGCTAAAATGGGACTTCGACACTTTGTCTCTCCCTCTCTTGTGATCTTCTTCACTCTCATCAAACTTCCATTGTCAAGTTTTCCTTCTTTTTAGTCTTTCTGGTGTGTGTGTGTCAATCTATCTATCTATCTATCTATCTATCTATCTATCTATCTATCTATCTATCTATCTATCTATCTATCTATCTATCTATCTATCTATCTATCTATCTATCTATCTATAATATAGTGCCTTTCATCTATCTATTATATAGTGCCTTTCATCTATCTATCTATCTATCTATCTATCTATCTATCTATCTATCTATCTATCTATCTATCTATCTATCTATCTATTTTGTGCCAGTGGTGAAGTCTGCTACTTGATATTGTGCCCAGGTGGGTTTCATTTTCATGCCTTTTGCCCACGTTTTTTCATATCGATATTTGGATCGATGTTTTCTCGCTTTCTTAATTGTAGTTAATTTCAGTCACTTTTCAGCAATTTCTCTTTCGCTGGGTGACATTACCAAGTTTTTTTTCACCGTTGACCCGTCCCACATACGCCAAGTTAAGCCCCCTGGGACTGCGTGTCATGTTGTGTAAATCAGAATTTTAGACGGCCAGGGGTGAGGCCTTTTTCCAGGCCTTGTCCTTTAACTTGTCCTCCTGAAGTTCTTTCCCGCTTTTTGCCCCCTCACCCCTGGCCCGGCCCCGTTTCCACCATCTCCACACCAGAGCAGCGGGCATTGTTAACAATGGGCGGGCACTGCCAGCTCCTCCCCCATGGTTACAGGACTCCAGCAGGATGCAATCCAAGCCTCCATTCCAGGTCTGCGTGAGCGAAGTGCGAGCTACGAGACGCAGGCTCTGTCAGGCAGGCAGGGACTTAGTGAAACCGAATCGTTATTGAAGATTTCGTCGGCCCCCACTGTTTAGGGTTGTTTGAGAAACTGAAGATCGCAGCGGTCAACTGCTAGCTACGCCTGATCAATTACGACCTGCCAAGTTTCCTTCATTAATCCTGTCAGCGTCTGCTGAAGCGCAGCCCCCCTTTTTCGTTTTTAATGTTCATTAAGTGATCACTTGGAGCAGATTTCTTAATTAAATGCACTTAGCCGACTCGAACAATTAATGGCTGCTCCGTATTGTCTTTATTTTTCTTTTCTTCTCCGTCTCGTTGTTGACAAATGTGAGCCGAGGGCAGACTAAGCATGGAACCTGGCGGGCTTTTGGGCTCCCGAGGGGCATGCAGGCAATTTGTTCTTAGCAGATCACACGATATCAAAAACTCGCTGCCGGCTGGGGGGGGTGGGCGGATGGTAGGGGGGCTCACATTTCTGCCAGTGCTGGTGGCCAAAGCCGAAATCACTGAAGAAAAGCCCACCCTGTGGCCTCCGATGACTCGTCCTGACTTTGCCAGTGAATTCCTCCTTGCTGGATTTGAAAATGCCACTCTGTGCCCGTCAGGCTCCAGTCCTGCCCAGGTGACCCTTTGGACAAATTGTTCTGTAATCCAAAGCGACTTACACATCTGTTTCCTTTTTTTTTTGCCTTTTATCCCAAATGGAGTCCAAAGCCTTAACTGGCACACCTCACGTCCCGAAGTGTTTGCTTGCCAAGGCTGATCATCCAGTTTAGGTGCCACTTTGCCCGCTCATCCGTCCACCCGCTTTCCGCAGCAGCAGACCCTGAGTGTATCCCACCCCAGTGGCAGGAGCGGGTCGTCCTCACAGCACTTGCTGCCCATGTTGAATTACTTTAGACTTCTTGGCTCCGGTCCTGCCACCTACTGTGCTAACGGGCATGGCCATGGTGTGAAGTGTGGCAGTACGCATTGGTATGGTGTGCCACTTTGCAGTGTGGCGTACTGGCAGTAAATGTTTGTCTGTTGGCGTCACCTGCTCACACCTTCAAGGCCACCAAACAAGACCCCAATTGAAGTCTAAGGGGACCCCCCATACGATCTAATACATCATTGCGATTGCCACCTCATCACCCTACCGGGGCACTATAAAGAGGGACTATAAGATGCCTTGTCCAGGGTGGCACACAAACTTGACCTAAGGAGGCCGGGCATTGGCACATTTGAGGTGATAGCAGCTGACACATCCAGCTGTGCCCTCCTGCCCAGTCGGTACCCCAACTATTTTCAGCTCTTTGCTTTGTCTATTTTATGTTCTCCAGTCAGTGAAGGTCTGGATAGAAGACGGCCGAGAGACCTTAGTAGTCCCTGCTACTTCTTCACGCGTGTCAGCGTCAGCGAGCGCCTCCTTTGCTCTTCCACCTCCGCCTTGGCAGTAACTTCACTGCTGTGATGAAACAGTTAACTGGTGTCACCTCTCCGTCTCTCCCTGACGCACCAATAGGAGAAGCCGACTGCCTCCTTCAGACCAATCCTATTCAGGCACAGCTCAGTCGTATCAAATCAAGAAGTCAACGACCAAACCAATATGCTCACCTACAGCAGACAAGACACCCATCACACCTGGCATGGCGGCGGGCACCCTTAGTTCATTTGCACGGCTCTTTTGCCCATCTGTCAATGTGTTTAAATGGCCCCCTGACCTTCAGCCCTGGCTCAGTCATCGCCGGGACTCTCCTCTTCGTTCCTTGAGTGCCTTTTCTTCCTGCTCTGTTTTCTGCCCCTCATTACGCTCTTTGATCCTGAGGAGTTTTGTTTGTGCGCCACTTGTTTGAATTTTGAACTTGATGTCTGTGTATTTTCAGAACGACTTCCCCCCATTATTTCCTTATTTTTATCCATCAATTGACCTTCTCTGATGTCGGTCACGGCCCCCCTTCTGGCTGAGCGTCTCCTTTTTAAACTTCAGCCCTTGCACTTTGTGCTAAAGATGCCCAAATGTGGTGGCAGAAGACATGGGCAAAGCTGCTCAGAAGTGTGGTGCGGGCATTCAAAGGGCAGCCCAAGAAGAAAACAACCCAAACAAAATCCCTTTCAACAATAAAAGGCTTATTATAAAATAATAAATAGGAGGAGAACACAAAAGGGGGCCCTGGCTGATAAAATAAGATGAGCGATGCTCTCCTGGAAGTCCAAAAGTCCAAATCACAAACTTGACACGAGTTTAACAATTAAAGAATCACATCACATTGATTACAACGGGCAAAATACTAACCAGGGTGGCCATCTTACTCACCACTACAGTCTACTGGGCTCTGAAATAGGCAGGGGCGGGGCCTGGGCAGGGCGGGGAGGGGCAGGGTGGGGACTATTTAAGGGCAGGGCGGGGGTCTAGGCAGGGCAGGGATTAAGCAGGGCGGGGGTCTAGGCAGGACAAGGAGGGGCAGGGTGGGGACTAAGTAGGGGCAGGGCCTGGTCTGGGCAGGGATTCAACTGGGCGGGGACTAGGCAAGGGCAGGGTGGGGTCTAGGCTGGGCGGGGATTAAGCAGGGTGGGGACTAAGCAGGGGCAGGGAGGGGACTATTTAAGGGCAGAGTGGTGTATAGGCAGGGCAGGGATTAAGCAGGGGCAGGTCAGGGTCTAGTCAAGGGTAGGGCGGGTCTAGGCAGGACAGTGAGGGGCAGGGTTGGGACTATGCAGGGTGGGGACTAAGAAGGGGCAGGGCCTGGTCTGGCCAGGGATTAAGCAGGGCAGGGACTCAGCAGAGGCAGGGAGGGGACTAAGCAGGGGCGTGGTATATAGCAGCAGAGTCAGGAGCCCCGCCCCCTTGGGTTCAACATATAAAGACCGGGCATACAAGAAACAAATGAAGCCACTGATTAACTCAATCGTATTAAATAAATCAGCAAAACAACATTCATAACAAGCAGATATGCAAGAGAAAAAGCCCAGACATGAGACCCCCATAAGACCCATGAAGTTCCACAGCCTGATGACGGGCAGCCTTTAGGCTCGAGCCAGTAAGGTCCACAAGGACTCATCTCCTCCCAAACTCCTCCGCTCTCTGCAGTGAACACCAAGGAGCAACTGGCATTCCGAGATTGAATGTGAAAACATTGAAAACATCGAGAGTAGGAAGGCACCATAAAGGGCAAGGCAAAAAAAAATAAGGGGGTCAAAATAGAAGCAAATTAAAACAAATATTAATAAAAAACAGAGAAGGTTTGAAAGTGGACGTCTGGGGTTGTTTTCTTGAAGTTTATGTTACAGAAAGGATCCAATACTCAGATGACAAGATGCCAACTTAAACAGATGGAGCCCAATGGCACAACGCGGAGTGACAGCAATGACCAAAACACAAAATGGGACCACCAAAGTGAAATAAATAAGCAGAGATAGACGCGACCACATCCCATAAATTAAAAGAAATCCAGCAATTCACGTCAAACCCACAGATTCATCCCACTCTGTCATAATGCACCCCCACTGGCCACTTTATTAGGTACCCCTTGCTAGTGCCTGGTCGGACCCCCTTTCGACTTGACGAGGAGTTTGAAACTCTCCTCTCCTCTACTCAGGGATGTCACTCCACGTTGACCCGGTGGCCTCGCGCAGTTTCTGCTGATTGGTTGTCTGCACATCCCAGAGGTGCTCCACTGGATTGAGATCTGCTGACTGTGGAGGACATTGGAGTGCAGTGACCTCACTGTCACATTGGAGATGACCTGAGCTTTGTGACATGGTGGGTAACCCTGATGGAAGGAGCTGTCACAAGATGGCGGTCATAAAAGGATGGACACGATCAAAAGCGAAACTCAGGTAGGCCGTGGCATTTAAACGATGCTCAGTTGGCACTAAGAGGCCCAAAGTGTGCCAAGGAAATATCACAGACACCATTAGACCAGCAGCAGCAGCCTGAGCTGTTGACACGAGGCAGGATGGATCTCTGCTTTCATGGTGCTGACCATCTGAATGTCACACCAGGAGACGTCTTTCCAATCGTCTGTTGTCCAGTTTTGATGAGCCCTCAGTTGCCAGTTCTTAGCTGACAGGAGTGTCACCCGCTGTGGTCTCCACCTGCCCCGAGGTGTGACGTGCTGCTCTTCTGCCCTCCTCGCCCGTCACGAGTGCTTAGCGCGTTCCTGTTGCCTTTCTCTCACCTCTGCCATTTTCACCCACAGTTGGCCCCTCAATGATGTTACCCCCTTTTTCGGACCACTCTCTCTCTCTCTCTCCCTCCCTCTGTGTGTGTGAAAATCCCAGTAGATCAGCAGACCACCCTGACTGGCACAACGTTCAGAGTCACTTCAGTCGCCTTTTTTTCTTCTTCCTCATTCTGATGCTCGGTTTGAACCTCAGCAGGTGGTCTTCACGAGGTCTACAGGCCGAAATGCTCTGAGGTGCCGCCGTGTGATTGGCTGATTTGTGTTAAGAAGCCGTCAGACAGGCGTGCCTAATAAAGCGGCCGTACGTTTGTAACTGAGCTTCGGGCTTTGTGTGGTTGTCGCTTGCCGTGGATTCTTTTTGGATTCTCGCTCCGCTGTTGCTCTCTGTGCCCCTCGGACCCTCATACGTTCTGAAGCTCATCAGTGAAGCCCCCTCAGGTCTGAGCAGGCCGTGGTGCTGATACCAGACTTAAGAAAAATGGCCGACGGGAGAAGAGACCACTTAACAGAGGGCCTGGGTGGCCTTCCATCCCATCAAGCTCCAAGGACACGCCCTTAGCAACACGTTGAGGGGTCCTAACCACGGGGGCCAAACATGCTGGAAATCATTAAAGGTACAAAGACAGCCCAAAATATCTGATAGCACTTGACGTAAGTGAATGTCCTCAAAGTAAAGTGAAGTAAAAGGAGCCTCAAAAACCTGAACAGAAACAGAAGGCAAAACCCGTAGCGGGCATCGAGACTGATTTTTGGTTTTCGTCGTCATTTTGTTTCATATTTTTTGCACAGCCCTCAGATTCTCGTCTGCCGAGTTTCATTTTTTGCTGTCGTGCTTTTCGACTTCTGCCCGCCTTTTGATTTTGGCTCCTCCCAGTAATCCTCAGACGCTCATCATTGCCCATAATGCACTTCCTCTTGGCCAGCGTCAGCACCGTCCCACTGCTCTTTTTAAAGCACCGGGTGTTGAGGTTAAGTGCACACAAAATAGCAAAAAGTGCGTGAGGCCCCCAAAAGACCCACAAACTCATCCCAGGCCTCATCCCAGGTAGCCTGACTCCACAGGCCCAAAATGGGAGTTGTCTTTAAACTTCAAAATATACGGTCAGTGTTCTAAAATAATACGCCTGAAAATGCCACCCTAGGGGTAGGTAACTGCCCAATCACTGGCACTGGCTAGAAGGGTCATCATGGAGGAGTCAAACCCCCTTTCTTCATGTTTTTGACGCGACTCCCAGCATATTTAAGTCTAACGAGTTGGAATATTAAGAATCTTTAGTGTGTAGGGAGTAAGTGGGGGGTTAGGGGGCAATTACCTTTGCACAGTTCCTGGATAACTTCAGTCTATGAACAATGAATTTACAAACGCTGTTCATTGTTTCCTCTGCTTCCCTTTATCTAATGTCACGCTTGGTCTAACGATCTAAAGCCGCTCATTTTGACAAATATGTAAAAACAGAAGGGCACAGGAAGGGGGCAAATACTTTCTCACAGCACTAGAAGTCCTCCAGCTACAAGGTCACCTACCTGGACTTGGCAGCTGCCATCAGATTACCATTCAGTCCCTCATCTGAAGCAGCGTCACTGGTCAAGAGTCTGCGGAGGGAGACCCCTCAAAGTCGGCCATCACTGTGTGGACTTCATGAAGACCACCGGTGTAAAGACTTTACTATGCCACACTTAAATTTTCCCTCCTGGTTTTCACTTGAGGAAGGGCCCTGCATGTGTGAAGCTGATGATGAGCAGCTGGCATCCAGAAGCTTGTAGGTGCTGACAGTAAGAACCGTCCGGGGGTCCGCATGCTGCATTGATTCAAGTACAACCAACTCTCTGTTAAGGAGCTCTGTTCGTCAAGTCACCCAGGGGCCTGTAGGGGTCTTTAATTCAGCCTTGGTTACCACACTGGGTGACACCAACCCCCGGTGACGCCACCGCTCACACCCCTGTGCTGTCACCTCGGCCTCCTTCTCCTCACTCTGAGGTGTCCTCTGCTTCGGCTGACCCCTAGTTATCCACAACCCCGAGGTCAGAGTGGTAAGCCTTCAACTCCCAAGGGTCTCGGTGACCTGATCTCCTCGGTCCAGACAGGTGTGAATTAATGTGCGGCCCCCAGCCCCCCCAAGGTCACGCTTTTGCATCGGCACATCTGTCTCTCCGTCTCTTCACAGCTGGTCTCATCCAGCAGGGTCTGCAAGTGACGAGCAGAAGAGGCCATCAGCGTGTCAGATTGGGGGTCACCAGCAGCGAGCAGCACCAGGCTCTCCATGGCAAACAGCTTAAGCCGTACAGCGAAGAGAAGAGAAGAGAAGAGAAGAATGGAGAAGAGAAGGAAAGTGAAGAGAAGAATGGAGAAGAGAAGGAAAGTGAAGAGAAGGAAGGAGAAGAGAAGAGAAGAGAAGAGAGGTGGGCTCCTGGATTTCTGTAACTGTTCATCATGTCATGCTGTCTTTCCCGGTGCTCAGCCGACACAGTGATATGTATGTCTGTGTGTGTGTGTGTGCATCCTACCCACAGGATGTCCTCGCTCTGAAGCTCTGATATGAATTTATGGATCCAAAAAAAGTAATAAAAAATGTTAAAGGCTGATCATTTCCCAGCTGTGACCACAAGGGGGCACCACTGAGCCTCAAGCCCCAGACACAATTACCCCCAAGACAGTCACGGGTTCAAATGAAGGTTGATTAATTGCATGGTCCCATCATTAAGCCAAAGAGCACAGCTCAAAGCACATTCACCAGGGCTGATTAAGTTTCCTTCTTCTTCTTCTTCTTCTTCTTCTTCTTCTTCAGCTCTCATTGTGGTTGCCACAGCAGATCATCTTTTTCCATCTCTTCCCGTCCTCCACATCTTGCTCTTTCACACCCATCACCTGCATGTCCTCTCCTTCCACTCCTCTGGTGAGTTTCATCCACTTGCCTGCCAGCTCCCCTAAATGAGGTGCCTATTATGGGGTACTCCTGATGCCACGACACAGCATGGCGAAAGCACCAAAGTAAGGAGACCTTCTGGTGGCAGTGCCCTCTGACCACACCCAGGGATTCCAACAGGGTTGCTCTTCTGAACTACACGGCCCATGAAATCCTGCGGGAGTCCAAACTGGGAGCATAGCAGAGTGGCACTGCCACCTTTCACTCTCTTTAACCTGTCCCCAGTCACCAGTCTCCCCCCCGTCCATGCATTATATGATTGTCCCAAGGGCCTGTCCTGCCGGGTCCTATGAGGTCCACCAGGAGGATTAGCTGAATTCTGACGGCACAAGGACTGTGGGGGTCCGGTAGTGCTTCCCAGAGGCCATAGATTAAGCTCAGGAAGATATCTGGGTTCCAGCGAGCCCCCCATTAGTCCCAGGGAATGTACTGAGTCTACTGTGAGGAGAAGCCTGTTGAGAAGGATTTCTTTATTACTGAACTATTATTTGTACCCGAGACTTAGTGCTGTGCAGTTGTGCTTGGGGTTTGGGGTGCTGCTACGCCCCCTATGGGTCACAACTCAAACTGCAGTCTATAGCTAGTTCTGCACACGAGCAGACACCGTCACCATAATGCCACTCACCACAAGCACACACAATTCACTGTCATCGTCACACAGATCAGTCACTTAAAGGCTGAATCCTCCTAAATAAAACACTCAGATTAAATGTCCGGAGTCTTATTTAATAAACTGAACTCTTTATTTTAAAACCGCGTGCCTGGTAGGCAAGAAATTCAAAGAGGACCAGTGAGAGGTGACACCATCATGTTTAGGAGTTACAAACATGGAGGAGAAAGGGGCTCGAGGCCCCCCGAACAGCCCAGGTGAGGCTCACCCAGCCCAGCAAACTCCCAACTACCAATAGCAGGCTTTGGAGAAATGGATTCAAGTTGAAAAATAAACTGAAATGCTGCAGAGGAGCTCAAAAAAAGTGTGAGAAAGATTGGAAAAACTCCAGCTTGTGATCAAAAGGCAACACAGAGAAAAATATTTATATGGCAAGAGAACGAAACAACTGAAGGGGGCTGAAGAAGAGCAGAAAGGACGCAAATAAGTCAATCAACAAAGCAGTGACAAAATGTCATTCCTGACAAACAACGGCCCACCATGTCAATGGCAATGCAGGGAAGGCAGAATGAAGAGCCAGGGGGCCGTCTCAGTGGTGGTGATGTCATGGAGGCCCCACCTCCTGCGGCCAAACCCACAAGGCACAGACAAACATCCGTGCATTTAGAAAGAACAACAGAATAGGACAATAACACTTCAAAAAGAGCAACGAATTACCAGGCCGAGACAAATCAGACAGACAGGCAGAGAGACAGACAGACATACAGGCAGGCAGGCAGATAGGCAGATAGACAGACACAGAAACAAACAGATAAGCAGGCAGGGAGAGAGACAGACAGAGAAACAGACCGACTGATAGACAGAAACAGACAGACAGGCAGACAGACAGAGAAACAAACAGATAAGCAGGCAGGGAGAGAGACAGACAGAGAAACAGACAGACAAGTAGGCAGGCAGGGAGAGAGGCAGACAGAGAAACAGACCTGCAGACAGACATACAGACAGAGAAACAGACAGACAGGGCACCGGCAGAGGGAGACCACCAGCTCAGAGAGCAGCGGTGACAGAGGAGGAGACGGAGGAGCTCTGTGGGTCTGGCAGACTCCCGTTTGGTTGTCTCATCTTTCTTCAGACACTTCCAAGGTCCTACCAGCAGGAGCAGTGCAGGCACTGGGATCAAGGAGGGGTTTTCCGATGGGCCGTCCAGTTCAGGCCTACTAACTCAGATTCAATGTCCTGTGTCTTATTTAATAAACTGAACTCTTTATTTTAAAACCGTGTGCCTGGTAGGCAAGAACTTCAAAGAGAACCAGTGGGTGCCAAGTAGACCTGAGGGGAGACACCGTCATGTTCAGGAGTTACAAACATGGAAGAGAAAGGGGCTTGAGGCCCCCCAAACAGCCCAGGCAAGTCTCACCCTGCCCAGCTAACTCCCAACTTCCGATAGCAGGCTTTATCCTAACTAGGCCAAAACATAGAGAAATTGAAAAATAAACTGAAATGCTCCACAAGAACTCAAAAGAGTGAGAAAGCATTGGGGGTCCATATTTGATGCCCACCCTGGTATGTTACAGTAGTTTTCATGTGGGTACCTGTAGAAAAGAGAATGTGATAATGGGGAGTCAGACTCCCTGTACGTGTGCATCCGTGTCCAGATTCTGTTCCAGACACTTTGTTCATGTTTTGTCCTCCTAAGCCAGAGGTTTCTGGTGATCCTCTCCCTTACAGGCACATTCTGTGCATTTGAAGTATTTTGAACTTTTAAAAGTCTGTGATGAGACAGACAGGGCAGTTGGTTTAGCTGTTTGCTTTATTGATTTTTAATGCAATCTATTTTTTGTGGCCTGTGCCAAAGTGCAGTAAGGTTTAATGAGTTGATTGGCAGAGCTGTGGCACACTGATCAAACGGGTGTTGGCTGTAAAGCGATCGCTGCTCGGAGATGAAAGTTGGAGAAGGGAAGGGCGGAGTCAGCCATGATGGCTGCTTGGAGGGGAGCTGGACGGTGATTCGGGGTGCTGAGAAAAAGAGAGGAGAGGCCACCGGATTGCACTTGAGGAAAGAGACTGGCAGTGTAGTGGCATCTGGGGCTGTGGCAGCCACTGGGGGGCAGCTGAGCTCTGCTTTGTTGGATCAGGGATGTGGTGGGCAGCATGGAGGCAGGAGCCAAGAGCATCAGCATTCATTAGATGGGCAAGGTGCCCAGGAAGATGCCAATGGTCACAGTTTAGAGCTTCTTGAGGATCAGAAATGTGTCACGGTGTGACATTGAGGTCCCCCAGAGTCCTGAGGGAGCAAAGAAAGAACACAATGGCTTTGTCCCTCCACCATCTGGGATTTAGTTGTGTGTTTTTTATTTATTGGATTTATTGGATGACCAAGTGGGAGAGGAGAGACTGAGATGGTTTGGGGACACACAGAGGAAAGATGAGGGGGGCATCTGGAAGGGGGTACATGAGGGGGACATTGGGAGAAGAGTGTTGAGGTAAGAAGAAAAGATGAAGGCCAAAGAGGGGGTTTACGGATGTGGACATGAAGGCAGGCAGACAAAGACAGGGATAGATGGAGACGGGTGGTCCACTGTGATGACCCCGAAATGGGAGCAGCTGAAAGAAGAGGAAGAATTCAATGGATTTATTATGTTTAACCCCCTGGGACACATTGACTTTGTCCTATTGGCACATCTTTATATAATTCACTAAGGCAAGACAACCATGGGGGCGTGGATTCACCAAGCCGCCGACATGTGAGACGCCTATGGCGCACGCAGGGAGGAGCCACGCCCACCAACTCCAAGACCATTGGATACGACGACAACTCGCAGGGCCACGCCCACCAACTCGGACAAGACGACACAGACAAAATGGCGCCATTTATATTCGTCTGTCGTAGAGGCCTCATGCAGTGCAGGTCGGGTTAATGTCATGTGCATGTCGTGCACCTCCGAGCCACGCTGACTGTTCATAGAGGCGTGTTTCTCGCGGAGGATAACCGCCATATGCAGCGTGTGAAACGGTTTGCGAGGGGATCCTTAAAACGTTCCTTTACAACTGAGTTTAAAACACAATGAAGTGAGCAGTCTTTAAAAAACGAGTTTTCGGTTACGACGCACGACCGCGTGCTCCACAGCAAACTGTTCTACACGCTACATACAGCAATTGGCATCCGCGACAAACATGCGTCTTCTTAGATACTCCTGCAGGAACACGGAAGACGTTTTCCTGCCCACCAACGCTCCTTTTTCACCGGCTGGCATCTACCCTCGCTCTCTAGGCATTCGCACTGCCTGCCCGTGTGCCCAGACACAAAAACTCACCGAGCACCCAGTTAGTCCCTTCGTCTGTGGTGAGAGTCCACATGCACGTCTGAGCCACGCGCTGCGGGTTCACTTTTGTGTTGTATTCTGCTCTCTCCAGAGTTCCATCTTTTCATTCGCTTACTGTTGTATTCTCACACCAACCCGTTTTAGACAACCGCGTCTTTCCAGAAGGGTTTAGCATTCAATAAATAATTATACATGACATTGAGCGTGTGTCTACCCGGCGTGGGTAAGCCGTTGAACTCGGGCTGCAAACCGTGGAATTCCCACTAAGTGCGACTCATACGCTCCCACTGGTTGCGTCCCAACCCTTTGTGCCCACCTCGCTACCACCGTGGTCGGGTGTCTTGGTGGATTATATATTGAAAAGCAGCCAAAACCGCACAGAGCAATAATACGTCCACGTGAGTCACAGGTACATCGAGACGACGACGACTCAAGTGACGAGTTGGAGGTGGGCACATGAGCGGGCAGTGCATACCGAACGAGAAATCAGCAGACTAGCATGACGGACGGAGCTGAGTGGACGTCCTTCTCCTCTCCTCCCGTTCCACACTCCGCGCCTGAGTGCACCCCCATCCCTCCGTCTGGCAGGAGAAGGCGCGATTGCGGTCCGCCAGTTTTCAGTCACGGAAGAAACTTGTGTGTTGGTTCGTTCCGTGTATTGTTACAATGTTGCTTTTCTTGATGATTTTTCAAATGTTAATTTTCTCCCTGAGCTTAAAAATCATTAAAAAACCGGCCTGGTTATGCGCCGTATGGTGCGCCGCAGGTTGGCTAGTATTTAATGTGACTGAATTATCTGAGCCATTCATTTTACGGCACTTATTAATGAACTTATTCTCATTGTGAAGTGTCACCCGTCTGCCTCACTCTCGCCCTGCTCTGTCCTCAGTTGGCCCGACCGATGTCCCCAGGTGACTGAAGGTGTCACGGCTGCATCCCAAAGCCTGAGCCCCATTTTCTGGGCCTTACAAGGGCCTGTTTTGAGTTTGGGGCCAGGCTGCCCCGTTGCTGAGAGTGACCACTGAGGGTCTGCTCAGGTTTTTTTGTTTCTTTACTTTGCTGCAGCTTCTGTCATTCGGCCTTCCACAACGTCAAGCGAGGCCTGAGGATGTCAAGCGAGGCCGAGGACGTCAAGCGAGGCCCGAGGACGTCAAGCGAGGCCCGAGGACATCAAGTGAGGCCCGAGGGCCAACTGAGGCCCAAGGACCTGAGCGAGGCCCGTCAAGCGAGGCCCGAGGACATCAAGTGAGGCCCGAGGACGTCAAGCGAGGCCCGAGGACGTCAAGCGAGGCCTGAAGACATCAAGCGAGACCCGAGCCCCAAGACTTTCTTTTTTGGGGGGCACCTGATGATAAACTTGAAGTCAGTCAGAGGCACAACAGAAGGACGTTCTCTCCCTCTCATTGTTCCCCAGGGTCCCTCAGGCCCGTCACCATGTCCTCCAGCTGTTTCCTTTCCATCTCCATTTGGCCCACTGGTCAGTCACTAATTCCAGTAAGATATGTTAGGTCTGGAGTGCCAGTCCCGGCTCACCGTGCAGATCCACAGACAGCTGTGTAAGACTGGAGTCCGGGGAGGTGAAGTGAGCCTCTCGGGGTCACACGTTAAATCAGAGGTGGGCTTGCTTGATATACCAGGGCAGGGGAGGGGGGCAGGATGCCAGTCCAGGTGCGGGCACACTCACTCCTACCTCTCTGGTCAGCCTGGCAGCATGTCTTGACATGGAGGGATGTTGACTCGGGCCCTCACGAGGGTCTTAACGGATAATGAGCTCCGAGGAACAGGTGGAAGGCGCAATAAAAAATCGAGATTACTGATTAGTTTCAAAAATAAAGCGAAGCGGGGAGGCCCAGGCCGGTTGGCCGCCGTAATTGCACAGCGGGAAAGCCTAAGTGTGAAGTGGCCGATTGTTATGACAGGCAGTTGAACAAAGCGGGGCCTTTCAATCGGACCACTCGGCTTCCTCCTCGGCTTTTACTGTGTTTTTTATATTTTTTTTGTTCCTTAAATTGCTTGGCACGCCGTGTTTTCCCCGATCCGTCATTGCGGGCTCTTTTGGGAAGGCGCTGATGTTTCACAGGACCCTCTGAAGGAATGAGGCGCATTTCATCAGAATTAAAGGTGCTCAATGGCAAGTGTTTGAAAGCAGGAGTCATTAAGGGGGCTCGATGCCCACCCCGCTAAAGGCGTTTTTTTTTTTTTTAACTTTTCCTTTTTCACTTCCAGAGAATTTGATACTTTGTGCCTTTTTAAGTTTTTTTTTTCAGGCCACTTTTCAATGGACTTTTTTTTCTCACACAGTTCAAATAAAATACAGTGGAGGCCGAAAAGAAAACACCAAGCAGATGTGAGCTGGCCGGTCTGGTGGGCTTCCCAGCATGCACTGCTGACGCGGCTGCACTTTACAAGTACTTGGCGTTTCCGGCTCTACCTGATTTGATACGCCGTATTGTTATTATCGATGATTACACTCCGAGTACCAGATCAGATCAAATACAACCCAATCATTTCAGGGGGAAATAAAGCAAAAAATAGGAAGAGTGACCGCCCCCCGCAGCCCAGCCCTGTAAGGAAAGAGCAGAAACCAAAGAGTCAGAGCCACCCAGTGAGAGATGTGTCACGTGCATGTGTGAGGGGTCCGTAGGGGACAGTTAAAGGGGCTGGGGTATGTGTGTGTGACCCAGAGCTGCAGGTGACGCTGCCCAAAGTCCCACCTCACTGTCATCCCACTGACTGCCTTCCTTGTGATACCCTTGTGTTCCCAAGAGGCCTCACCGACATCCCGGCCTGATTTGCACTCTACTGGACATTTGGGGTTATTTTTACTGCTATGTTGCAATCAGGGTTAACACACACACACACACACACACACAGACACACACACACACAGACACACACACACACACAGACACACACACACACACACACACACACAGACACACACACACACACAGACACACACACACACACACTCCCCAAGGCTGGGGTTCAAAGTTTTTCATCTGCGTCTGTTTTATTCAATTTTTATGTTCATGTTGTCTGTGTGTTTTGTTCTACGTGTCATGTGCTTTTTTTGGGTGGCCCCTTAAGAGGCCGGGCTACCTGCCCATCACCTTCAAGGGACCGCCCACAGTCTGGTATAGGCTGATTTAAAGCCACAGTCCCTTGCGGTTCATTGGAGTTTCTATTGTGATTTTGAGTCTTGCGCTCTGTTGTTGCCTTTGTCTCCTGGATTTGTGTATTTGGACTCGCTTGTTATGGTCTGCCTTCGCCATCTCGGGTATCCCATGGTGGGCCTTTTGCGCTCTTTCAAGGTTCTCTGCAGTTATTTGTGAAATTAAAAAGTCAGGATTTTGAGTTTCCTTGGAAGGAGAACCACGATTCGGTTTTGTAACAAATCGACAGAGGTTGAGTCAAGCCACGTTACGTGACTTCTCATCAAATTTCATGACTGCAGGGGCTGATCTCATCAGTCAGGTTATTCAACCAGAAATTGCAGGGACTGGCACCTCGGTGACGACTTTCCAGGACAATGTCACATTTCCTAAATGTTGTCACCTGTTGTATTCCGACTGTTGTGATTCAGGCTGGGGTTTCAAGCCTGTCAGGTGCGTCTGTTTTGATCATTATTGATCATCGAGCTTCTATGTGCCATGGGTTTTGTGGGTGGTCCCCCAAGAGGCGGGGCCACCAGCCCATCACCACCCTCAGGCCTATGAAAGCTGATTAAAAGCTGCAGTCCCTTGCGGTTCATTGGATGCACTCGAGCTGTTGGTGACCTGCAGTGTCTTTTTGCTTTTCTTTGATGTGTTGTTTTGTATTTTGAACCCTTGTTCTGTTTTTTTTGACTTTGCCTTCTGGATTGCGTGTTGGGATTTGTTGGCCTCTGGAAGGCTCTGGTGTTTCAGGCACCTCCCTTTTTCCTTTGGGCTCCTCAATGCTTATGTTTCTGTCTCGTGTATTTTTTCTTTTAATTTATTAAGATTTCGCAATGCCGGGGTTTTGACAGTTCTGCCCCTCTAATTTTGGGACTAAAAAGAATCCAACATGTTTTACTTCACCCGCCTCGTCTCGAGCTGACTCTTTCTTAGTTTCTTTGCTCCATCTCTTCTTGTGCCGTCACTTTATCTGCCACGCCATCTCCCTGAACCGCCACACCATCTTTTTCCACCCAAACAAACAAGGTAATCTCATTGGCTAACCAACAGCGCACTGTATTATAATTGGCAGAGAGTCGCGTCAATTACGTTTTTCCTTTCTTTTCACTTACGGTAACCACGACGCCCAATGCACTGAAATGACAAACTGGCGCCGTGTCTTCTTCTTACCAGCCACCCCACTTTGATCGTCTTCTGATTTTGTGTTGACTATGGAGAGGGACGAAGATCACCGGCATACCCGCCTAGTGGGCCGCTGTGTCTGAAACTCGGCCACGGTGGGTTTTGGAGTCCGAGAAAGAAACCTGTGGTGCCAATCGATAAGACGGCCAAAAGAAAATGCAGAAGAGAAGAGGAACTGCGGGCACTAGAGACGCGAAAAGAGCTGTGAAAAAGTATCTGCCCCTGTCTGGTGGGCACCTTACAAATCTCGGTATGGGAGATAAGAATGATGCCCGGTCTCTTAGGGTGGAGGAGGAGGGCGTCTCCAAAGAAATGTGAGGTCACTTCCTCCCCACCCCGACACGCCCCTTCAGGTCCAGGGGACCCCCTGCTCAAGCTCGGCTCTGACTTCATGCTGTTTGTTGTTCCTCTCTGACTTCTCCTTCCCTTCAGTTCTTCTTACGTCTCATTTGTTTCTGCCGTTAGCAACACTGATTAAGAAAGTGGCCACGATGACGGCCCCCCGGGGTCTGAGTTTGACACTCTGGTCTACATAAAAAATATGAAAAATATGAATTCCAAACCAACAATAAAACACAAAAACAAACCAAGGTGGTGCCAAGCTTATGGAGACCCACCTGAGAAGACCCCACTCTGTCAGGTTAGGAATGAGAGATTTCCGTTTTGGATTTTTAATAAATTTGATTTTCCAAAGTCGTTTTCACGTTGTCTTTATGGGTAACGGAGTGTCGATTTATCTGATAAAACTGAAATCACCAAACACAATAACTTGTCCAGAGAGTGAAGGACACACACACACACACACACACACACGTGAGACAACATGAGGGCTCGTCGACCTCCTGACGCCTCTCCTCTCCTCTCCGTCCCTCCTGCAGATCCAGAGAGTCAGGGCCTGACATCACATGACATCACGTCAGTTTCTGGGGGGACTCAACCCGTCCTCATTGGCCTCATTGGCAGCCCCGACGCCATCTTTTGCACCTTCCGGATCTTTCTTTAGCTCTGAGTCTCCTCCGTCTCCTCCACTGTATTATTCTGACCTGAAGTCACCAACTGGGCAGCCCCTTCATCTCTAAGTCATCCAGTGAACTTTGGAGAGCTGGCACACGTCGAGCTGGCATGGCAGGCCTGATGTTTGACCCGGATGCTTCTTTTTGAGTCGCGTGAGGCAGGACATCGCGGCTGAACTCCATCGATGTCAAAGCCGTCTTCTTATCGACCTTTTCTAAGTGTTTCAGTGTGCTCTGCCGCTCTGCCGTTGTGTCCTTTCTCCTTTTATTCTGTTCTTCCTCTTTGGCTGTAGTTGTTAATCATTTTGTGAGAGCAGCAGAATGAAGACTCAGTAACCACTCTGATAATTAATGGTGGGCCAAAGCAACAAGACAAGGCCCACACCTGGATTGGCCACCGTCCTCTTCCTTATTTCCCTCTTCTGTTTGTGATTGGTGGGCTTCAACAGCCTCGTCCATTCAGCTCAGTCCTGCAAGTCATGCCCTGTTCCTTCACATCTTCTCTGTCTTTACCCAGCTGCCTCTGCTTTGACCCCCCAAACCCCCCCCCCATGCTCTCTTCTGTGCAGTTCAAAGGGGGCGTGCAGTGGGTGTCATAAAATAGGGGGGTCAATACAACACAACGCACAGAACAGAACACAAGTCATCCTCAATACAACACAATAGAACAATAGAAATATTACAAGTTCAGTAGGTGACATCCCATAATAGGCTTTGGAGACCTCGGCCATCAAGCTGCCTCCCCCTATTGGCCATTCCGCAGTTAAGTCAGCCAATCCGATGACAGGACCCCTCTACATGACGATTTCTGCAAACCTCCATCAGAGAAGACTTTACCTTAGGCTGGCACAACAACTTGGCAGGGCTGCCGTGGCACCAAGTGGCACATTTGAGAACAGAGAAGAGAAACAGAATAGGTGAGGGTTAGTAACAAATTAGAACAGAGATCATATTACTTATTACTTATGCCAATGACTAACAACAGAGATGCAGTCTGCACAGTTAATCAGCAGCTCTAGTCAGGGTGGGCTAAACTGACCTGAGAGTGAAGGGGCATCTCTTATAGTCACAAAAGGAGGATTTAGAAATCTGCCCTAAACGTAACTGGGCGCCAGTGTGAGGGTGCGAGGACTGGGGTTATGAGTTCGTATTTTCTAGTGCAGCAGCATTTCGGATTGACTGGAAGCTGAATAAAGAACAGTTTGAACATCGCGTGATCACTGTCACCATCAGCACAAAGCCTGCGCTGGGGGAGTAACCAGATCAAGGACTTCAAGAAGACCCCTGGTGCAGACCCCCATTGGGATTGTTACCCTAATACTGCCCTTTTAACTCCCTCATCCTGGACTCGCCTCACCCACTTCTCTCGTCTTCCCCTCTCTCTCTTGTGCCCCCCACCAAATCAATGACCACCATATTCAGACCTCATTGTTTCTCCATCAGTGGTATCAATGCAGAGACTGCATGAGTTGCTCTTCTCCCTTCCATACAACCAAACTGCTCCTCCCCTATGGGGGTCTCCTCCCTAAGCCTTCTCCCTATCACTCTTGTGAGTGACATCAGACCCCTAATTTCCAGTCCCAATTGTCGCCCTCCTCCTTATAAATCTTACGACCCCACAGTTCCTCCACTCCTCTTGTCTTCTCTCCCGTTCCCCCCACATATCCCCTCCCTCTTCTCCTCAGGTCACCCACACTTCATTTCAGCCACTCCTGTTGCCCCCTCATATTCTTCTTACCAGCCCCTCATCTGCCACTCCAACCTCAAAGCTTTTCACTTGACCTCCTCCATGTCTTCCTCATCCCCTCATGCTCACCCAAGACCCCCCTTAGTCAACCTTCACCCACCCTATCAGCTTTGTTCTTAGTTTCAATCCCTCTGGGGTCTCCAGTTTCTCACGTGCCCCCCGAACCTCTTGGCTCCTGCCCTTTGTCTTCTTCCTACTTGTTTGTTTGCACCCTCGTTTCTCTGTCTTCCTCCCTCCCTGACTTCTTCTGTGTCTTCTGTTCCTCCTTCTTAGACTTCATCACATCCTGTACCTCTCTGTGCCACCATCAAGGGGACAAACTCAGTGTTGGTGCCAAGCTTGGATAAATAGAGCGGGGGGGGGGATCAATGCCAAGAGGGGCATCTGGCTGGGCAGCTTTGGCCGAAACCTTAAAGATGGAATCAACACAACCAGCTGCTGGACTGGAATGGGAATGTAAAATGTTGGTGGCTTCAGGTGCCCATGGCACCACAGGTGGGCCAACTGGCACTTGACAGGCCACTACTGCCAGCACCCCCATTCTCAACAAGATATGCAGTGATGAGTTGTCACTTTGCAAATCTCTTTACTAAAGGGTTCACGGTGCCCCCCACTCATGCTGGATGTTCTCCAGTTACCTTGGCCCCCCCACCCACCACAGGAGCCCACCAGTCCTTAAACACACTTTTTGGATCCTCTGATCATCTTGGGGACTGTTTGGTGTGGGCTCAGGTTTGGCAGCCCACCGGTGCTCAGGCTGCTGCAGATACCCAGACTCACCCAGCTGTATGGAATGGGGGGGTCTGTTAACCTCGGACCTCATTGTGTGTCTGCAGATTAAACAAAATGGAGGGAGTGGACCCCAGAGTATGACATGCCAACATGACCCCATGCCAGCTCTCCTCCATCATGAAATCCTATTGCTGCCCCTCGCCATTTTGTCGGCTGGAAGTGAACTTTCCGACTGGTCAGCCCCCCAAAAAGCAGGCTTCACGGGAGATCAAAGCAGGCGCTTAGTAGATCGCGTATCCCAAAGAAATTGGAAATGGAATCTTAATGAGATCTAAAAGCACAGCATGGGGCGCCAGCACCTCTTAGCGCCACGTTTGTCATCGGTTTAATTAAGCGCATCTCGGAGGGGGGACCTGCTGAATGCAGGAGGCCAACGGTGGTCCAGGCCCGACGGATCGGTGGGCTCCTCTTATGTTTCAGCTGGGCTCTTTTTGTCTCGTTACGTTTTCATTATTTATTGATTTTGTCTTTGACTCGTGTTGGGGGAAAGGCGCTATATAAATAAGAGATTATGGTGATCGGAGTCAGCGGATATTATTTTGGGCCTTGGCCAGCATTGCCTTCATGAGTGACATTAGTTGTAGAGTCCTGTCCACCTGCTGTCTTTATGGTAAGGCTAAGAGGCGGGGCCAGATGACACTGCACCTGAGGCTCCGCCCCCACAAGCGACACACGCAATGGCGGCCCCGGCACTGAATCCGCGTCCCGTTGATGTTCTTTGCTTTGTGGATTTCTACTCCTTCTCCCAGATTCTGAACTTGAATTTCTTCATTTCATGTTGGCAGTCTTTTGGCTTCATTGAGTTTTTGTTTGTTTGTTTGTTTGCTTGCTTGCCTCTGCTTTCTCTTCTGCCGTCTTTTTAGGCCGCCAGGAAGTATTTCAATATTTAAGGAAGTTTATTTGTTTTCGTAGGTTTGTGCAGCCAACTTTTGATTCTTGTGGGCTCCATTTTGTTTTTTTGGGCCCGTGGAGGCCTTAAGCCTGCCTCTTGAGTTTGGAGCTGGGTGTTTGCAGAAAAAGGACGAGTTAATAACACCAAAAATAAGGAAGAGAACCGGAAGAAGAAGAAGAAGAAGAAGAAGAAGAAATGGAATCGATGGTAAAGTTAGCATCATAACCGGTGACACATGGGAAACAGCTTGAAGGCTGAGGTGACGGTAATTCTCTGTCGAGACAGGAGGTGGCGCTGTCTGCTAACAACTTCTCTCTACAGAAAGAATGATTGACAGCTGATGTCACTTCTGGGGTCCGTCCACCTGGACCCGCCTGTAATCTTGGGCAGCCCACCTGAGACGACAGTCCGGGCGACTCATTTCTTTGTGTTTTACACACTTATATTTTTATTTTTTCTTTTACAAATCTTTAATTGTAGTTTTATGGGGGTTGGCTATATGACCTTTGACCTTGTCCTACATTTTCTTTTACACCGGGAAACTTTTAGGGATGGCCAGAGTGCAAAAAACAGGGCAATTAGTCCCAGAAATAAAGAGTGAGGGTCTGAGAAAGAAAAGCACTGGTGGGCAAAATCAAAAATGGGAGCCCAAAGGTAACCCAGAAATGAGGGTCAGGGTCAGTTGAAAGACCCCCGCTCTGTCTCAGATAATCAGCGGTCGAGCGTTCAACGCAAGTCACCTGACAGGTTTGGTCAAATCTCAGACACGAGGGGCTGTTTGATGCTGGCCAGCTGATGACATCACAAGCGGTGCACCCTGGGAAAATCACCATGGAAACGGACAACAGAAAAGTCACAAAAGGGCAGCAGCGGCCAAAACAAAACGGTAAAAAACAATAAATAAAATTCTGATTGTAGAATTAAATTCCTTGGGGTGTTAAAAGCCCCTAAACGACACCACGATGGACTTTCTAGCTTCAGAATACCGGAGAAAAAATACAAAATAAAAGTCGAATCGGACGGCGGTCCTGACGTGAAAAACGAAAAGTGAATCGACAGGCCTGAGACTCGTAAAAAATTTAGGAGAAGAGATTCAAAGTTTAATCCGCATTCTCGGATGAGGCAGAGACGCCAGCGCTGCTGACCTGTCACTTTGTCGAGTAGATGACATCACACAGCACGTGCTTCTGTTTCCAAGGCAACTACTGAACAACAGATGTGACACGCCAGCACCGCTGGAAACTGACGACAGCGCAGAATAACCCTAACTGTGTGACGTTACAGCCTGCGTTTGGGTGTCGCTACGTTTTATTGGTTGTTTGAGTTCATTTTGTGGGCAGAGCCCCCAGGGGGAGGGGTCACTCTGACATCACTATTGATGGTCCCTCCCTCTCTCTTTATATTCAGTCAGGAAAGAAAAGCTCAGCAGCAGAGCATTGAGATGGAGTTGGAGTTGAGAGAGTCGCTGCTTCTCAGAATATTCCGTAGCCTTTGAGGTGTTATTGCTTGGTTTTATCGGACTCGGCTGTCAAATGGGGGACTCTGGACGGTTGGCATTGGGGTGCCATTGAGGCGACTGCTCTGAAATGAAACACACACACAAAGGAACAGCTCAGGGGGGCTCGTCAAGTGGAATTGACTCCATGAAAGAAAAGTCAAGGAGCCATCTGCCTACTGACCTTGGAGTTCAGGTAAACCTGGGATTAGTGCCTAATGTGAAGGCTTAGGGGGCACAGCTGGCAGAGTCAGCGCGACGAGGACAAAGTCATAAGAGCAGCCCAATGACAGGTGAGTGGGTCAGCGTGGCAGGAGCTTTAGCAGAGGACGCAGATAGATAGATAGATAGATAGATAGATAGATAGATAGATAGATAGATAGATAGATAGATATGAAAGGCACTATATATTAGATAGACAGATAGACACTATATGATGGATATTTGCACATGAAAGGCGCTATATCTTAAATACGTAGACAGAAGATGCACAGCACTAAATAACTACTAGACAGACATGAAAGGCGCTAGATGACAGATGGATCCACCTTTTCCTCCAGCACCCCCAGTTCTCATACACTGTTTTTGCACCCCGCCCCCCCTTATCTTTCATAATTTCATTTACATTTTTTAAAAATCTCATTGTTTCCTAAGGGAAATATGTCTTATGGTAGAGTCACCCATCTGTCCCCCGATGTCAATTGAAGGACCCCAACTCAGATATGGTTACACTTCGGTGGGGGTCTCTATCACTGCTGGCACACTTTATGCCCACAGCAGACCGTCATGCTGTTTGTCACATCAGCACCTGCAGGACTGGGTGGTCACTTTATAAAATGTTGACCGATGAAGGACAATGGCTGCCAATGGTGACAATGGTAGGATTCGGGGGGTCTGAGGGACCCTCTGAAGTGCACTGTACATCATTCAATAATCGGGGAGCACCGATGGGTGACAAACAATACTTCTGAAGGTGACACTATGACACACATAATAAACAGGAGCTCAAGCTGAGGGTCATATGGTGGGCTACAGTGAGACCACCTCTGCACTTCCCAAAGGTCAAACTGCCCTGTCAGCTGAAATCCTGGGCTTTGAGAAGTCAGAGGTCATCACAATGGATGCTTGTTCTCACCCTGTGTGGATCACCAGAGAGGCCGCAGCTGAAAGAGAAAACCTGTAGAAGAAGGAAAGAGCAGCTGGTCATTACAGGGGGACGTCACAAGGCCCTGGTCTTTGGTCACAGTGTGATCACAACAAGCTGTCCTTCCACCTGATATGCCAAATACTCCGATGAGAGCTTAAATATGCAAAACCACTGAATGTGTGAGGCGCTATAAACCACATATTAAAGGTCAGTGGTGTCCACTCAGATGGACCAGTTTGGGCTGAGGATGACAGGAACACCCAGCATGAAAGGTGCTTCACCCTCAGGTGACCAACAGTCTTCATGATATGAGACCCCCAGTGCTGTGTGTAGCACCCTGAGGCCAAGACCACCATTCAGATCGAGACGGCTAAGTCAGAGTTTGGGTATAAAATCATTAAAATAACAAAGAAGGACCACTCTGTCACAAAAGACACTATATAAAGTAAACACTAACTCTGGGTTAACCCCTACAAGCCCAGTGCAGGACTAATAAAGGCACTATATAGTAACAAGGGAACGTCCCCCTGAGTCACTTTGAAGGACTTTCAGTTGTGCTTGAGTGGAGTCGTCTGCCCGCTTTGTAGTCCAGCATGACAGTAAGGTGACAAATATGAGCTGGCAGGGAGAAAAGGCCATCACAGGACCCAAATAAAGGCAACTGGACATCCTCAGAGCGTCACAGCTGACTAATGAGACCCCCAGAAAAGGGGCAGAGGTGACAGATCAGTGATGGAGGGCAACAAACTTCCACTGCATCTAGTAGACCCATAGGTGGAGACACTGCAGTAATGAATAAGAGGAAAGCATCTGTCTGTAGTATAGCGCCTTACAGAGCTAACTATAGCGCCTTTCTATCTATCTATCTATCTATCTATCTATCTATCTATCTATCTATCTATCTATCTATCTATCATATAGTGCCTTTCAGTTCTATCTATCTATCTATCTATCTATCTATCTATCTATCTATCTATCTATCTATTATATAGTGCCTTTCAGTTCTATCTATCTATCTATCTATCTATCTATCTATCTATCTATCTATCTATCTATCTATCTATCATATAGTGCCTTTCAGTTCTATCTATCTATCTATCTATCATATAGTGCCTTTCACTCTATCTATCTATCTATCTATCCCTTATATAGCACCTTGCATATCTCTGTCTCTTCGGCCCACCCAGTGATGCCGAGTTGACCCTCAGCATGTGCCGCTCTCTGCTCTCCTCTGTTTTGGTTTCTTGTGGCGCCCCCTAATGTTGGCCCCTCTCCATGTGACAGTGCATCACCAGAGACTTTGTCTCCATTTGGATGTTAGTGTTTCCATCTTCAGGGTGGTCTGCCCAGTAGGGGGTGCCAGTCTCTTGAGCAGGGGTGTCCAATGTGTTGATCGCGATCGACTGGTAGACCACAAAGGCAGTGCTGGTAGATCGCGTTGCATTCAAAACATTTTTTTTTTATCGTTAGTCTATCATATCCTCCCTATGGCATCTGGCACTTGATTGGCATACAGGGCGGCCGGTCTGAGATTTCTTCTCTTCTAACACGCTGGTCATCCTGCACACTCCATCAAACCAGCTATCTAAGTGATGTAGTTAGCCTTCCAATTTCTATCGACTAAAGAAGGGATTAACTCTTTTAGGGCTAATTTTTTTTTTTTTTCTTATCTCCCAGGGCTGAATATTTTTCCAAAAACTAACATTTTTTAAAAAAGAACACAAAGCAATTGTTTAACATATCAAATCAACAAAAAATATTTACTTTTGACAAATGTTCCCGTCTTGCATGTTGTATGAGCCTGCATACTCTATGACTTCACGTACATATCACGTACATTTTACACAGCAAAGTCTGATGTCGCTCAAAGCATCCAATTTCAGTCATTGCCACATTGCACTGCTTACAATACGTGTTGCTTTGGTGCCTACTTTTCAATTGTCTGTTGCTGCACTTTCTCACATGTATTGTTAGTGTGTACTGTAGAGAGACAAGTCTCCCTTTGGCCATCGTGCCATTCCACTGCCACCAAGTTTTCTGCCCGCATGAAAACCGTATTGTCACCTCTTTTCATCTTCTGAAACTTTATGAACTTTATGCATGGCATTATAGCCTGGCTCACCCCATGAGATTTGCTTCTGTTTATTACAGAAGTGAATCAAACTTTGCAGCAGCATCACGTACCTATCACCATGCTGCATAACCTGTCCAAAGCCACCAGGGGACAAACCACGTTTGGACCAATGCTCCCTGAAGTTCTATCACCAGTTCTGTCCCATCTCTATTTGTAATACCACAGCACGCTTCATCTCGTCTTTTGTTGTGGGTTTACACTTTTTAAAAAACGAGAATGCGATGCAAACGCAGCCCGCGATTGAAAAAATTTCTCTGCCTACCTCTTTATCTCGTCTGACGGTAGCTGAAAAGCAGCATCAGGTGAGAGCAGCCTGAAGTACAGCAGCTGGTGATCTGTCGTGTCCAACAGCAAGCCATGCCGTCTTGTGAAGTCCAGTAGCCAGATCGGCTCTCAACGGATCAATGTCTGTGTATTTATCCCACGCGAACCTTGCCGTAGATGCATCGGCTGCGCGAAGTGCTCAGCTGGCAGCAGATCTGCTGGCGCGGCATCGCTGGTGTTTGATCAGCTGATGCCGGCTTCTCACTCTCTTGCTCGATCTCCTGATCACTGTCAATAAAATCCGATTCTGAAAAATCAGAGTCCGACTCCGCGATAATGCGCAAAACATTGTCTGCCGAGTGTTTTCTTTTCTGCACTCGCTTCACTCCATTGTCACATGTCGATACCATCTTGCCATTGTTTACATTTCGCAACTCACGCACACGCTAGGATTAGTTGCCGAGTCAACGAGTCTATCATTCTTCCAAGCACAGAGGGAATGCCTGTGACGTGACAGTGAGATTTGTCGCCATTAACAGCTGATTATCGCCTCTATCCCTGGATGTCGACTTTAGTCGACATCCGCCCTAAAAGAGTTAATAAAATGTTTGGGGAGGGTGTGGACTTTATGTGGAGTTAGAAGAGGATTTTGTTTTCTCACAATGTCCCAATCGAAGTGCGTCTGTCTGATCTGTCAATCCATCATTGCTATTCCAAAGAAGGAAAGGCACTTTCAAACTGCTCATAAAAACTACGAAACTGACTTCCTTCCGAAAAGCGATCTGAGAAAGAGAAAGGAGAGGGAACTAAACTCGCAGTTAATCAGACAGCCGTCATTTTTCACTCAGCTGAATTCAAAAGCTCGTTGCCTGCGTTATTCGGCTCTACTTCTTTATACGAGTCGGCCTTTTCCCACATGACGATTATTAAATCCAAATACTGTAGTGACCATAAATGTATTGAATTGTTGTTGTGCCATAAAGGTTATTCAGTTTTGAAGGTACGACAACAGATATTTTTATGTATAAAGTATACTCAGTATATTATATATATAGAGAGAGAGAGATTTTTAATAGAGGTAAATCATCTCGCTTGGTCATTTTAGAAGTAGCTCGCAAGTTGAAAAAGTGTGGGCACCGCTGCCCCTTAAGGTCACATTTGCACCCACACCCGTTGGCCTGTTTCTCTCATCTCTCTTATCCTACCCACCTTGCATTGGGCACCAGGCAGTCGGAGGGCTCAGGTGTTCACTTCCCCGTGTTGCCGGTTCAGAATGAGCAGATGGTGAGGTGTGGAAGGAGGGAGACCCCACACTGACCACCAGCGGGTGCAGCATTTGAACCCAGACATGTTCCACACTCTGCCACTTTGTAGTTGGGGTCTGCTTATTCCGTTCAGGTCCAAAGGCCTGTATCAGCCCATATCCTATATAGCGCCTTTCATACCTGCCCTCTGGCTCTGCTTTGGATTTTTTTTTGTCTTCCTGGATGGCATCAAAGGGGCACAAGTGACCACCAGGGGCTGTGCAGAGAGTTGCGTGACTCGCCTGTGCCCACGTGGCCTTCTCCAATGTTTTTATAGCATGTGACTTCTCTGCGGTGTTGACGTGTGACTTTTCACTTTTTGACACAAAAACGAGCGAGCAGGGCGGGGGAGGGGGTGGCCCGTTCAGTGTTGATTTGTGGCTCACAGATGTCTGGTGTGCCAGGGGGTAGGGGTGGCAGAGCACAAGAGGGAGTAGACGGTGGGCCGAGGCCATCATCAGGTGATTGTGGACACCAGGCAGGGGCAGGATGGACAAGTGAGTGGTGCTGTCACTCGAGGAACAAGTGGGAATGAAAGAGAGTTTGGTGACAGTGACATCGGGGCAGACCAGACAGTTTGATGTCCCCTTTGTCACTTTGGGCTGTCAAAGACTGTGTGTGGGGCAGACGTGAAATGAGGTGCCAGTGCAAGACACCCTGAGGCACCCCAGGGATCTGAGACGGTCCCAAGGGGCCAGTGGACTGTTGCCATGGTGATTGTGCTCCAGTTTGTACACCCTGAGACTTTGAATTAAATCGGAATGAAGACGACACATTTCACTCCTACCTCCTCTTCCAGAGTTAGCAAGCTGCCCACTCGTCCGAGAGGACCCTCCTGGTTTGTCTCTGAGGTTAAGCAGTCCACCGTCTGGACCGTCCATCTTGGTGGGTCGTAACGTCCCTGGCACACACAGCTTCTCTCTCATCCCTGGATGTGAAAATCCCTCCTCTGCTCAGAACGTCTTGTGTCCATTAATCGACATCCAGCCCTTGCAATCGGCCGGCACTCAGCACATGTCCTCCCTTAAAGGTGAAGTTCACACCTCCGTTTTGGGCGGGTCAGCACCGTGTAAACCAGGAGTCACCCCATGGAGGGGGAGATGACAGCACTGCAGACACCACTGATGTGGTGCAGGTACAAGTCTATATAGCGCCTTGATGTGTGGAGTAACAGTCAAATGAGAAAATTGGGTACACAGTGGGAGGCCTGAAACATGAAAGCCCCCCTTATGAGAAAGACTTGGAACATTCGAACACTCCAGACGAGAACAGGCCATTCAGCCCAACAAAGCTCGCCAGTCCTGTCCACTTAGAAAACATCAAGTCGAGTTTTGAAAGTCCCTAACCTCTTACTGTCCACCACACTACTTGGTCGCTTATTCCAAGTGTCTATCGTTCTTTGTGTAAAGAAAAACTTCCTAATGTTTGTGTGAAATGTACCCTTCACAAGTTTCAAACTGTGTCCCCGTGTTCTTGATGAACTCATTTTAAAATACAAGTCTCGATCCACTGTACTAATTCCCTTCATAATTTTAAACACTTCAATCATGTCACCTCTTAATCTTAAACTGTAAAGGCTCAGCTCTTTTAATCTTTCCTCATAATTCAACCCCTGTAGACCTGGAATCAGCCTAGTCGCTCTTCTCTGGACCTTTCTAGTGCTGCTATGTCCTTTTTGTAGCCTGGAGACCAAAACTGCACACAGTACTCAAGATGAGGCCTCACCAGTGCATTATAAAGGTTGAGCAGAACCTCCTGTGACTTGTACTCACACATCAAGGCGCTATATAACCTGACACTCTGTTAGCCTTCTTAATGGCTTCTGAACACTGTTGAAGTTGATAGCTTAGAGTCCACTATGACTCCTAAATCCTTCTCATAAGGTGACTCTCGATTTTTCGACCCCCATTGTCTATTCAAACCTAATATTTTTACTTCCTATGTGTAATACTTTACATTTACTGACATTAAATTTCATCTGCCACAAATCTGCCCAAGCCTGTATGCTATCCAAGTCCTTCTGTAATGATATAACGGATTCCAAATTATCTGCTAATCCACCTATCTTGGTATCATCTGCAAACTTAACCAGCTTGTTACTTATATTCCTATCTAAATCATTTATATATATTAAAAATAGCAGCGCCCTAGCACTGACCCCTGCTGGTCACCACTCTTAACATCGCCAGTTCTGATGAGGTTCCTCACACCATCACCCTCTGCTTCCTGTGTCTGAGCCAATTCTGCACCCATCTAAAAACATCACCCTGAACTCCCACTTCTTTTAACTTGATGCCCAACCTCTCATGTGGCACCTTATCAAATGCTTTCTGAAAGTCCAGATAAATAATATCATAAGCTCCACTTTGATCGTATCCTTTTGTTGCCTCCTCATAGAATTCCAACATGTTAGTAAAACACGACCTCCCTCTTCTGAACCCATGCTGACTGTCCTGTCCTTGCCATGTGTTGCTCAATCTTATCCTTAATAATTCCTTCCATTAATTTTCCTGCGATGCATGTTGCTTACTGGCCTATAGTTGCTTGGATCTGCCCTGTCACCCTTTTTATATAATGGGATGATATTTGCCATTTTCCAGTCCTTTGGAATCTCTCCAGTGCACAGTGACTTCCTAAAAATATGTGTCAAGGGTTTATATCTGTACTCACTAGCCTCCTTAAGAACACGAGGATAAATATTATCTGGGCCTGGTGATTTGTTTGATTTCATCTTATTTAATCTGAGCAGCACTTCTCTCTACAATTTCCAAATCCCTCAGTACCTCCTTAGTAGTCCCTGTTACTGCTCTGAGGTTATCCACTTGCTCACTTGTAAACACCTCAGAAAATGTAAGTTTAGGGCATCTGCTATTTCATTGTCTGTATCTTTTAATTCCCTTTACTATTCCTGATGAACTTGACCTCCTCCTTAACTGTTCTTTTACTACTAAAATACTGAAAGAATCTCTTGGGGTCTTCTCCTTATCTGCTCTATTCCTCTCCAACTGTCTTTTAGCCTCTCTGATATCCTTCTTAATGGTTGCCCTCATGTTCTCATACGCTACATTCTCTTTGCAGTCATTAGTCTTATATGCCTTATACAGCAGTTTTTCCTTTGCAACTTCTTTTTTAAATCTTTATTAATCCATCATGGAGTTTTTTAGTTTCCTATTAATTCCAAATTTAGGTATGTATCTGTCCTGCATTACATTTTAAACCTGTTCCACTGCTCCTCGACTGTCTTATCCCAGTCTATCCTACTTAGACTTTGTCGCATCTGCTCAAAATTAGCCCTACTAAAGTTCAACTTAACAATTTTAGTCTTTGCATCTGTACTCTTACAAAATACTGAGAATTGTATTACATTATGGTCACGTGACCCTAGTGGTTCAATCACCTCTACACCCTCAATTCTATCCTGATTATTACAGAATACTAAATCCAGACAGGCTTCACCCCTGTTGGCTCTTTAACATGCTGTGTTAAAAACAGTCGCTGATTACTTCTAAAAACTCCTGCTCTTGTGCTCCTCCATCTGTAAGGTTATCCCAGTTAATATTCAGATAATTAAAGCCCCCCATGACTATAATAGCCCCCTGTAAACTTGCCTTTTTGATTTAAAGATGTGTGTTGAAGTTACTGTCTGAATTGGGTGGTCTATAACACACTCCTAAAATAAGACCTTTCCCTAATATAAGCCAGATGTCCTCACTAAGATGGGGCTCATCATCCAACTGAAGATGACTTACATTTAATTCCTGTTTGGCATAAACAGCAACCCCACCTCCTTTTCTGTTCTGTCTATCCTTCCTAATAATGTGTATCCCTCTATGTTACACTCATCCCCATCTTTGTTATTTAGCCAGGTTTCCGTTATTGCTATAATATCATAATTCTGCTCTGCTACATACGACTCCAGCTCACTTACCTTATTCTTGATACTCCTCTTGGGAGGCCTAGTGGACTGGTGGGTGTCTACGCCTAGAACTCTGATGCCCCTCTAGCGATGGTTTGCTTCTTTACCAAGCAGACCTGGCATTAGCATTTGCTCAGCTGGTTTTGACTTCACGTCCATTTCTGACCTCTGCTGGTGTCTTCGCTCTTTGGTTTGGCTCCTTTCTGGCTCTCTTCCTGATTTTGACTTCTGTTTCTCTGTCACCTCCTGGTCTCCTCAGGCACACAGTTGTGTCCGTCACAGTCCAGGCTGAAGTTATTAAGTGCACTGGTGGGGCCTCGTCTGGAGTGCTGTGTGTAGTCTGGATCTCCATGACAACAATGACATGGCAGAACTAGAGGGGGTCCGGAGAAGATCAACTGGCTGATGGCGGGGCCAACGAAACCAACTGAAGTGGAATGAAACAACAAAAAGAGGCTGGCAATGTGGCGTAGTGGGTAAGACTCTGGACTTCAAATCCCACTACTGACACCATGTGTGAAGCCGGAGGGCGCATACAGCCACCCTGACCTGACACAGATGGGCTGAGACTCAAGTTGCCACACAGCGCGCCATTTATTTACAGAAAGCCGCCCAGCAGCACAGTCCCTTCTTCTTCGCCAGTCCTTCCGCCTCCACTTCTCCTCCTCACGAGCTTCATCCTCTTCCTCCCGACTCAGACCATTAAGTGGAGGTGATTGGCTCCTCTTATTCAGCACTTTGGTCAGCGGCTGTTGTAAGTAAAGTGCTTTATAAATAAAGTTGACTTGACTTGACTTGACTTATAGGTCCTGGAAGTGTCCCAGGTGGCTCATCAAGATTACCTGGTATGGTATGAGTCCATTATAGGCTTCAACGGCTCCCCCTGGTGGCTCCCCACAGAACCCAGCAGGGCTGCACCAAACTCCAGCTCCCTCTAGCGCCCCAGGGGAGGTATTGCCTCATCAATGTCCTTCCATTCTGTTGGCATCCCAGCCAGGTAACGTGAGACATGAGAAAGTCACTTCATCGACCTGTGCTCCATTTGGAAAAACAAAAGAAACGTAACCCAGTTGTTGTAAGTCACCTTGGACAAAGGGATCAGTCCAATCAGAAGTCAAACATCTGACGTCTTCAAAGAGATTAAAACGAGACTAGAAAGGATCACACAAAATATTACAAGCTTTTCAAACCAACTTCTCCATTTTCTGTTACCTGTCCTACTTCACTTGCTGAACAAGCAGACCTGAACCCAATGATCATCGATGTTTACCTCTTTTGTAAGTCGCTTTGGATAAAGGCATCTGCCAATGTAAATGGATGAACCATTGAAGTAAATGGAGATGAAGAGGTGACAGCACTGCAATGGATGGAGAAGGTTAAGAGGGCTAAAAGGCTGTTAGTTTATATAGCGCCCCCTATGTGTGCAATGCAGTGCATGTCATGGGAATTCTGCAAGTCACATGCAGTGCTGTGTTTGGTGTTGGTCTCCTTATTACTAAAAAGACACAACAGCACTGGAGAAAGTCCAGAGGAGGAAAATCAGGTGTGACTGGTGATTTGTCACAATACCGAAGTGGACAAAAGCAGTTAAGAAGGTTCAACAGAGGGTCGGGTTATATGGCGTCCCCAAGTATCTCACCTGGAGTTCTGTGGGCAAATTACAAAAAAGTGACATAGCAGCACCAGAGAAAGTGTAGTGCAGAGCAACAGGGCTGATTCAGCACCATGGAGAGCAACTGAAGAGGAACGATGGAAAGAGATGAACCTTCAAAGTCAATGGAGATTAGCTTGTGACCTGACTGAAATGGACAGAAGTGATTCAGGGGGGCTAATAGGCTGGTAGATTATATGGCGCCCCCTATGTGTGCAGTTCATACTTAATCTACACAGCACACTAGCCATGCGTCACATGGAGTGCTGTGTTTGGCTTTGGACCCCATATTAACTAGAAAGACATAACAGCACCAGAGAAAGTCCAGGAGTGAAAATGTAGGTGTGTTCAGAACAATGGAGAGCAGGTGAGGAGGAACAACTGGAAGAGATGAACCTTCAAAGTAAATGGAGATTAACTTGTGACCTGAAGAAAGTGGACAGAAGTGATTAAGGGGGGCTAATAGGCTCTTAGATTATGTGGCGCCCCCTATGTGTGAAGTTCATACCTAATCTACGCATCATACTAGCCATGTGTCATATGGAGTGATGAGTTTGGTGTGGGTCTCCTTATTACATGAAAGACACAACAGCACTGGAGAAAGTCCAGAGGAGGGCAACAAGGCACATTCAGCACCATGGACAGAAAAACATAAAGAGAAAAGCTCATCTGATTCGGGACCAGCCAAGCGAGGACAAACGACTGAAGGTGCTGAACCCAATGGATATTAAGACATGGCAGACTGAAGTGGACAAAAGCAGTTAAGATGGTTTAACAGAGGGTTGGGTTATATAGCGCCCCCCAACATGTGCAGTACAAGGTGTTAGTTATCTGACTATTGAGGTCTCACCTGGAGTTCTGTGGACAGTTTTTAGTCTCCAAATTACAAAAAAACACAGCAGCACCAGAGAAAGTGTAGTGCAGAGCATCAGAGCCGATTCAGCACCATGGAGAGCAACTGAAGAGGAAAGACAAAGGAGATGAACCTTTAAAGTAAATGCAGATTAAGGGTTGACGTGACTGAAGAAGACACAAGTGATTAAGAGGGCTAATAGGCTGTTAGGTTACATGGCGCCCCCTATGTGTGAAACTCCTACCTAATCTACACAGCACACTAGCCATGCGTCACATGGAGTGTTGTGTTTGGCTTTGGACCCCATATTAACTAGAAAGACATAACAGCACCAGAGAAAGTCCAGGAGTGAAAATGTAGGTGTGTTCAGAACAATGGAGAGCAGGTGAAGAGGAACAACTTGAAGAGATGAACCATCAAAAGTAAATGGAGATTAACCTGTGACCTGAACAAAGTGGTCAGAAGTGATTAAGGGGGGCTAATAGGCTGTTAGGTTATATGGCGCCCCCTATGTGTGCAGTTCATACTTAATCTACACAGCACACTAGCCATGCGTCACATTGAGTGCTATGTTTGGTTTGGGTCTCCTTATTACTAGACAGACATAACAGCACTGGAGAAAGTCCAGAGGAGAAAATTAGGTGTGATTTAGCACCATGGAGAGCAACTGAAGCGGAAGAACCAAGGAGATGAACCTTTAAAGTAAATAGAGATTAATGGGCAACAGGACAGAAGTGAGAAGCAGTAATTAGGAGGGCTAATAGGATGTTAGGTTATATAGCGCCCCCTATGTGTGCAGTGGAAGTCAAGGGAATTCATACCCAATCTACGCATATATCTCACTGCTGATGCCTCACCTGGAGTTCTGTAAGCACTTTTGGTCTCCAAAGCAGCACTAAAGAAACTCCAGTAAAGAGATGAAGAACATGGATTCAGGACCATGGAGAGGGAATGAGGAGGAAAGAGCCGAAGAAGGAGGACCACATGGAGATTAAGAGGTGACCTGAAGGAAGAGGGCAGTAGTGGTTCATTTTGAATTATATCGCACCCCCACCATGCACAATGCCAGTCGTTGGTGGTGACCCTTTGATCTACAGGTCTCATCTGGAGGTCTACGTGCAGTTTTTTTTGTCTCCATGTTGCAAAAGAAGGACACAACAGCACTGGAGAAAGTCCAGAGCAGAGAAACGAGTCTGATTCAGGACCATGGAGAGTGACCTGACTGAAGTTCTGCTTCTGTGAATATGAAGGCTGATAGAATGGCAGATTATATAGCGCCCCCTCGCTACGTGGAGTCCATGTCCATGGAGGTTGTCCTTGAGCCACATGACACACCATTTTGCGGGGTTTTTGTTTCCGACGATTGGATGGCTGGAAGTCTGTGGCGTGTCACATTGATGTCGTGATTGTCTGAAGGTCAGCGTTGTGCACATCCCAGTCGTCCAGGATGGTAGGTACAAAGCCAATGTGATGTTCCTCATATTTCTGTGGTGTTTTGATTATTCTTGACTTTTGAGGTTTTGATGCTCGCTGTTACTGATCCTCCAGTTTTTCCCATTGTTCTCCTGGTCCTGCGTCCCAATGGCCTGGCATACTTCCTCTGATTGGCTGAAGAGTAGTGACAGGGCCAAGCCTGGCACTCAGACCTTTCTGGAGACACAGTTGGGATTCTTCAGGGCAGGAGAGCGCAGGTGGCACAGCCAGCAGATTGGTATTGTTTTGTCTCTTTTGTCATTTGTCCCCCTGCTCCCTTATTTGTCCCCTACTAATATCTTTTGTCATTTTGCCTTAGCTTCTTTTCTATCCTGACCCTAACCCTAAACCTGCATTGTCACTTTCAACTCATGTTTGTGGTTTCCCCTTTCAGGTTTTGCTGTTCTTGTTCGATTTTTGGCTTTGGCCTTTCGGATTTTGGATGTGATTGAGTTTCGAAGTTTCAGTTTCTATTGTTTTGTCATATTTGTGAATTCCGAGCTTCTTTGAGTATTTTGTACTGCTGTCTGCTGACTTGGTTTAGTTTGATCAATGAAGCATCTCATTTCAGGCTTTGTTGTTGTGGCCCCCCCCTTCCAATGCCAGCAGATGTGCCAGGCAGGGGCAGGCGGAGTTGAGCTTCTTATGTCAGTGCCAGGCTTGTTGAAGTTGACTGTTGTTCTTATTTCTGTTCTCTTCCTTGAATTTGTGTCATTTTGATTGACGTGCTGTCTGCCCCGCCTCCTCTGTGTAGAGTCAGAGAAGGCGGGGCCACCTGGTCATGTGTTACTGGGGGCGTTGCCAGCCACAGCACTCTAAATGTAGGAGCTGCTGCTGATCTCCCTTGGACATTTGACGCCCTGCCATCCTTCTCAGTTTGTGCTTTGTGATGTTTGGTTGCTTTAATCGGTTCGCCTCCTTCTGGTCTGTTTTTGATTTTTTCAAATTAATGTTTAAGAACTATTGGAGGTCCCTCAGCATCCCCCACATCTCCATTTTTTTAACATTTTGAGGCTTTTATTAATTAAGAGCCTGAGTTCTCCCGTGGGCCGCCTGTTGAGTTTTGGGGCAGGGCAGCCTGGGGTGAGGCCTCGATCAGGGCTACAGTGGTCTTGTTCTGTGGGACCAAAGCAGCTGAAGGAGTGGAGCGTCAGAATGTGATCGGCCACTAGAAGGCCACACCTCGTCACCTTCAGCACTTGCTTGTTTTCTATTTTGAAATGAAGACTGTGTGACGAGGACACCTCACCATGCCACCAGTCATAGACGTCATCTCTAGAAACAAGACCCCAAAATGGCAGCCACTGAAGCAACAGACTGAGAAACAGGTGAGTGGACAGGATGCTCCTTCAGTTCTGAAGACTGGAATACATGAGGTGCTTCGTGGGCAGATTATGGCACACCTTGGGTATAACGTGCGGCGTCCTCAACAGCACAGGCACAGGGCATCACACCATAGAGTGGCACTCTGGATGGGACATGTGACACGTTATATGATGTCACTATAGCTGTGATTCCTGATGATGGCACTATGCATGTGACAACTGATTATGACATAATATAGTTCTCATGCCTTATGATGGACCCTTTGGATGTGATGGGTGACACCTGATAATAGCACTATAGTTATGACAACTGATAATGGCTCCATACTTGTGACATCTGATGATGACCCTTTGGATGTGATGTGGGACACCTAATAGTTGTGATGGCACTGTAGTTGTGACATATGATGATGGCGCAATACCTGGCAAGGCTGATGATGGCGCTCTGGAGGTGATATGTGACATCTGATGAAGGCTGCTGACTACCAGAGGTATGAGACGTGCCCAGCAATGCTGATGTGCTTGGGCAGCTGGTCAGCTGGTGTGATTATCACAGGCAGAAGCCTCAGACGATGTGCCCCTGCCAGCCTGGCATGTCCTCTTACCAGCTGACGAGTGCCCATTGCAGGCCCAGGTGACTCCCTGAGGTGTGGTCCGAGTCCCAGTATGGAAAGATCTGCTGCTGTCCCTGGAGGTGCCCAGTCTGTCTGCCTGCTGCTTCAGCTCATGTGGTGCTGCGCCCTTGTGGTCCTTGGTGGTTCTGCATCTTTTTTTTTCCATGTAGTTTCTGATTGATCAACGGGGGTCTCCGTAATTCTACACTGAATGTGAGGACATTGAAGCCTGGTTTTGTTTTTTTTTCCCACCTTAAAGATTCCATCAAGCCCAAGTGAGCAGTGACTACCCCACCCCCACCCCCATGTGCTGCTATTTGCCCATCTGCCCAAGTTGAATTTTCAGCTGGGTGACTCCACGTCCCCGAGGTGGTGGCCTGTCCATTACGTGACTGACACTCCAATGGGCATGTGCCACAGGCTGAACCCCCAGCTCTCCAGCATTTGCCGGATTCCTGGCTAAGCCCCTCATTCCCGTCAGGCTGGCCACTGTCATCGGCGGCTCCTCGGCGGCTCCAGTTGCTTTAACTTCCCTGCTGACTTTTCAAGGTCGGCTTCTCTGCTGTGTTTACGGCTGGCAGTCCTGGTTTGGCAGCGCCGCGGCGCCTTTTCATCAGCTGGCACAAAACAGAATGACTAGGGTCAAATGTCACGTCAATGCATGGAAATCAGCAAACAGCGCCTCCTACGGGTGGGGACAGGCAAATGGAGGCCTTTAGTGAATATAGCATCTTACATGAGGCCTTACAGGCCATGCGGCTAACAACATGAAGGACTTCAGCACAAACATGTGACTGCGCCACCTAGTGACAGAATGGTGACCAGAATGTCACCCACCCAAAGCTTTTCCTTTGCTTTTACTTCATCAGCCCACCCGAGCACACCTGGGGTTCACCTGCCAGTGGTCTCATGTGAGTCATACCTGTGTGTGCATTGAGTTAAAGAGATGGAGGATTGGGGGGGTCTCAATCCTGATGTGTGCCCCCTAGTGGCTGAGCCTTTACACTGTAAGGCACTCGTCACCACTGAGTCCCTCTGTGACCGTCAGTGAGTCACCACACAATGACAAAGTATGGAAATAAAGTGCCCTGTTACAGGATGCACTGCGGAAAGGCGCTATAAAGCAGCTCTGCCCACACCCAGGAGTCTCTGAGTGGTCATCAGCGAACCCCCCAGAGCAGACAGCAGTATGGGAAATGTGAAAGTGCAGGTGTAGAGTGACTCTGTGTCAAGTCATTATGAAAAGGCGCTATATAATCGTTCTGTCCAGACCACCGAGTCCCCGTGTGACCGTCAGTACTCCACCGCATGTTGTAAAGTTGTTGAAATCATCATAAAACTTATGGTATAGGGCTCGCTGTGGAAAGGCGCTATATAACAGCTCCGTGTACACCGAGTGGCCATCAGTGAGCCTCCTCATCGGCCAGCACTTGTGATGTAGAAGAATGGCGGCGGTCACTGGACTGCATGTGTAAAGAGATGCCATGTGGTGCCCAGTATGGAAAGGCGCTATATAACCAAGTGGTCATCAGCTGCTCATTGTAAAAATTAGGACCTCGGACTCCTGGTGAAAAGGCCCTACATAAAGCTTTGTCCCTGTCCCCTCGAATGTCAGCAATAAAACCATGGAAATTGTCACACCAGTTCTCTAAAGTGACCCTTTATGGAAAGGCGCTATATGAGGTCTTCAGCCAGACCACTAAGTTTCTGTGTGGCCATCAGAGAGCCACCACACAATTTAGAAGTCAGAAGTATGGAAGTGGCCTTGAATTGGTGTCACTGTGGAAAAGGCGCCATATAATCACTCCCTGTGTGACTGTCACTTCGCATTCTCAAAATGTTGAAATTGTCATACAGTTCATGTGAGGCACACTGCAGAAAGGCGCTATATAACAGCTCCGTCCGCATGTCAGCGAGTCACCACACATTGCAATAATATGGAATTTGTCACTTTACTCAACTAAAGTGATCTTGTGTAGGGTACGCGGTGGAAAGGCGCTATATAACAGCTCTGTGCACACCTCTGTCATTGTCACCTCTGAGTGACCCGCCAGCACTTACGGTATAGAAGACTGGCATTCGGTGGACCACATGTGTGATGTGATGCGGTGAGATGCCCTCTATAGAAAGGCACTATATCAGAACCCAAGCCTTGAACCATTTCACCTCTGTCTTCTGTGTCAGTGTGTCACCTTCTGTGCCAAGCACTGTCACCTTGTCACTTGTGAGCCCCTCGGCTGTTTAACTCGATGTAAAGAAGTGAAGAGGAGCCAAGTGGAGGGCGGATCTGCGCGCTACAAACAACGACACAACATTTAAAAATGGAATTAGAGAATCGCCGAAGGACACACCTTTGTCCCTTGTCATCTACCATCACCACAGAGGAAGCTGGCAGAACAAAACGCCAACTCAACTCAGATGACTAACTAAGGACTTGGCTGAAGTTACATTCAGCAGGCAATAGGAGATGCTGATGAGAGCAGCAGTTGGTGTGTCACATGTCACACAGCATATGGCACTTGGGGGTGTCAATAAAATTTGGGTCAAAGGAATGTCTTGTCCCCATCTGTGGTGGTCTTTGTGTCATGACCCCCACGCCATCTCAAAAGTCATTTCAGGGTTCCCTCCCACTGCAAGGCCAATGGCATCCATCACTGAGAAGAAAGGCTCAGTTTGTGACAACAGAGAATTTGAGCGCCTCCTACTGGCAGGTCCATCGATCCTAAACCAGGCCTTCCTGCCCGCCTGGCACCCTTGATTTAGGGTTCCCCTTACATTATGGACCACAGCCCCCCCTTAGAACTGAGTTCGGCTGACCCAAGTGCGCCGCCCTGGTGGAGGTAAAGCAGGTCAGACCTTAGCTCAGTGCAGGACACCCCTGCCAGTCTGAGAGTAGCCAACAGAAGGTACCCTGATAATTGTGGGGTCAAGGGTTACGCTTTTGGCACCTGGCTTAGTGTCTCACTGGCACATGTGTGTATAAGACCCTCTTTGTGCTCAGGGTCTGCTCCCAGGTGAGTTCCATTGTGTATGAAGATGCTCACCCCATGGCATCGCCTTAGTAGAATGCCAGGCTCCGTGTGAATGAAGGGATTTTCCGGCAGCCGTCCTCCTCCCCCACCCAGCCTGGAATGGTGTTTACTGTCAGGAAGGCTGCCGAGCGCGGCATGCGAGCGCCACTGCTGCTCCCATTGGCCGAGGGCATCGTCACGGCCGCCGCAGCTGTCTCCGGGATGAAGAAGCTGCTTTTGGGGTGCCAGCCAGTCTGCCGGCCTGCAACAGGAGATTCCCTGACGGCCAGGGCTCAACTTGGGAGATGTGAGGTCCGCCAGCGCCCCCCGGGGGTCGTACACATCTGCTGCCAGATGGACAGGCAGCACCTGGCGAGCAGTTGTGAGGCAGACACCCCTGGCATCCTATAAAGAGCGGCGCTGCTGGGGAAGCCTGTGGACAGAGGGACCCGTCGCTCTAGAGACGCTTCCTGCTGCCGTTGCTGCTCCTCCGGGCCTGGCATGGGTTTGCTATGCCCTAATCATCCACTTGACTGCCACTTCAGCACATGGATATAAGCAGCTTGAGAGTGGCGGGGACCCAGGTGGGCATCAGTTAAGAGCCGTAAGAAACAAAAGGCCAGAACTGGGGACACAACTGGCACTGGAGAGCTCTGTAGGACACCAAGCAAGACAAATATACAGGGCTGCAACGTATGATATGGCAGCACCATTTGGTTACCCAGCTGGCACTGTGGAAACGTTAAGACTGCAGAACACATTGGAGGGCCGAGCAGAAGAAGAAAACTGGCACTGGGCATCAGAGAGCAGGCCACTGGGTATCCTGGCATGGGGAAGAAGAGTGATGTCATCATATAACTGGGTAGATAAACAGCAGTGGGGCATCAGGTAGTAGTGCACCCAGCTGGCATTATGGAACACTCCAGAAAGAATGATTGAAGGACTAGACAAAGGGAACTCTAACAAGAAGAAGTCTCAACCCTGGCACACTGTGATAGCACCAGGGAATCCAAAGAAAGCATGAGAGACCCTCCAAGGATCACTTTTGGGCACCCAACTGGCATCAGTATACCAGAGTTCAAAGTTATGATTGAGGCTAGCTGTGCCCTTGTTCTTGTACTCTGCCAGAAACCCTCATAAGTCATAAGATCTGCAATATGAAGTTAGCTGGCAACAGAAAGTCTACCTCTGGCCATATCCTGTCTAGAGCTGCCATAACTGTGGGCAAAAAGTGGGCACTGGGAAGTTCTGCAGGCCTAGAAACACACATGGCAGCAGCTGGCCCCCGGGTACTGTAGCAGAGAGTGCATGGCAAGCAAGCGGGCACACTCTAAGGATGGCGCATTCCCCCCATTTGTTTCCATGTGCTGCTGTCCACAGTAAGCCCACCCCCATAACGCGTGCCAAAGCCGTGTTCTGCCAGGGGAGATTTGGTTTCCTCGGCACTAGTGGCATTCGTCAGGCCGACAGCTGGCCCCCCAGAGCCCCCCTTTCCCCTCTTCACACGCAGCCTGCATACCGAGAGGCGGGCAGGCGCGCCCAATGCGCCCATTGTTTCAGCGGGAGGCCAGTTGTTTGGGGACACGAGGATTGTGTTCACAGAACATTAGGAGCACATTAGGCCCAGCGGCTCTAATCCCGCACCCGTTGCCAGGTGGCACAGAAATTAATCTTGTGCTGCGCCCGAGGGATTACTGCTGCGGCATGCGGGGGAACTGGTGATAGACGTCCGTGCCGTGAGCTACTGTGGACTGGGCGATGTGCGTGCTGCGGAAGCGGGGCAGCGTGGCATCATGGCTTCGAATGATAAGGATGTGCCGCTTGTTTCATGTACCCACCAGCAGCATATAAGCTGGTTGCCATCTCGCACCCCCTGGTGGTGGGCGGCTCTCTACTTTGCACTGACTAGATGGGTTTCACGTTAGTTAGGGTGGTCCGCCCGTCAATGGGCCAGGCTGAGGTTAATATCAGCCATGATTCTTAGCTCACTGGGGATCCAATGCCCACACGTCATGATGGCATTCTTTAACTGGCACTCTCTCCTCACATGCATCGTGTAGGACTGGGAAGACTCCTGGGGGGTACTGGGTGAGGAAAGGGAAATAATGAAAGTGTGACAAGTTGGCTTTATAGTGCCTTTCACTACAAGGGACTTTCACGCAATGCAGCTGACAGAAGGACAGACACTGAGCTCAGAAGGGACCTGGTGTAGTCGGCAGGACAAGAGCCTGCAAGAGAAGACTGAGCTTCTTGAGTTTGTACCAGGTGCCACTGGCCAGTGTAGTGCTCAAGGCAAAGCATGGGGCAGAAGATGGCATCCAGGTTGGCATTGACTGGTCCAATATGGCAGCAGAGGTACAGAGATGGGCACTGAGGTCATAGCAAGTGAAATTTATAATGTGAAGCGCCGAACTGAAGCAACATGGAGGAGAGAGAGAGACACATGGCATGAAAAGTGGCAACAACAGGGCACCCTGCTGACAGAATAACATACCCAGATTCTAATGTACAGTAAGATGGTGTTCTGGAGGACAATAACACCATAATATGCCCAATTATGTTAGGATGTAACCTAGCAACTAGCTGGCAGTGTACACACGCCTGGCACCCATACCCGATGCTAAGCCACTCCCCTTTTAACATTTGTACATTTTTAGCTTTTCCCCCTGGTGGCCTTCTCTAGCCTCTGGATGGTGACCCTGAACCATTTATATGCCATGTCTTTCCTTGGCACATTGCTTAAGCTGGATGGTCTATCTTCTCTGTACCCTTTACATGCCTGGCCTTTCCTTGGCATACTGCTTATGCCCTAGATGAGTCCTTCATGTGAATTGTGGAACATTCCGGTTCAATCTGAATCCTGACTTTAGGCTGCTGCCATCAGCTGTCAGCTCAAGGAGAATTTTTTACCGTTAACCGAAGCGTCCGCCATGCCCGCTGCGTTTTGGCGCTGTCCATGCCGCTGTCTCAACTTTATGCCTCAGATTGAATTTTGAAATCGGATCTCTGTTAGCGTGAAACGCTGGCGATTAGAAACGCTTTAGCGTAACAGCTGCGCTTCGAAAACGTGCCTGGAGATTGAGACCCCCTGCCCCCCAGCAGTTCAGTGCCAACGGTCAGCTGGGTGCTGCTTAGCCACTGTCATGGCAGACCCCTGCAGTTGCTCTTTTGTGCACTTCCTACCCATCAAGGCTAGTGATCTGAGGTCCAGTGGTCTGCCCTTGTGAAAACACCCAACAACCCAGTGGGCAGTGGGTGAGCAGTTGGCATCTCACAAGAATGAGCCATCACTGTCACAAGTAAAATTACCTACAGTGGGCATTGTCTATTAACTAATGCAATCAGATCAGATCTCTTCCCTTTAGCTGATGCCCATGGGTGCCTGCCTTTCCCCTCTCATTCATTATATTAGTGGTAGGTCCATTTACAGTGCCCCCTTGTGGACACCACTGGTATCGACTAGCTAACAGAGGGAGCCCCTCCATCCGTCACTCACGAGTCACTTTGTGGCCCTTCCAGGGATTGTAAGCAGAACCCAGGGGCCCATCTCCATTCAGACGGGCAGTGCCACTGTCCAGTCCAGTGTGGGTGACTTTAGGGGGCAGCATGTCTCACTAGTGCTTTGGTTTGTAGTGGTGAGCCAGTGGGATACCAGAACCAGAATGTCATTGTGCAATGTGTCCGGGGGCCTCTGGGGGGCATCTGTCCTTTCAGCTGGGAACCTATGGTGGGCACCAGCCACCTGTCACCTGACCATCACTTAGATTTGTGTTTGTGGGTGTAAAAGGCTGCCCCCCCGTCTCTCATACACATGAGCAGTCGATGCTGTGCCTAGATATCATATAGCGCCTTTCATGGTCGACTTTTTCAATCGTCATCTATGGGTGCTCATTGCAGCTAGTCCTCCTATGGTGTGGTGGCAAAGTAGGGAATCTGGTCAAGTCACCTCAGCACTGACCATCAAAAGAGCTGAGCTGAAGCCCACTTGGCACAATAGGCCTGGCATTGCGTGCCCTTCCAGAATGGTGGACCATAAATAAGACGTCGCGTGACAGACCCGTCACTTTTGCTCCTTTACTCGTCCTGTCCTCAAATGACCCGTCCGGCGGCCCTCATCAGCTGCTCCTTCTCGTCTTCCTCTTGAGAAATCCCCTCAGTGTCCTCACAGCTGCTAATCCCATTCCGCTCCTCTCTCGCCGTCCCGTTTTGTTGGCCCACCACCTCGCGGCCTCCCGCGCTCCTCACTTCGCCCCTCTCCACGTGCCTGCTGATGCCAGAACAAAGGGGCCTTTCTGCACAGCGATTGTCCAGCCTCTGGGTGATGTCACCACGGGATGACACTGACCTTCCCACTTTAGGTGGTCACGTCTTGATGGCTCACAGGCTGCTCCTGTCCATCTCCATTTCATGCAGTGCCTCTCCTGTCTAATGCTAATGAGCGCTGCAGCTGACCGGGTCACAGCAGCGTGGTCAGCAAATCCTGAATGACAGCGAGGACAGGTGCCGGCGGTCAGAGGGCCAGTCCAGCACCCTGGTAGCTCCACCTGTTTGACCTGCTGACCAACTTCCTGTCCTGCTGGAATCCCACGCAGCGTAAATAACACGGCCTCTGCCCAAGTGACGTGTCGGGGCTTGTCTGAGCAGAGGGGACGCTTATATAGCGCCTTTCACGGGGACCCCCAGCTCTGCAATTCAAAATGACGTTGTGGCACCTGAAGAAAAGGAAGCCAGTGGGGAAGTGCGAGCCCAAACAAGGGGGTGGGTGTTTGGCTTAAGATATGTCGGCATATAGCGCCTTTCATGATTCTAACCTCCTTGTCCAGTCACAGGGCTGCTGCAGTTGACATTCACTCAGCTATCAAAGGTGTCTTCATATAGCGCCTTTCATGGAAAGCACAGAGGTGCTGAGTATCGTCACTCACTTGACAGGTGCACAGCTTTAATGGCATATTGTGCCAAGCGATCATATAGCGCCTTTCACAGTCCGCTGTTTGAATCATCACTTGCAGCTCACACACGTCATCGGCTGTCATCGCAGAAGCTGACCGACTTGTGGAACATTTTACTATACAGCGCCCCCTATGGCAGCTCCATATAGTGCCGTTCACCCTCAGGCTTATCTCTAATATTTTAATGTGCTTTGTTAGTGGGGTACGAGAGAAGGCCACGCAGTGAGGGTTTGACTTTGGGGGACTGGGGTCCGACCTCACTCATTGTTTACACTTCTCTTCTCTGGGAGTCTCTGCAGCTGGGCTACCCTGCATGTAATGAGGGTCCCGACCTTCGACATCAGCAGCTATAAAAACATCCCACCCATGTGCCACCCATCAATAGTGGGAGGAGGGGCCAGAAGATGACAAGGGGGGGTCTCCATCCAGGAGGGTATAATAAAATAAAGGTGTCAGGCAGACAGGCAGTGCCAATATAGCGCCTTGTACAAGATGAGCCCCAGCAGACAGCTACTGCTGATATAGCGCCTTTCTCCTTGGCACTCTGATTACAGCACCCTTCAAATCACCCATATTAATATAGCGCCTTTTGCCAGTGCACTCTCTTTACAGCAGCCTCAATAACCAAACAAATCCCCCATGCCAATATAGCGCCTTTCACCATAGAACTCTTAGTCGAGAAGCCTTAAAATCAAACCAGCCATGTTAATAAAGCACCCTTCATAATTGCAGTCCAGACAAATTGCCATGGTGATATAGCGCCTTCCACCATGGCCCCCTTCATAATATCAGTCCAAGCTGCTGTGGCGCCTTTCACCGTCTATCAAGTTAATGTCTTATGATTCCTACTCCGTTCTCATTGAAATGCATAGGAATGGATGAGGGGTGCATGGGGTGGGCACACAGACACTATAAAGACTGACAGGCTGGCAAGGCAAGAATTGGACATTCAGCCATTGTGCTCACTTGCCCAGGGCTGTCCACATGCAGCCCACCTAATAACAAAGGGAAGACACGCAAGCTCCAACCCCAGCCCTCCTTTCTAGTAGGTTCTGAAGTCACTCAGGTGGTGAAGCCTGACCTGGCAGCATGTGGCACAAGGCAGGATCCAATGCACTTGAACCCGGGCCTCTGGTGTGTGTGTGTGTGGGGAGGTGGGTGTGCTGTTCTTTAGATCAGAGAGCCCCAGTGGCCTCCATTCCATCCCCTCTCTGGCTCCCAAAGTCATGTGCTGATGGGCACACATGGCTAAGCCATCTCCTGTCCACACCTGGCTTCTCCTGGGACCCCCAAGTGACGTGTCACGGATTACTGACCTCAAAAAAAATCTGCAGCGAGCGTCAACTGGCCGCACAAAAGGAGCCATGAAATTGGCGAAGGCACATGAGAAAACAAGCCACCTGCTGAGAACAATGCGCCCATGAATCCAAACGCTGAGCGTGCCCAGGACCTGACCTTCTGCAGATGCCAACGTGTGCCCTGCCCAATGGAGGAGCTGGCAGACCACCTTATCATTTCATATAGCACGTTCCTGCAGTCAGCATCACTATCGAGGGTCCAGCTTTGGTGTGCAGAAGCATTTAGTGACACACTTGTGACACCTGAAAGATACGGTCTACTGCTGAGCCACCAAGCCACACTGCCTGGCCCTTTCTGCCACTGCAGTGCCCCCTGGAGGCGGGAGTAGGCTTCTCCCAGAGCCATGGGTGCTTTTATTACTCTCTTATTATAGCACCCTTAACAGGAAAACAAATCACCCAGGCGGGTATAGCGCCTTTCATCACTGCCATTATTATTAAAGCACCTTTAGTAACTAAAATCAAATTGTCTATACTGGAATAGCGCCTTTCACCACAGCACTCTTATTGCAGCACCTTTCATAATTGCAGTTCAAACAAATTGGCCTTGTTAATATAGCGCCTTTCACCATAACACTTTATTAGGGTTAGGGTTATATTTACACATTATTATTGTACCCTTAATTGCCAAAGAGATGGCCCATGCTGATATAGTGCCTTTCATCATGGTACTCTTTTTACAGCGCCCTTTATAATAGCACTTCAAAAAAATTGTTCATGCTGATATAGCGCCTTTCACCACAGCCCTCTTATGACAGCACGCAATATAACAGAAGTTCAAAACCATCACCTAGGCAGATATAGCGCCTTTCACCACAGGACTCTTCATAACTAAAAAAAATTGCCAGTGCTGATATAGCGCCTTTCATCATGGTACTCTTATTACAGCACCCTTCATACCAGCAGCCCAGAACCATTATCTAGGCAGATATAGCGCCTTTCACCATAGGGTGTCTCAGACTGCATGATGGACATCCTGTAGCTCACTTGGTGCCTGGTGAGCGCCCTTTGCCCATGGGAAGCACTGGCACTTGGCACTGGACTCCCACAGCAGGTTGGCATTAGCTCTGCTTTGGAGACGCTGCCCGCCATCTGAGTTGTGGTGCAGGATCTCTCATTTTTGTGTTGTGTCTTTTCGGCGTCCAGCAGTGAAATCCTTGGACGATGCCATCCTGCCCGTAGAATTCATGGCTGGTACCAATTCACCTCTCGCCCGCCCTCCTCAGGTGTGTTTTGTTTTATGTTGTGAGCTCAACAAGGGCGCCATAATAATAAATGACTTTACTGGGCTCCTTTGATGATGTCAGGCGAACCTCAGACAGGAAAGAGCCGCTCGGACAGCAGTCTGACTCCCCTACACCCCCCCAGCAGCCTTTTTAGGTGACTGATGAGGTATATGAGGGTCCCTCCTTCAACTGTCCATGAGGACAACAGTTCAAGTGCCTGTGCAAGTCACACTTATAGAAACAATTGGGCCACAGGAAAGGCGCTATATGGAGGAAAGTTCATGTTTTGACACAACCTTAGGTGTCCCTGAGGATTTGGACCTGACGGACGTTGTAAGATGAGGACCCAGAAGCTGAGACTGTTGACCCTTTGTGGGTGCGGCCAGTGACCCCAGTGGACCTTGACACTCTGAAAATGGCTCCTCCGGTGGTCTGGTGGACCCCCAGCAGAATGGCCGTCCATTTCTGTTCAGTTTTAAACTTTCTGCTCGGCCTTCAAAGTGACCTGGGCTTGTGTGGAGCATCAGACAGACAGACAGACAGACGGACGAGATTGTCTGTCCATCTACCTCTGTTTGGGTTCCTGCCTTTCTGTCTGCCTGCTTTCCTGTCTGTCTGCCCACCTCTATAAACATCTGACTGGTGCCCACCTTTTTGTTTGCCCATCTACCCCTCTGTCTGTCTGTCTGTCTGTCTGTCTGTCTTCCTGTGTGCTTCTGTACCCATCTGACTGGGGCCTGGGCATTTAGTCAGCCCAATCGTCTGTCCACCTTCCTGTCTTTGTTTTCCTGCCTGACTGTCTGTCTGTCTGTCCTCCTGTCACCAACCCCTCTGTGCTCCTACTTTCTCGCCTGTCTGCCCACCTCTATACCCACCTAATTGGTGTCCTGCCTTTCTGTAGACCTTTTTGTCAGGTGTCCTCTCTGCCTGCCCGATAATTTGCTTGTCTGTCCATCTGTCTGTCTGTCTGTCTGTCTGTCTGTCTACATCAGGACTCTAACTGTTCCTTGTTGCCAGGGTGGGCTCACCCCCAGCACTGACCCCTGCCCACAGTTTGGTGTCTTCCACATGCCAGCCTGTCTTTACATTGAAGGGAGGAGCAGAGGATGCTGCTTTTACTGTGCCCAGGCAGCAGGGTGGCTCCCGGGTGAGTGGTGCCCATTTTGAAGTGAACTGAGGATGCCTCCTCTCTGACCAGAGTGACACTGGCTGTGTGCCCTCTAGTGGCTGCTAAGCCCATCACACCCCAGTCTGCCAGCATTTATTGACTGCAGTGCTTAACACTGGGTGGTCTGGCTGAGTAACCCAAACTTTGGGGGTTGATGACCCCTGAACCCCTACCCAGTCCCCTCAGTGACCCCTAAGCCATTGTAAAACACATGTCACCTGTGAGTCTGTGCCAGGGTCTCTCAGTGCGAGTCACCAAAGTCACAAATCTCCAGTGTAATGCAGAGTTTGTTTGGCAATGAAAGGCGCTATATAAAGTAAGGACTGAGCCATTGATGGATGCTGAATGTGGGTGCCTGCTATAGAGGTGGGCACAATGACCTTTTTTTGTCATGTTGGCCCCATGTTGGTCATGTTAGTGCCAATGAAAGAGATGTTTGCTGGAATTCCAGACATGTTTGACGTTGGCACTTTCCCTCGTGCCGTGTTGCTGTCAAGAAAGGAAGCCCCTTAATCCTGTCGAGATGCTGAACCTCAGAGGGTATGTCTACGTGCCCACCCCGACAGGTAAATGAAAATAACATTTGGGGGCAGTGCCAGATCAGCTCAAAGTGCTGAAGGCACATGATGGGCAACCCAGTGACACATAATGGGTGACAGTGTGGTGCCATGACGTTAGCCTTTTCATCAAATGCTACTTCCTGGCAAAGAGAGGAGGATTAAAAAAATGAGAAAAATACTTGGGGGGTATAAAGTAAATGCATGGCTTTCACCGTGCCACCTGCTGTACCCTGGGCTCCTCCCTGTGTGTATTACATTTGGGGGCACATGCTGACAAGTGCCAATGAAGTAGTAATCCAGTTGGGTGAGGCCACCCAGTGATGGCCTTGTGAATGGTGGCCTGATATGAGTGGCACTCTGTCCACTGTGCCAGTGTAAATTCGCTACATGGCAGCTTATGGCCCATTTCCTATCCCACTTGGCGCTGGGCACACTATTCACCCCTTCATGATCTCATTGACACATTGTCACCATCCCCCAAGTGACCCCCCCCCTATAATTTTATGGTGCCCCCAACCTGCGAAAGGCGCTCTGTAGGTCTGGCCGAGGATCTTTAAGTGCCCAGCTTGCCCTGCTGCCTGTTGGCTTTGCCTCTCCAGCGCAGGCTGTGGTCCATCAGGGGCTGTCAACGAGTGGCGCATCTGTTGCTTATCAAGACCCCCAACACCCACCCCCCCCACACACACACGCGCTGAGCTCCTCCACCATCCCTTGTGGCTTTCATTTCAAAAGCACCAGTGTCACGTCGTCGCCATCGGCCGCTCTCTCTTTGCCCACAGCTGGCGGCTTTGAAATCTGAGCCCTGCTGGCGGAGGGCAGCCTGCGCTCGGGAGGACAGAGTTAATTAACTGGGAGGCTGAGGGGGCACTGGCACAACCAATACCCCCCATTTTAATTGGCCGTGTCACCCATGGGGACTTCAAGTGAACTCAGTAGAGACTCTGATTAAAGAAGGTGACTCTATATAGCGCCTTGTGCAGAGCACCACGCCACTGCTCAGGGTTGCCAGGCATTATTTGAAAATCGAGCTGTCATCGTGTTTGCCTGTTCTCCCTGTGTTAATGAGGGTCTTTCTTTGATTTTTTTCCCCAACACCCCAAAGGTATGCTGCTAGATTAATTAGTGATGTCACTATGGCAGGGTGGCAGTTAGTGTGCCCTCCAATGTGCTGGAATCCTGCCTTGCCACCGACGCTGTTAGGGTAGGTTGATAATGGATAGAGAGAGAGAGAGAGATGGGTCACTCAGCTTGAGTGCTGCCCCCTATTGGACGCCTTTGGGCTTGATACTAAGTCACATGACTGTAAACGTCAAACCATAGCTCCGCCTCCATCTTCTGAAGACTCCACCCACTGAAACCCCAGAAATGAGCTGGCAGGTGTGGTCTGAGTCTTAAAAATAGAAAATCTGCACATCATTGGACCCCCAGTGCCCTCTTCTATCAGGGCAGGTCACAAGACATGTTTAAGGATGCCATTGGGCACCCATACAAACAGGCCTTGAACCCAAATCCCTTACAACTAATCACGGCACCACCTGGTCACCCACCCATCTATCTGAGGTGAGGAGGTCACTTCGTATCTCAGAAAAAACCCTTATCCATCCTGGGATCTGTGCCCTCCACCATGTGACACCCGGGTCTCCAGGATTAACTGACAGGTGGGAAGACAAACCATTTAGGTGATTTATTGAAGGAGTCAGTTAAGACAGCAGGGGGCGCTCCACTACACTTTGGTCAATGATTCTCAGTTTCATTTCATGGCTTCCTCTGTCCATCCGTCATCATGCCCATTAGTTCTCGGTGCAGGAATGTCCGCTGGCCAGTCCAGGGTCAGCTCCTGCCTCACTGGGATATCTTCTCCTAGTTCACCTCTGTATCATATAGCGCCTTTCACACTGTACACAATCACAAGGAGCTCATTAATCTGGAGCCTGAAATCCTGCCGACTACGCTGGCACTTCCCTGCTGTGCCCTTTATGTTCACTGAGTGGAGGCTGCAGCTTCATTCTCTAAGTTCGGAGACATCTCCACATGTTGACCACCAATGGTGACCTGGCACAGAGTGGTGACCACGTAAGGCAGATGGGACTCAGCTGAAAGACCACCATGACAAGGAGGCCAAGTCAGCTTGGTGAGTCTGCCACCTGCTGCCCACCTTCCTCTACCCTGAGGTCTCCATGGTTTGTTCAAATCAAGGCGAGTCCACACGCTGAAAGGCGCTATATAGACAGCTGTGTGGGGTGCCCGCTAAGTTCAGCTGCCTTCACCTTGGCCCACTGCGGACCCCCTTCTGTTTGTTACTGTCTGGTGGATGGCTGAGGCCTCCCGCATCTGCAGCTCTGTTTCACACGCCCACAGTGTTCCCAGCGTCAGTTGGTAGGCACCCAGTGGTGGGCATCTTGTGCACCCCCAGCTCATTTGCTCATTTTCTTCATAATTGGATTTTTATTGTTTTATTTTATTTTTTTTCCAGAGGCTCCCAGCCCGTTTTTCCGCCTTCTTCTCCGGCCGTCCCGTTCATATTAGTCCCACAGGGGGATCTTTGAGCGATGCCATTGGCCGATGACAAGATGAGCTCTGAAAACGATCCTGCTGGGGATTACGAGCGGCCGATGAGACGGAATTGGGGGCTTAAAGGAGGATGTGATTCGGAGCAGCACTAAGACCGCTAAGCCGGCGCATCTGCGCCCGCCGCTGTTTGATATTCCTGCCTCTAATTGGCTTAGGAGCTCCGCTATCAGATTCGCTTGACCCCGCGCCTCGCGGAAGGAAATGAGACGAGACGAGGCCCACTGTGAAGTGTGCCCTGGTGCCAATGCGAGCCGATCAAATTGGGCTCATGGCATGGAGGGGATGCCACTGCCTCTCGGCATGTCCCCTCAATCAGAGTGTCACTCATCGTTAGCTGAGTGTTGAGGGGGGTTGAGTTTGCCACAACCCAAAGATGTCACTAAGTTTTGCCAGTTGTGCCCTTAGAGTGAGACAAGGTGTCAACTCTCCATCTGCACACCCGCCAGTCAGAGTGTCACTCATCGTTACCTGATGAAGCTCTTTTTGAGTCTGTGTGCCAAGGCTTGAGTTTGGCCCATCCCAATGATATGATTAAATTGGCCAGTTGTGCCCTTAGAGTGTGCCCTCATGCCAATGTATGGCAAGTGACTTGGGGTTATTGTGTACTGGTGGCACCACAGCCCTCCTGTATGCCCACTCAATCAGTGTGACACTCATTGTTGCCCAATGAAGCCTCTTCTGGGTGAGTGTGTTCACACTCTAAGTTGGTCAGTTGGAGTGTGCCCTGTTGCCAATGTAAAAGCGGTAGGTGAGCATCTTAGGCTCTGAATAAGTTTGTCGTTAATTATTACCTGATGAAGTTCCTTCTTGATGCCTGTGGCTGGGTTTAGGGTCCATCCTGGTCACTGCATGTGCCCACTCTGTCACAACCTAAAGATGGCACTATACTGGCCAGTTGTGCCCTTGGTGTGTACCTTAGTACCAAAGTAAAAGCAGTGGGTGAGCAACTCATCTGTGGGTGATGCCACTGCCCATCTGCATGCCCACTCGCACCAGGAAGGTGAGTGCCTGGCTTTGACTTCACCACAAACCCCACTAAAGCATTCAAATGTGCCCTGTGATGGAGTCCTGTCTGGGTGTGGTGTTTAGAATGTGCCAGCTGCTGCCATGATAACCTCATCAAGTGACTCCCAGTCAGGACTTTGAGGTGATTGTGAAGCGCTTCACCCTCCTGCTCCTCCTCCTCCTCCTCCTCCTCCTCCCTCATTGACCTAAGAGTCACAGTTAGCTGGCACCCACATGACAATGAGCACCATCCACTGTTGGGGTGCCACCTTGTATGTATGCAGACCTCCACTTTGTGTCCCCTTTGTTCCATTGCAGGCTCAGGTGTCTCTGCCAAGGCACTCCCCTGCAGTGCCCCTTCATCTGCACTGGCACAATCCATTACCTCCTGGCAGGGCACTGCTAGCCACAAGGTGGTCAAGACTTGTATGTTTTAGGTCTTGGGGTTGCATTGTCAAACCAGTAGACAGTTTATATAGCGCCTTTCCTGTGGTGAACTGTCCATACAGTTTATTAGTAAATGTAAGCACAGGAAGTCACTTATGTGCCACCCAGCCTGGCATGCTTCCTTTTCATGGTTTGACAGCCTGACATTTTAGTGACACCTACCAACAGGTGGTGGCACTAATGCCTTTACAGGGTGGCCATGAAGTTGCAGTAAAGGGGCTGTGGCGCTCAGGTCACTGTGCCAATGACATGTCACTGGAATGGCTTGCTGACAGCACTTGTATAGCGCCTTGCACAAAGTTCCCCTGCCCCATATGTGACATTACAGCCACTGAATTTCCCTTCCCAACCCCATCTTTGGTCACTTTGTGCCTCACGATGGAGAGAAGAAGATCACCAAACATGTGCGACCGGTCAGGGAATGCCAGTCAGCGGAATGAAGTGCCAGGTGCCTGCCAGTGGAGGTAGACTCCCTAATCAAGGCCCTGGGCATACTTGGAGGTGGCTGTGGCTCAAGAGAGGAGTTGCCGGCGTGCCAACTGGACACAAGTAGGGGTTCTGATTGGCCTCAGCCGGGTCACCTGGATGAGGGTGTCTGATGTTGAGTCCCCAAACACTTGATGACATCACTGACGATGTGTCGACTCACATCAGATTTCAACTTGGCCGCCATTGCGTCCTTTCATGATATTTGTGGGTGCCCCTCATTAGGGCAGCCTCACGTGTTCTCAGGGGTCCTGACCTGCTGGGCCCTCCTGATCCAAGTCGCCTTTTATCTCATCTTTCAGTTGAAACGTCCATCTCAAGGCCAACCAATGGCGTAGTCGGCAGGAAGCTGACCTCACAAGAATGGCTGAAGCCAACCGCTGGAGCTCAATGCCCTCATTCAGAAATAAACTCACTCACCCTCTTGGCATGATGAGAACCCGTAACACACCACAGGACCCCCAGGTGAGTCCTCAGAAAGCACAAACGCAGGCATCATGTGACCTTAAGGGGGCGTTTGGAGGCTGAAAAGCAGATGGTGGAAAGACCCAGAAGAGGAGACCTGGCTCCACCCACAGCCACACCCCTTCCAACTCTGACAGGAAGTGACCGTCACCTGAGCAACAGTGGAGGACAGCGCCGCCTGCTGGTTAGGATTGTTTTTTTCCCACTTGTTGTCTGTGTTTTGCATTCTTTGTCACCCTGTTTGTCACCCTTTTTGTCGCACTGTCCCCTATTCGTCCAGTGGGCGCCCCCATTTTTGTGTTGTTGGACTTCTGGGCTCTCCTGTCCTCTTTGTGAATGATTTGTCTTTGGACGCGTTCACGTTTTGGTTGCTGTTCTTGGTCAGCTCTCTTAAATTTGCATACTTTCTTTGATTCTCATTTCATATTTCCTTTTCTTTTCTTCATTATTTTTCCATTTTGTTCCTTTGGAAATTCCTCCTGGGTTTGGAATGTCGGCTTGCTTTAAAGATGGCTTGAGGTGCGAGTCTGATGTGGGATTCTCTTTGTTGAGTTTAATAAATCATTTAAAGCTTTGGTGTCCTGTCTGGTGTTTGTTTCTGCCTCGTGCCCCTTGTGCAGGTGACAGCAGACCCCCACAACCCCATTTGACTGACAGCTTTCGTATTGAGGTGGCACGGTGGCCTTAGGAGGCTGGGATTCAAATCCCAGGTCACCCCTGTGTGGAGTTTGCATGTTCTCCCTGTGACGGGGTGGGTTTCCCTCTGGTGCTCCAAGCCCAAGAACATGCAGTCATGACACGTGGTGGGTTGGCATCAGTCCAGATGTTTTTCAGATGGCTCCAAGCCCACCTCGACCCTCTTCAGAATCTGCGGGTTAGGAAGATGGATGGCTGGATGATTAGTTGTATTGATTTTCTAAGGTGACATTTTATGGCACATTTCTTTTATTTTCTAGGTGGTACACTAGCAGGTATGCCAGTAATGGGATTCGAACCCACAGCCTCAGGGTCTGAAGTCCAAAGCTTTCTCCCCTGCACCACACTGCCTGCCTAGAAGGCTTTGGGCCCACCAAGTGTGTCTCCCATTGCAAGTCTGCCACCACGTGTTGACCACCGTGCCCCCTCTCGTCTGCTGCCAGCGTTCAAACGAGGTCATCTGATCTCTCGAGCCCAGGTAACGAAGTCCCACACCTTGAAAGGCACTATATCCGAATTCCTTTTGAGTTGTTTGGACTGTGAAATGTAACTCTGGCCTACAAACAAGGCTAAGAGACGGGACCACCCGTGAAACCCTGGCGCTTTGGATGACTCTCTGCTGGCTGTTGGGTGGCACGTGTTTGGCTTGCTGTGAAATGCTCTGTTTTGTAAAATGCTGCCAAGTTCTGTGCGTTCATTTTTGTGGTTGGGGTTTCTCTTTCACGTTTTTTTTTCCCCGTTTTTTCCACATCACCATTTGGAGTTCTGAGACATGCAGATCCGAGTCTGGTGAAGTGTGACGATGACACCAAAGTAGGTGGGACAACAAAAAGTCATCACGGAGGGACTTGGAGACACAAACACAGGCCGGGCAGATGAAAGTGAATGTAAGGAAAGGTCGAGCGTTAGACAAACGTGAGACTGGAGCACACGATGGGGGGTCTCAAACCTGAACGTCCACCTGATGAGAGGGTCCTGGGAGTCGGCGTGGACTGCTGACAATCTGCATCAAGATGGCAGACAGAAAAGATCAAGAAAAGGCTCCGAGGTTTATACAGCGCCAGCAGTTTAACTAGAATATGATGAGCCCCTGGGGTGGGGTGGGTTGGGGTGGGGGGTCCTCATGTGAGAGCACCTCAAAGATGACCCCATCAATGAGATACGTCAGCCATATAAGCACAGTAAGTCCTGCTGCAGCTTTATGGCGTTGTGACAATGAGAACATCGCTAAACTTGTCACTCCAATTAGTAACAACTTCTATGAACTTCCTCCAGTGCTTCTGCGTCCTCCTCAAAACTGCACTGCACAGGACTCCAGGTGACCCCTCACTGGCTCATTGTAAAGCTTGAGCGTGACCTCCCGTCTGCATACATAGAGGGCACTATATCACCCAACATGCTTCTCATGTGCCTCTGTCAGCTTCAGGCAGGCCACCTCTTCTCCATTTAGTTCACCTTCTCCGCTCCTTCCTAATTCTGCCCTACTGTCCCCCTCTGAGCCTCCTCCAGTGCTGTTGTGTCCTTTTTCGTAACATGGAGACCAAGAGCTGCACGCAGCACTCCAAGTGACCACGAAGAGGACAAACCTTTTGTTAGTTTAAGAGGCGACCTGACTGAAGTGGACAGAAGTGACAAAGAAGACTAAGAGGGTGTCAGGTTATACAGCGCTCCTCCATGTGTGCCACACAAGCCAAGGGAGGTTCTGCTTAAGTTATATAACACAATACTGAGGTCGTCATCTCGAGTACCTTCTGCAGTTTCTGATCTCCACGTCACAATGAAGAAGACACAGCAGCACTGGAGAAAGTCCAGAGGAGAACAACTTGGATGATTCAGGACCACGGAGAGCGAGCAGTGAGGACAGAATTAATGAGCCACTGCGGCCCTCCAGGACCGACATTGTCCACCCAGCTCTAAAGCAGATGGAGATTAAGAGGTGAGACGACTGAAGTGGACAGAAACCAGTAAGGAGGATGTTACCACCCAAGGAGTGTGGAGTACCAGTCAGGACAGTTCATAGTCACGCTGTGTGACACACTACTGGTGATTTATAAGGTCCTTCTTGTCACATCTACAGAGTCCAGTGAAGTTCTCACATGTATGTGCTAATCGATGTGGAACTCGTTGTTACTCTCTGGGGTCCTCACTAATAAGGGGAACAGCCTGACTTCAAACATCCAGTCTTCCTTATCAAAGCGTGAGGCCTCACCTGGTGTACTGTCTGCGGCTTTGGTCTCCATATTACATAAATAAAAGACAAAGCAACACCTGAGAAACAGCAGAAGAGAACAACCAGGCTGATTGAGGACCACGGAGACCAACTGAAGGAAGAGTGGAGGAGCAGAGCAGTGTGGAGATCAAAAGGTGACCTGACAGAAGAGGACAGAAGGCTAATAGACTGTTGGGTGATATGGCGCCCCCTAGTGGGCCGTACAAGTCCTACTTAAAATGGACAGAACACGTTAGTGAGGCGGGATCTGTGGGTGAAGGTTTGATGTCAACATTGCCAAAAAGACACAGCAGCACAAGAGAAAGACCAGAGGAGGACAACCAGGCTGATTCAGGACCACGGAGAGCGACTGAGCAGGAAAGAATGAGGGGGTGAACCAAATGGAGATGGAGAGCACTTAATGGTTATAAAGCACCCGCAAACTGGGGTCTACAAGTTATGGAGGTCCTACCTCGACATGTGAAGCCTCTGCTATTTACAGCTTGGCTCTCCGTGTTACAAAAAGACAAAGCGGCGCCAACATTAAGTCCAGAGAAGAGCAGCTCGGCTGAATCAGGACCACAGAGATAAGCAAGGAGCTGAGGGAGGTGACCCGAGTCCAGTGGACCCCAGCAAGAACACAGGGACCGAGTTGGTCAGTTTGCTAAGTGTAAATTTTGTGCAAATGTTAGAAGGGTTCAAATGATGAAGACGTGCGGTGGACAGGAGGACTTTAGGGACCTCCAAATCTCCACTTGGCATATGTTAGGTGAACACGACTGGTGAGCCTGTCCTTGTCACAGCCGTCACCATTTTGTGGATTGTCATCATCAGCCAGGCCCTGTTGCCAGTGCCCGTCCACAACACGTCTCGTCACATGAGGTTGCCCACTCTGCCATTCAGGATGGGGACTCGCTGTCCTCATTTTTGCTTCTGGGTGTTTAAAAGCTTCTCGGCTTTGTCTCTCAGTGAGTTCCTCGCTGGTGTTTTGGACTTCGGTCTTCAGGTTTCTTTTTTTCATTCTTTTGATTTTTGTCTTCAATTCTTTCTCTTCCTTCTGGGCTGCTCTGCCATTTGTCATCTTTGTTTTTGCCTTCCGCTTGAGGAGTGGGATGAGCACATGGAGTAATGCGATGGTCAAAATCAGCCCACCACAGGTGACCACAAGGGGGCCTCACACAATCAGCTCACTCTTGTTAACGTTTTAATGCCCATGTCAGGGTCAAGTGACCAGTGGCTCCCTTGTGACATGATGCGTCCACACCAGTGGCGTCCACTCAGAGAGGACAGTGAGAGGTCATGATGCTTGCCGTAAGCCTCACCCAGGAGGAAGTAGGCACCTCGTCTATGTGCTGCATCGTAAAGGGCCATACCCACCAGTGTAGACCATCATGGACAGGGAGGGGTCATGTCCACTAGCCCTCTGCTCTTCACTGTCTATCTCTATATAGTGCCTTTTTACAGCAGACACTCTGTTAAGGCTAACCACTGTGATTTGACTCATTAGCAGCTCTCTGCCTGCCCTCTGATAGACTGGCATCCCTACCAGGGTCTGATCCTGGGATCCTGAATGGCCGGACTCTGCAGCGTTACCCTGATTGAGTGCTTTTGAGCTCCCAAGCGTCACCATTGCACTTTTCAGCTGCCCAGTAAATCCTTCATGATGACCACAAGGCATCACAAAAGTTCACCTAATTAGCGCCACCAGTGGTGACTGTAAGAACTGCAGCTCAGCAGCAGAATGGAGAAGCAGTTGTTTACAATTGGCGCCCCCTACTGGCTTCTGCTATTCGGCCTCCATTTGTTTTGTTGACTCAACCTGCCCAATGTCAGACAGCTGCAGAGCATTAGGAGAGCATGTGTGTGCATGTGTGTGGGCACGCGGGTACAGAATGGTGACACCAGCCCGCCATTAACCCCACGGCCTGACTTGCATGGGCAAACCGACTCCAGCAGCATCCTTGGGTCTCGAGTCCTGAAATCCAGATGTGCTGCGCCTAAGTGATTTGAGCCGTTGGAAATAGCGCCTTTCATTTTGCAGTAGCACTCTGATGGTGTGTCAAACCCTAGGCGGCATTGTGCCCTGTATGCAGAGCAAGGTGGTGGTGGAGAGCCGACAGAGAGGGAGCTCATCACATTACATCAGTTTGTGGGTGCCAAGGTCCTCAAAGCAACTTGACACGGCCACACTTATTTATAGCGCCTTGTCATGATGAGTGGTGTGCTGCGCAGTTGTGTTTAAGCTTTATTTACCAAGATTAGGTGGCAAGGCTCTCCGCTTAGGACAGATGATATGCCCACCTCGTGATGAGTTTATCTTTGGTATCACGGGCTTCTCCTCCCATCCATGTTGTTGGAATTTGTTACAAGACACAGAAACACCACCTGGCGTGCTGATTGGGCGTTGGGGGTTTAGCAGGATCTGCAGAACAGCAGCCTCATGTGTGGCAGTGGACCACCACCCTCTAGCGCCACCTAGTGAAGCGAACAAGCTTGAATAAATCAAATGTCAAACATCCCACCATTACATCCAAAGGGAGCAGACAGTCTGAGGAAAAGTCCAGGCCACCTGACTGTCATTTAGGGGGAAAATCCCACCGCTGACCCTCTGTGGGCGGCTTAAGACTGCGTCCATGGAGAAGCTGCAGCCACACTGTGACTTGTAGGAGTGCAAGAACAATCTGAGCAGCACACCTGACCGACACGCAACACATAAGCACAATTCTCAAATGTCACAAGATAGATAGTGTAGGTGTGAAAGGCACTATAAAATAAATTGAAAGATTTAAATGGTGCTATAAAAATGAGTAAAAGACATACAGTAGATAGATAGGAAAGGCATTAGATAGATAGATAGATAGATAGATAGATAGATAGATAGATAGAGTGAAAGGCACTATATAGCAGATAGATAGATAGATAGATAGATAGATAGATAGATAGATAGATAGATAGATTAAATGTGTTCCATCAGTCAAGAAAGGCGCTATATTAAGTGTGTATATTTGTTAGTGGGATCTTCTTGTTTCTCCACTGAAGTGACATTCGTGTTGTGCGATACTTGATGTCATTACGACGTGTTGATCACAATGGCTCTTCACTTCACTGAGGAGGTGACCTTCCAGAAGAGCCTTTGTGTGCAGCTGGTGGTCTCCGATGGCCCACGTGGACTGCACCATTCAGCAGTGTTTTCCATGTGAGGCTTTGTCAGACACCTTCAGGTGCTGATCATTGTGAAAGGCGCTCTACAGATTACATTCTTCAGCAGAGTTCAGTAAAGGTGCCTTCAGCTTGTGATTCATATTAACGCCACTATATTCAGTATTCTTTGACGTTATGTACAAGTTCTGTGTACTCATTGGTCACCGAGTGTCCTTTTCATTCAGTCGGACCCCCAGTTACTGTTACTATTCCTTTACACCATTAGTCAAAGATCCCCATCACTTGTTATATGTGTTTCTCTGGGATGTCAGCCATCATGGGCATCAATTTTGCCAGCTTGTAGGCCTTGATTTGAGACCCCTGCAAATAAAGTCACTCACTGTGCTGTGAGAAAGTATGTACCCCCAACTATTTTTGTACATTTCACACATAAATGGCAACGGAGCTTTAGAGAAAATGCAAGATTAGAGAAAGGTAACCTGAGTGAACGAACACAGGTGTCCTTTTTCTAATATTACACTTTTTATCTGAAGATATGAAGTAATTCATGGCAGGATCATTCAAAAATGGAGGGCATCATACTGGGGGCAATTACTTTTTCACGGTTCTGTGCCAAAGCCATTGCTGGCAGTTTATTCTCAGATTAAAAAGAAGCCAAGTTCGATGTTTCATAAATGATTTATTTCAGCCCAGGCCAGTGCCACTTGAAGCCCATCTGGATCTCTAGACAGGGTGGGCAGACATCACCCCTCATTGTCCATATTATTAGACTTCAATGACCTGTTTTTCCCCCTCCACATCTGGACCGTGCCCCCCTTCAGTAGTACAAACAGCACACCTTTGTGTATGTATTGGGAACTTTAAGGAGTGTGTGCCCCTGGGTGTGCAGAATGTGTGCCCTTTAACTTTCATAAACAGCGGCCAGCAGTTAATGGTGCCCACTCATTAGCCTTGTCCCCCCTCAGTGTTTGGACTGTGTGCCCCTTAACTTTATTTTCATAACTAGCACCCAGTGAGTAACAGCACACACTCGGTGTCATCAAATTCTGATGGCCTTGTCCCCCCTCAGTGTCCAGAGCGTGTGCCCCTTAACTTTCACAAATGATGTCCCAAAGATGATGGCACCCAAGATGGCCACCTGTGCCACCTAATGGATTGACTGTCTCTGGCCCACGCGGATCTCAGAGATTTTGATTTTATTTCTGACCTGAAGCAGTCAGCTGGGGAGGCCATTTCTAACGTGATGAACAAACCGATGTGCTGTCAGACGGTGGTCAGGTGTGGCAGTGACAATGTCACTCTGTATGCAGCTGCTATTACTGGTGCTCAAGCACTTTATAAAACCCGAATCCCTCACCACTAAACCACTGGGTGACACTTCAGCTGCCTGGAGGTGGCATCTGTGAAATACAACAAAGCCTCAACAGCAACGAGGGGGTCGGTGGTCTCCTTCAAATCCCTCACCACCGGTCCGAGGGGACTGGTGGTCTCCTTCACATTCCTCTGCCTATGTCTGGTCTGAGGGGGCCGGTGGTCTCCTTCAAATCCCTCTGCCTACGTCGGGTCCACTGCCCAGGGTGATCCTGAGACGCCTTCAACTGGTTTCATACAAAGCCCTCCTGTGTGCTGTGAACCCAGCAGGGGGCAGCGGACCTCGGCTTTGATGTCTGTTTGGCCACAGCTGGGCAGCTAAATCCCACTCAGACATAACAGACGCTGCTGTTTATTTGTCTGGACCCCTCAGGTGAGGTCCCTAAGCCCCACCGTCTTAAACTCATCCTGGGATTGAAGCTTCACAAGGCGGTGGGCTGCACATCAGAGGGCTGATCGAGTGAAGCTTGTGTGCCAGTGAGGGTCCTCATCCTGAGAGAGGTGTGCAGATGTGAATACCCCATAAATGAGCCAGAGGGGCTGAAGACCTGAGATGGGAGGTCTTTACAGCTAAACAGAAGGATGGAATGAAGAAGCCAGGAGTAAATGGAGCATCAAAGGCTATGCAGCTGCTAAGGGAAGGCGGACCCCAAAGAGCCAAAGGAATGTGTGAGACGTGTGGTAAAGTCTGGAAGACGAGGAGATGGCCGAAAGTCTGTCCAGGTCTGAGGGGAGCTGAGGAGGTCTGCAAACGTCGGTGCGGATTCAAAACAATGGCGGACATGTTGGAGGAGAAATCGAGGGGAAGAAAATGTGAGTGGGGGGCTTCAGAAAGGATACAAGGACCACCCAACAGACTCTGCTGCTTCGATGCGCTGCTGAAGAACTGCAAAGTGAATGGAGAAACCTCCGTCAGCACTTCATCGATTTCACCAGGCACTGCGCTCTGCATGGCGTGAAGAACCACGGATGACGGCCAGGACATAATGATGGGCTCAGAGCAACAATAGGCGGCAGCCATGTGGAATCGATGTCCTCGGTGTCACTGTTCAGGGACAAAATCCTGCAGAGGACAGAAGTGCAGGTCTATGGAGGTGTGAAGACGGACCACCTGTAGATGACAAGAGATGCCTGTGGGTGGAAAAGGAGGACCACCTGTCATCTCCAGGCAGAGGAGTAGCTTCAGTGACAGACTGCTGTCACCGTCCTGCTTCACTGACACACTGAGGAGACCCCACACTATGGGACTCTTCAATCCCAACCGGAGGGAGTAAACGCTAAAATTATTCAAAGTTATTGTCTGCTTTTACATGCATTTTTATTACTCTTTAATTTAATATTGTGTTTTGTATCAGTATACTGCTGCTGGAGTATGGGAATCTCCCCTTGGGATTAATAAAGTATCTATCTATCTATCTATCTATCTATCTATCTATCTATCTATCTATCTATCTATCTATCATATAGCGCCTTTTATCTATCTATCTATCTATCTATCTATCTATCTATCTATCTATCTATCTATCTATCTATCATCTATTATATAGTGCCTTTCACTCTATCTGTCTATCTATCTATCTATCTGTTATATAGTGCCTTTCACTCTATCTATGTATCATATAGCACCTTTTCTCTATCTATCTATCTATCTATCTATCATCTATTATATAGTGCCTTTCACTTTATCTATCTATCTATGTATTATATAGTGCCTTTCACTCTATCTATCTATCTATCTATCTATCGTGGTTTGCAAAATTTTGGGCAACCTTGTTAATAGTCATTATTTTCCTGTATAAATCGTTGGTTGTTACGATAAAAAATGTCAGTTAAATCTATCATATAGGAGACACACACAGTGATATTTGAGAAGTGAAATGAAGTTTATTGGATTTACAGAAAGTGTGCAATAATTGTTCAAACAAAATCAGGCAGGTGCATAAATTTGGGCACCGTTGTCATTTTATTGATTCCCAAACTTTTAGAACTAATTATTGGAACTCCAATTGGCTTGGTAAGCTCAGTGACCCCTGACCTACATACACAGGTGAATCCGAATATTTAAGGGGGTCCATTGTAAGTTTCTCTGAAGAGTAGCAACATGGGGGTCACAAAACAACTCTCAAATGACCTGAAGACAAAGATTGTTCACCATCATGGTTTAGGGAAGGATACAGAAAGCTGTCCCAGAGATTGAAGCTGTCTGTTTCCACAGTTAGGAACATATTGAGGAAATGGAAGACCACAGGCTCAGTTCAAGTTAAGGCTCGAAGTGGCAGACCAAGAAAGATTTCAGATAGACAGAAGCGACGAATGGTGAGAACAGTCAGAGTCAACCCACAGACCAGCACCAAAGACCTACAACATCATCTTGCAGCAGATGGAGTCACTGTGCATCGTTCAACCATTCGCGCACTTTACACAAGGAGATGCTGTATGCGAGAGTGATGAAGAGGAAGCACAAACAGAGCCGCTTGAGGTCTGCTCAAGCACATTTGGACAAGCCAGCTTCATTTTGGAATAAGGTGCTGTGGACTGATGAAACTAAAATGGAGTTATTTGGGCATAACAAGGGCGTTATGCATGGAGGAAAAAGAACACAGCATTCCAAGAAAAACACCTGCTACCTACAGTAAAATATGGTGGTGGTTCCATCATGCTGTGGGCTGTGTGGCCAGTGCAGGGACTGGGAATCTTGTCAAAGTTGAGGGACGCATGGATTCCACTCAGTATCAGCAGATTCTGGAGACCAATGTCCAGGAATCAGTGACAAAGCTGAAGCTGCGCCGGGCTGGATCTTTCAACAAGACAACAACCCGAAACACTGCTCAAAATCCACTAAGGCATTCATGCAGAGGAACAAGTACAACGTTCTGGAATGGCCATCTCAGTCCCCAGACCTGAATAGAATTGAAAATCTGTGGTGTGAGTTAAAGAGAGCTGTCCATGCTCGGAAGCCATCAAACCTGAATGAACTAGAGATGTTTTGTAAAGAGGAATGGTCCAAAATACCTTCAACCACAATCCAGACTCTCATTGGAACCTACAGGAAGCGTTTAGAGGCTGGAATTTCTGCAAAAGGCGGATCTACTAAATATTGATTTCATTTCTTTTTTGTGGTGCCCACATTTATGCACCTGCCTGATTTTGTTTGAACAATTATTGCACACTTTCTGTAAATCCAATAAACTTCATTTCACTTCTCAAATCTCACTGTGTGTGTCTCCTATACGATAGATTTAACTGACATCAACCAACGATTTATACAGGAAAATAATGACTATTAACAAGGTTGACCAAACTTTTGCATCCCACTGTAACTATCTATCTATCTATCTATTATATATTGCCTTTCACTCTATCTATCTATCTTTTATATAGTGCCTTTCACTCTATCTATCATATAGTGCCTTTCATCCCTCCATTTATCTATTGGTCTCTATATTATAAATTTACAACATCTGAGGTATCATTTTTTCCATTTCTTTTCTTTCTTTTTCTTTTTTTTACCGACTTGCACGTGCTCACTTGGTGTCAGAAGTGGGATTTCAGCTCCCGACTTCAGGTTTACCACACAGGTGCCACACTTTGCACTTTTGCCTCATTTGGTCGTCACACTCACACAGAGACGTGTGCACCGACGCTCAGCTCATCACTTAAGTGTCGTTATTTTGCACAGCGTGAGGTTCGTGCCGAGTGGTGGCGTTGGGTGTGCTGGTCACGTATGCCCAGAAGTGAAATGGGAGTTGAACCGATGCCACTGCGTTGTGGTTTTTGATCAATTCCTCGTTTGTCGATGTTGATAGTTTGAGTTTGAAGTGACCTGAATGGGAAGTGAAGCGAGTCGAGGTGATTCACATGCACTGTAATCGTCAGAGGACGCCGATGACGTCACGCAGGACACCCGCTGGTTGCGTTCCGCTCCTCCAGGAGCCACAGCCAGTTATGTGCCCGTATCTGAGTGGCTGGTGCCAGTGTCGCTCTGTCTGAGGTCGAGGATCGTGTTCAGTGGATTCTTAGCTTCGGTTCCTGCCACATGAACTCCTGCTGTGACCCTCACGCTGTGACATTCGCAGAGAGGTGACACTGCTGTTTATTTGTCTCGATTGTGCAGGTCGGTCACTTTTTGGCTCACTTGCTTGTGTTTTCCAGAATGCTGGCATTGTCACGACGTGTTGACAGTGACAATGGGAGTGACGTCGTTATCCGCATTTGTGGATTTTCAAAGACAAGCGACCTTCAAGGGGTGGACCTCCGGGTCTTGGACTTTCCTAGCTGCGGTTCTCAGGTTGAGGTTTGTGGACAGATGAGAGACAGCACTGGCATTGGGGTTCGGCTTTCTGCTCGTTTCACGTTTCCCCCTTCAGACTGGCAGCGTGTCCTGGTGCCGGGCAAACACACAAAACTGCGACTGAAGGTTTGCCGAATCAAAGCAAACGTATTGAAGGAGCATCTTGTTGTTCAAAAAGCAATTCAACCAGAAAAATGTCAGGCTGAGCTGCTCGTACTTTTTATGTTTTTATTTCATACTGTGGCCCGGGTGTATTTGTAGAATGGCATAAGGAAAGAAAGCAAAGCTTGAAGGGTTTGGAACTCTTTAAAATGGAGAGCCAGTTGTTACTGCCAGCTGTGCCATCCACCCTCCACACTGGCTCTGCTCTCGGGAGTCGAGGTTTGGGTTTTCTGAGATCAGATTGGGTTTGAGACTCGTGGTAACCGAGGAATGATGCCATGTCTGACACGCCCTCTTAGTTCAAGGTGGGCAGCTGGCGGGGGCTTAAATCATGAAGAAAAGGCCACAAAGCGGGAGTGAAACAAAGACCATCTGACTGCCCTGAACTTCCACACTTGATCGAGCCTCACCCAGTGACCCCTGCAAAAGCCCACGATACCCCATTTTAAATTACACGTGCGCCACCTTCTCCGGGTTAGGAATAAAATGTTTGTTTGTCTGACTTCAGGCTGTTGGGATGTTTCACTTGTCCTGAGCCAGCAGGTGGCGCTGGTCTGCAAACTAGAGAAGAAAAAAAAACAAACAATGGGACCCCCAGGGACAAAAGTTTGGCCTTCTTGTCTGTTTGGTCCTATGGAGTAACTGTTCAAAATGTGGTCACAATCAGTCAAAAGGTGTGGGACTGTATAAGGAACAGACAGACAGGCAGACAGAGAAACAGAGAAACAAACAGACAGACAGACAGGCAAGCAGACAGACAGACAGACAGACAGACAGACACAGAAACAGAGAAACAAACAGGCAGACACGCAGACAAGCAGGCCGACAGACAGACAGACAAACAGACAGATAGAGAAACAGACAGACAAACAGGCAGACAGACAGGCAGACAGGCAGACAGACAAGCAGGAAGACAGACAGAGAAACAGACAGGCAGACAGACAGACACAGAAACAGAGAAACAGACAAACAGATAAACAGACAGGCAGACAAACAGACAGACAGACAGACAGACAGACAGACAGACACAGAAACAGAGAAACAGAAAGACAGACATACGGACAGACAGACAGGCAGGCAGACAGACAGAGTTTTCTCCAAATGGTTTGACTTCATGCGACGTTCACGTGACATTTGTGACTGTCAGATTTCCCGTCTGACCGATGGCCTTAAGCTCTGACGTAAGGTGGGCTTACCTTTCTGCTGTGGCCCACTTCTGATTAGTCCCATCTTCCGATCTGTCATTGCCCACCTGCCACGATTCATTCCTCGGTAGAACAAAGTGCAAAGCCACTCATCGGTGTCGCCAAAGGAAGCCACAGCAGTAAACAGTCAGTTCTATTCTCACTTCTTTTATTTTAAAAGACACAGAACATCTGAGTTGCCGGGTAATGGATGTCTGTCACTCTTCTGTCACACGCAGGACACACACACACACACACACACACAGACCTTGACAGCGGAGTTCCCATGAATGTCATCCCCCAGGTTGCCCCGAGTGTTATTACCGCAGCACAGACACTCTCACTGTGTCTTCTTCTGTCATTGTCACCTCCCGACAGGCTTAGCAGGTCTCAGTCACTGTGACAATTGCTGAAGAGAGGTGCCCGGGGAGCCACTGGCCACATCTGCCATTGCAGTAAGAGTGGAGGTCCGTTATGCCATGCCATGCTCTTCTGCATTTGACCTCTCAAGTTTTGTCATCCAAACGCACATCTGTGGGATGGCAGAATACAATAAAGAAATACAAAGGGAGAGCCCGTCCTCTTTTAGTGAAGTGTCATAACTGGCAACACAGAGAGGCTTAGCGCGAGGGCACCGAATGAGCAGGGCGTAAAGATGGCAGGCACATCTAGAAGATGTTAGATAAGCGCTGTCTACATTAGGTATGTTAGTTTTCGTCCGTCCACGTTTATTTTCAAATATTTATTTAGATACACGTCTTTCCGTTAAATACACGCTGACCGCTGTCCACTTTGGAATGTCCATCCAGTCACACAGAGGATGGCGTGTGATCCTTTCTCGTGTAAGGCGGTTCTCTTCTCTCTCGGCCACCCGAGGAACAGAACCCCGTGGGCTCCTGGCACCTCTCACCGTCTCCGGCTTACGACCATTGGCACGCGCAGTCGGTGGGCTCCTGGATGGAGTAGGACACCCAGGTGGCATTGCTGCTGCAGTAGAGCTGCACCGAGCGCCTCTGGAGGCCGATCTCCCGGCAGCACTTGCAGAACCTGGCGTAGGTGTTGATGTTGTAGTTGTAGATGCTGGCAGACGGGCACTTGCCGTCACACGACACGATGTTCACCTGAAACACAAGAAAAGCAACTCTGGCATCACATCACATCACGACCACTCTACGTCCGAAGTGGACGGGCAGGGCAGACACATGCAGAAGAACTCACAGGTCGGTTGCTCCGGCAGTCGTTTTTTCGGATTGTCATCCGGACTGTGACCTTCTGGCATGACTTCCCATCTTCTTTACCTGCAATATTGGGAGACAGTGTAACAAAGATGGCAGAGCTGGCATCAACTAGCCTTGAGGGTGGAGTAAAGACAAGCAGCCCAGAGAACCAGTGGGGCTTTGTCACCCCCTGGTGCACTCTGGGTTGGCATGCATTCAAACAGTTCAGGCAGGGCTGTCTTAACGCATGGGCACGCTGGGCAATTACCCCCGGGGGTCCCATGCTAGTCTATGTATGTTGTGACTTGCTGAGTGGTTGTGTAGGTAGGGGTCCCAGTGCACTGCTTTGCCCCTATAGTGCTGTTAAGACGGCCCCGGGTTCAGGATCCCTCAGGAGATGACAGGGTGGGGTGCCGTTTCTGGATTACGATGGCCTGTTTTCATTGGCTGGGATCCTCATGCAGACTCCGCCCCTTTCTTCCAGGCTTATGAATTCCGTTTTTGCTTTGGTCTCTAAAAATTATTACAGCTTCATTTCTGGGGTTGGAGACCAAAGATCCTCTCACATGCACACTCGTGTTTTTAGCGTGTGTGTGTTTTTAACATTTTTTTTGATTTTGTACAAGTGTTAAAAATGTTTTTCTTCACACTAAGAACCGGAGACGTGTGGAATACGTGCGGTGGTCAGTAGAACCCGAGGGACTTGACGTCATGCTGGAGAACTTAGGAGGACAGGATCGGTGCGCCGGTGGCCTTTTGTAACATTTTTGCCTGAGCCACACCCCGTTTATCTTTTGTCGCTAGGCAACACATCATACAATTCTTACCCCCCGCCCCTTTATGTGCCTGTGCAGTAGGCTGCTTCATCTTTCAGGCTACGTCCACGTGACTACGTTTTTCTTTAACGACTCCGACTTAATTATTCTCTCGTTTTACCTTCCGTCCGCTCTGCCCCAGCATTTTTAACCCCCGAAAGTGGCGACTTTTGAAAACGCGCGCAATTCTCACAACGCCGGCTCGCCATTGCGATGTGGATGGGCCGAACCATAACCTGTTGAAAACGCAGACTCTAACTGCGCTCCGATTGGCCCGTGCCTATCGAGCGTCTATTGCCTGATTGGCTCCAGCTCATTACAACGACTCATTTTCTGACTGGAAGAGAACCGTCATCGCACATAACGGACATAGCGGTGTTGTCTTCCGTGGCGCTTGTTGTGCAGTTTGAATGCTGTAAGCGTACAGAAAGGACAAACAGTTTTGTGATAAACACCCGGGCTGGCGACGCTGCCGTCCCCTCAAGGATTTCTGCTCCGCTGCGCACGCGGCCAGTGCGGGCAAACAGCGGCCACACGTACGCATTTTGTGACTTTCATAAGCGATGTGAAAACGCCAGTGTGGACCGCGATCACTGTCATTCAGAAATGGAAACACAGGCGACATCCACACTACGGTGTTTCCATTTCAAAGTGGAGTTTTTAATTTGAATTGGAATTCACTTTAATTTTTGAAACAAAAATACCGGAGTTTGCGCATCATTTCCAAAAGGATCCATTTCCGTACTGAAATTTCGGAAAACGAGCATGACGTGGACCTTCGCCTACACTGGGCTTGCGGATAAACTCCTAGTGAAAAACTAAACGCTGCGTGCGCCGTGAACATCCGACTCCCGCTGGGGCGTTATGTGCTGCCAAGACTAGCAAGCGCGGGCGGGACTCTCAGAGCGCGTTCACGGCGCTGACATTCTTTAGGGAGCCTCGGCGCAGGTACGTGCACGGACTGATTACAGGTGAAGGTGACAGCTGACAGAGCTGGTGACAGTCACCTTGTCGTTAAACAAAAACAAAGCGACACGTAAGAAAACGAGTTTCCTCTCTCTGTTCATTCGCGAGATGATTGGTTATGAGCTGCGGCCACGGCAATCGGAGCGCCTCCTACACGTGAACGTCAGTCGGCTTCACACCCGGGAACCAAGTCACCCGAATTACTCGATAACATTTCATTCAACATTTACCACTCTGGTGATCGTCGAGAGGTTTACTTACCTCAGCAGTGACATTCATGTGTCCGGTGACTCTTCTCATTAAGTCAATACACTGACTGGGAGAGCATGGGTGGGGGGGGAGCGGTCATGAGGTCACTGGAAAGGGGTGGTCTGAGTCTTTCGAGTCCTGGTACTCCCCTTTTGTGAGACATGGACGCTCTCCAGTGACCTGAGATGAAGACTGCACTCCCTCGTGTGTGCCTCTTTGGAGGGTTCAGGGGGCCGCTGGTCTGACTTTGTGTTTCTCATGGAGTCCTGCATTGTGAGGGAGCGTCAGTTACGGCACTATGGCCATGTGGCGTGATTACCTGAGGGTGATCCGGCGCACAGGACCCTCATTGTTGAGGACCGGGCCAAGGGGATCCCCATGTAACAGCGGGCTGTGGCAGAAAGCGGGTCATTTTCGGTGGGTGGGACTGGACCACGTGTCTGCCAGGGGGTCACCAACTAGGATCAAGAGCTGTTTTGTACCAGTGCAGGCACCCCAACTTGACCTGACCTGATGCTCCTGATCATAAAGTGACCTAACCCTAACCCTAACTGACGAGAAGAATTCATAACTCATTGCACAATTCCCTGTATTTGAGTGTTCTTGTAGCGCAGGGGTGGGCAGTGTCGGTCCTGGAGGGCTGCAGTGGCTGCAGGTTTTCATTCCAACCAATTGCCTAATTAGAAACCAATTCTTGCCAATGTCAGACCTCATTTGATTTTATGGCTTGTTAGTCTGCCATGTTAGTTTCTTGTAGATTTTTTCCTTTCCAAGGATATCATCTAAATGATTTGAAGCCTAGAATGATAATTTTCACTCTCTCACACTTTTCTTCTAAGTGTTTTATTAAATCCAGCAGTGCAGGATGAACACACGTGGATGTAAAGGGAAACAAGTTAGCTGGAGAACTGCTGGCTGCTTTGTCATCTTATTGTTAATAAGGAGCCATTAAAACAGTGAATGGAGCTCTTTAAGATCGAGGGTGGGGAACCTTAACGAGCGGGACCACTGAAATGAAGCATCAAAATGTCACTTGAGGAATAAGAGCTTCATCAGCAGTAATTAACTTCTCGCTAAGAAACAAAAACCTGTAGCCATTGCGGCCCTCCAGGACCACCGCCGCTGATAAACTAATCAGCACATCGTCATCTCATCACAGGCTGAGGTTTCCAGTTTGCTGTTTTAGTTCTTGACTGTCCTCAAAAACCTGTGACACCCACATAGACAGACACGCACCCATCATGGAGGTTTTCGGCATCAGGGGGACCCTAAAACGTCGAGATCCGTCAAAAACTGGAGATCAGGATTTTGGACGAATCGAAAGCTTTCGTTCCTCCCCCTTGGATGATTGGTTATGGCGTGGGTGGGCACAAAGCCCCAACATGAGACTAACCTCAGGCAGTAGAGAAATCCGATGCCTACCTAAATAAATAAAGGGGCGTTTGGAGCGTCACTGTGCATCCGGGACTCCGTCTTCCCTGTCCTTTCCACTCCCGTCCTGTTACTTTTGCTCCTCCTTACCAAGCGGATTAAGTTAACGCTACAGACGTTGATACCAGGCTGCCGTCAACTGTGTTGTTTCCAATCAGATTTTTCACGGCACACTGAATTTTTCACCGCTGGCCACAGGTTTTATCACGAAAGTGCAGCGACTGTACGTACGAAATCGAGTGTTTCACTCATCTGCAGCCCTCCAGCTTTACAAAAGGCACGCGGGTAAACAGCACAGCGAGCGCCATGAGAAACAACTCTTCGATTGCCGCCCTGCTTTTCTTTCGTACCAGGCAGCCAATCAGAGAATGAAATGAGGAGAATCTAATCAGAGAGTTCCGTTCACCCCCTCCCCCCTGTAAGCACGAGCCAATCAGAGTGCGAGATCGTTTCCGGGAAACTCGTTGACTCTGCGTTTATGAACGTGACCGACTCTGGAGGGCGTGTTTTAAAAGATTTCATTTTCAGGTGACATCATAGAACATAGACATAGAAGTACTAGACGCCGCATGACCAGCAGCATCGTACGTCAATGTCGCCGCCATATTGCGAGTGGCGCTGCTGTGGAGTGAAGTAATGGACAAAAATGCCTCACACCTGTATGTCTCTGTCGTGGAACACCTTGTGGGCGGGGACAACGCGGTGGGCTGGACGTGGTCTCTAATCTGCGCTCGCGATTCCCGTTTTTTTTTTTGTTTTTTTTTTCCTACTTTATCTTGAGATGATTGGGATTCACGTTTAACGAACATGAAAGGCAGGTGACGTCTGGCCTGCTGCTCCTCCTTCAGAGGCCCGCATTGTCCTGCTTGATTTCTGTTTGCGTTTCATCTTCAGCGTTGTCTGCTCGTGTTCGTTTTTGTCGGGCCGTTCTGTGTGACGGTCTTCTCGTTTCTCGTTGTAAGCACCTCTGCGATTCCCTCCATTAATAAGCCTGCAGGGGCTCCAGTTTTTAAACAATGGACTTTGGAGCAATAACGTGACGGTTTTGAATTGTCACAACTTACAGGGACATCACTGTCATTCTTGTCACATGTGCAGAGTGCGGTAACATGTCTTTTACTCCTCTGCCCGGTTGGATGACACCCAACTACTTTGGGACCTGAAATGTGGCTGTCATCGTGCTCCATGTGACTCGAATGTCTCCTGCACAGAAGATGCGTTATAAAGACCCCCAGGGCCCTGTTAGTCCATCAAAGACACACACACACACACACGAGGACACACACGGCACTGCAGGTGTTAGCCACTATTTGACAGTTGGTGACAAGGCACACGTCCCCCCCCAGAGGCGCAGTCACCACCAGGTGTCTGGAAGTGACAAACTGAAGTCGTTACCTCAAAGCTTCGCCCTGCCAATCCACGTTCATGCCAACTTGTGGGCTCCAGGCAGGTGTTGCGGTTTCGTCCTCGTCATACGCTCAGGGGACTTGAGATTTCAGCTCGATGGCTACAAGTCTGGGCTCTCGCCTTGCTTTTGTTGAAGGGTCTTCAGCACGTCTTCAGGCCCCTTCACTTTTGACACATTTTGTTAATTTGCTAAAATCATTTCAATTTCTTTTCTTTTCCTCCGACCCCATTCAGTCCCTCAGACTGACGACATGAAGACAGAAGTTTAGGAGTTCAGGGATGTTGGAAAACGCATCGAAAATGCAAAAAAACTGAAAGCTCACATCGACACGAGTACTCAGACCTCCTCTTCCTCCTCCTCCAGCCTGGTGTCTTCAGGGGGTCCGACATCACAAGCGTCACACACCTGGATTGAAGGATGTTTGTGCTTTTCTCTGCAGGTGGTCTCAAGTTTGGTCGGGATGGACAGAGACCCCTGGTGGACACCTCTTTTCAGGGTCTTCCTGATTTGTTACATTGGGATGTAAGAAGAAGAACGTAAGAGATGTGGCAAATGGGAGGAGACCACCACAGCTAAGCTGTCCTGGTAGCTCAGGCAGATTTTCCTTAAAGGTCCTCAGGGTTTGTGCTTCATGCTGTGTAAGGTGGGCCACTTAGGGACATTCCCAGTGCTGTCCTTAGCCCCTCCTGTCTTATATGTACTTCATCCTGTAGGATGGAGATCCTCGGGCCCAGTCAGAGGTCCACAGCAGGTTTTCATTAATGACATCTGTGGACTTCATTCTGCTCCACCCTGAGTGGCCTCCTGGACCCTGATGTCACCATACGTCACCTGCTGGAGTGGCATCACACAGATGGTGCCAGGTTTCCTCCATACGCGGTCAGACAGTTCAGTCCGGGTTACGTCAGACCAGAGAATCATCTTCCTCACCGTGTGAGGGTCCACCTTTGTTCAAACTCAACATGCGCTTCCATGGAATGTGACAGTGATGGCCGTCCTTCTGAACATTTCTTCCAACTCCACACTGGAGCTCATCCATGAGGTCCTCGGTCACCTCTGTTAGCCCCTTCTGTCCCGACCGCTCAGTCGTTCATTAAAGGACTGTGGAGGTCATTGTGTTCTTTCCGCCATTGTCTCCAGATCTGGACCTCCACACACTTCCTGCCCCTAAGCTCCACACACAGTTCATGACAGCAGTGGCACCTTCTAAAGACGACATGCGACTTTTCCGATGGGTCCCATCAGCTGAAATGAGCTCAGGTGGGCCCCAAACAAGATGTAGAAACACCTCGACGATGGGCAGCAGAACGGGACCCTCCTTCGGCTTTCAGCTTTCGTGGAACTTGCAAGAATTCCGAAAATCCCGTCTTCGCTCTCTCATTCTGGAGTGCTGAGTGTTGGTCGACGTAAGGAAAAGCAAACTGAAAGGCGGCAGTGACAAAAGGTGACGAAAGTGAGGGGTCTGGCAGCGTAGCGGAGGCCCAGTGGCTCATTTGGGTGACCTCAGCTCCGCTTCATGCTTACATTACACCCACCTTGATATCCTTGACCCCCCTTCATCTCCTGTCCCAGCTGTCCCTCTGCTCCTTCACACTCCTCAGGAAGTCAGACAGAGTGGTGTGGCAGCCCCCAAACACTGAGGGGTAGAAATATCCAGTTGGACTGCCCTCTCATCTGTAGACCTATTCAACCCCCCCCCAAAGCCCTGCCCGTGGGCTCCCAGCATATGCCAGGCACAGTGCGCCAGCTGGCGGGAGGAAGTGTGCCATGTCACCTGTTAGCAGAGTCGAGCCCCCAGACACTAAGAGTGCACATGCAGCCCCACTAAGGTGCCCTCTACTTGGCCACTACCAACAGTACATTGTTGGCAAACAACAATGCACTGCCCAGACAGTGCAAAACCGAGAAGCAGCTGTGGCTGTGTCATTGTCACCGACATTATCCCGTACCAGTGGCTCACGTGTGAAAACCCACAAGGATCAAAAAGATGGCCTTTTAGAAGTGTGCCCTGGTCCTGAGCCCCCTAAAAGGGAGTACATTGTTGGAAATCAACAATGGTGCTGGCTAGCCTTTTATTTTGTCACCAAGATCCAGGAGCTGGTACCTTTGTCACAGTTAGAGCTAACTGTTGGAGGCACTGGGCTAACTGGGAATGGGAAGAGGGACAGTCCAGTACCTGGTGAGATTGTGACACGTTGATCAGGTGTAAGTTTGACACAAAAGGAAACAGACAAACAGAGCAGACAGTCAACATTACAGGTTACCCCAGTGACACGCGTCAAAAAGCAGCTGGCCTTTGGTTCAACTGTTTAAGGAGGGTCTGCTGAGAGGGGTCATGTTAAAGCCGGGCCACCCCCTCACCAGTCAGTGGACACACACACTTATAAACCATTTGTGCCACCACTCTGCCCACATTGACACTTCTCGGTGCCAAGTGGAGGCGGTGGCACCTGCACTCATGCCACCTAGTGGCTGAATAATGGAACTGATTAGCAAGCGATTAGCAGATGAGAGCAAGAACAGACTCAGCCAGGGGTCTCGACCACCACAGCCATCTCAGCAGAGGTGGGAGGAAAACGTGGCGCGCTGCTCTGGTGGGCACCGACTGTTATGTGAATGAATGGAGTCCTTACTGTCACTTGTACAGTGTCCTGTGAAATCGTTACCAACATGCGCTAATCAACATGCCACCACTCTCCCCGTATGCCCCCTTGCTCTGATCTGTGCCTCACCACTGTTTGACCCTGGGGGTCTACAGAGAGTTCCTTGGGCATCATGGCTTGGGGTTTATCAGGACGTGTGGTGTGAATTGTGGGGCCTTCTGTCCACAGGTCCACATGTGTCTTTCTAAATGATACCCAATCACCTCAGTGTGTCACAAGTGGACTCCCACCACATTCTAGAAACATCTCAAGGAGATTTAAAGCAAACAGGAGGCACCCAAGCCCAACGTGGAGTGCCACAGTCCCAGTGGTCTGAATACTTCTAGGAAGGAGAGATTTCACTTTGCCACCCGTTCTGGTTTCACGTTTTCACATTGTCATTGTGGGTCACCGAGTGGAGACTGATGAGCTGTGAGTGCCAAGGAGGAGAGACGGACATCCCAGCTGGGTGACGGATGCCCTCTGGACAAGACGGAAGGTGCCAGGGGGATAGACAAGCAGAAGCCAGAGGATAGGAGCAGTTCCTACCCCCAGAGTGGTCCGCTGGAGGTGTCCCAGCTTGGACAGCTGCAAGGATTCATGGGAACTGGAGTCCAGAAGGGCAACCCTGCTGGGGTCCCAGTGTGCCACAAGGGGGTGCTATTTGAGAATGACTGCCCTGCTCTGCTTCTTTAACAACTCCACAAGTCATTTTGGGTCACCGGGAGCCATTCCAGGTCCAGGACAAAAGGATCCCACTGTCTTACCTCGGGGAGTCGGAGACGGGGGGCTGCAGGTGGCGCTCAACTGAAGAGGAAAAAGCTTTTTGTTTGTCTGCTTACTGGTTGTGCTGCACAGTGCAGAGTGCGGGTGGAATTAAAAATCCATTATTTGAAGCTGTGACCATGTTGGGTAATTTTGGGAATGGGGTTTGTGTCCTCGGTGACGCCCCCTACTGGTTACGGACCAGAAATGGCAAACTTGTCCATAAACCTACAGCATAATAAAGGGGGCAATAGTTGGGGGGGTAGTTTTTGGGGGTCTGAAGACTTCCCGACTCCACTTCAGGGCTGATGGTCTGCTCCTTCTGTGACTTGCTTACCCAGTGTAGATGGTGGTGGGCCGCACTTCATGACTCCTGGTGTTGAAGCTCTGCTGGTGCCCGGGGCATCGACTGGTCCTGTCCCTCCCAGTCATGTAATTCCATTATTCAACCACTAGGTGCTGTAAATTTGCACATCTGAATACGTGTTAAAGCATACAGACCCCCTCACACCTGGCAGGAGACCCCCGTTGAACCTTTCCTTGTAGGCTTTGCTCAAATCTCAACGAGGACGTTGAATGTCACCAGAAATGCCAATGAATGAACAAAGAGAGACTTTTGAAATGCATACTTGCTATTGGCACGCTAAGTCTAGGCCACCGTCACACTACACGGTCACTATGGGGGGTTTCAAGAGCAGGAGGTTCAGTACTCACAGGTTTTGCAACAGCCATCCATGTAGTTGACGAGGGTCCCGCCAATCTGCGAGGAAGCAAGAAAGAGTCAGTGGGACACGTCCAGGGGGGTCAGCCGTGAAGACAACAAACATCGGCGAGGACACTGAGACAATAACACTGAGAGCGAGGCCCACCTGGGAATGACTGGCATGGTGCCACCTGGTTGTGGAATTGGGCAAAGGGACGTGCAAGAGGTGCCCGATGACGTGAAGAGGATGAGCTCAGCATTAAGCGTGATAATAAATGCACGTGGTACTTTAATGTTGACGAACGCTGGGGGGACGGAATATCGGCCGTTTAATGACCTCGCCGGACACATTGCGCGTGTGAAACGGCGAGCAGAAGCAAAGAGAGCCACTCGGGCCCGCCTTCCAGTGTGGGGTCTCACAGCCTCTTTGTCCCACTTCCATCTGGCACATCTGAAACAGTTCTGGAATATTCTGCTACACCTTCTACCCCCTGATCTCTGTGCCGGCCCCCCTGCCCTCACATCTGCTCCTAGTAGCTTATTAATATTCATTCCATTTGTCACATTTGTCACTCTTGTCGTTTTCGTTATTCATTATTTATTACTATTGTCATCCGTGTGCACATTGGGAGGGCAGCTGAAAGGCACAGATAATAATCATTTCCTGCCACAACACAAGGGGGCGCTGTTCACGGATACCCTTTCACAAGATTGAAGGCTTTAACACCCGTGACGTCACTTCCTGTATCCGCCTGCCTGGACCCGCCTCTTCCTGCCGGGAGTCCGCATTTGTGGAAGCGGCCGTCTGTTTGGAGGCTCGCGTCTGCATTAATGTACTTCTTTATGTTATGGGGGTTTGTCTTTGGGGTCTTTAAACTATGACAGTCTGTTAACGTAACTCTTTATTTATTTCTTTATTTACTTGTTGTAACAGATGGCCAAAGAGTGGAAGGATGGAGGACACTGCAGGACGCTAGATGGCAGCTTCCCTGGACTGTAGCGCAGGGCACAATGGGACGTGGAGTTCACTTAAACAGCCCTGCTGGGTACCATGGGTGCCACCAGGGGATGCTGTGAGACAAAGATGGGATGGCAAAGTGCTCGCCTGGCCCAGAAGCACTAGAAGGTCACAGGAGCGGAAGCCCCAAAGTACCTCTGGGCTGAATAAAAACTGGAATTCTCAATCTGACCTGGAAGTCCTGGCAGGTCACATGATCAGAAGAACAAAAGCACTTCCGGGTCACACCGTTATATATAAGGGGCTGCTGTGAGTCGCGTGGAGGTGGACGAAGCTGGCTGGGAGGTGAGGAGGAGATTGAAAAGTATTGTGATATTGGTGGCTCTGGTACTTGGGGGGCACTGATAAAGAAGAACAAAGAAATAAATGAAGTGCATCTTCTACCCAGTGTCCTGTGGGTCTGCCTGGTGTGTTTAAGGGGCAACAGTGACCCCCTAGCGCCCACACTGTTTATAGTGTAGTTGTGTTCTTCACCGGTCTCACACTTGTCCCCTGCCTATGTTCCACGGTGGTCCTGTTATTTTGTGTCACCGTAGGCTGCAATGCGGTGTATGGGTGGTGTGACCACGAAGCCCCTTGACGTGAAACAGGGTTCGGACTTTTATTTTGACACTGCTTTACAGTGTTCACATTGTAGCTGCTCCTGATTGGACGGAGAGTGCAGGAGGACTGGGAGGGGGCGGAGCTCCTTCTTTTGGGGCATTTTAGGTCTGGACAGACAGACAGACGAGCGTCTCGTGTGAAGAGAAGCGTTTCCCACCCGCCATTGAGAAGTGTGAGCAGGTAAAGGAGCCCCAGAGTCCCAAAGAGGGGGGTATTCGGTCATCGGTCAGCACAGACTGACTGCACAGTCGGCCGAGGTCTCCAGGACGGACCCCACCACTGGATCTCATTTGGTTTGTTTGATGTTGGTGGACAGAGAAAGACCCTTAGACGCCAAAGTGGTCTCGATTAATGACAAATAGAACTGATCCCCCTAAGTATTCCATCCATCCATTATCCAACCCGCTATATCCTAACTACAGGGTCACGGGGGTCTGCTGGAGCCAACACAGGGTGTGCGGCAGGAACAAACCCCGGGCAGGGCGCCAGCCCACCACAGCCCCTAAGTATTTCGCCCCCTAAATCAGCACCGGGGCAGGTGGCTGCTCGTATAAGTCCCATCAATGGAGTTTCAGATGATTTACCTGGTAGAGTCCGAGTCAGTATGGTGGTCTCACCTACGCTATGAAGACACAGGAACACAACAAGCAACTCTGTGACAAGCACAAGTCAGGGGGATGGAGGTCAGAAAAGCCCCCCAAGTCCCCCAAGCCCCCCAATATCCAGTTAGGTCAATCAGGGTGAAATGGAAAGAGTGGGGCAGAGCTGGGCATCTGCTGGGGCAGAAGATGACAAAGGAGGGAGACCACCAAGAGACCCCTGAGAAGTCTGAAGGAGTCAGAAGCTACAGTGAAGGACACTGGTGGGACTGGGCAGGCACCATCTGGGCCCATCAGCTTCACTGGTCGCTGAGGAGCTGAAAGCATATTGGGGGCTCTGACAGCAGCTGGGAGAAGGGGCAGCGGTCTGATGAGGACACAATGGAGCCTTCTGGCCAAACTGCACTTTATCACAAGCGTGGCACGCCCACCGTGAAGTGTGACGGTGACACAATCGGGATGTATGGATGCTTCTCTGCAGCAGGCCCTCTGCAAGTCTTGGGAGAGAAAAAGGAAGGCAGCAAAACCTGAGGAAGTCTGACACTTGGATGAAGACGACGACGGGCACAGGGGCAGAGCTGCACGGGACTGGCATCAAAACAATAAGGTGAATGTCCTGGAGTGGCCGAGCGGTCAGAGTTCTGCCCTCAATCCAATCTTGACAACGGTGGTTCACTTGGGACCACCGGGATACCAGAGAGAGTGGGAGCAGAATTGGCGTAATTCACCCTCATTCAGGGCATTCATAAGAAATGTCACGAGGTGGAAGTGCACAAAGAACAAAAACAGCGGCGTCCGACATTTGAAATGTTAAAATCCGGGTGGCAGTTGAAATGTTTAAAGTCACAATAGAAAGTTGTCTTTGTCACCTATGAGGGGGGGTCCATAAAGTGGGCTAGTAAAAGGTCAACAATCAAAAATGACATCAAATTCATCATCCGTGACCTTGAAATAGTCAGAAACGACACCCCACATGCTTAGGTTTGAAATCTGTCACTTGGAGCCTTCTGGCGGTGGCACTTAGAGGGCGAGGACCACCGGGTGAAGAATCAAATACCAAAAATACGATCCGATTCGTCATCAGCAACCTCAGAACAACATGAAACGCCAATCCACATGTTGATATTAGAGACCCCCATTTTTTAAAGTTTTGCGACCCCCATATCCCACCCTACACCAGAGTGGTGGTCCTGAGGCCAGGGATCTGTGCCAGCAATCAGAAGGTTGCCAGTTTGAATCCTGCATATGCCAGGAGTGATTCCACTCTGTTGGGCCCTTGACCCACAGTTGCTGTCACCCTGGGTGACGTTAATCTGCACGCAAGTCCCCCAGCTGACAGGGAGAACTAAGAGGTTGGTGGCAGGACTGGCACTTCAGCCACTATAAAAAAAAAATAATCTGTTTCAGGGTGGTGCTGAGGTGTCACCCGCTGCACTTGGGTCCTAAATTGGGATCCGGAGGTGGTGCGCCAACACGCTGTATCAGTGCTGCCCCCAACCTCTCCTCTCTCATTAGGGGTGACCCCTGGCACCTGCCTAAAGTCAAGACCCCTGCTCACTTTTAGTCAAGACCTCTACTGGTAACTTTCTGCACAAAATGAGCTAAAAGTGAGGGCCAAAAATAGGGAGGGGGGACCCCCAAAGAGCTTGACATCACAATATTCTTAACGAGAAGTCTGGAAGGGTATTTCACATGTGGGGGTCTTCTCGTATCGTCGTCAGGCAAACAAAACTTCAGAAGCAATTTCTGAGTATTCAGATGGAATTCTTAGGAATGACAGGCTGACTGAGAGAGACCTGAGCACACAGATGCCAGACGGGCACAGCTGCCACCTGCTAAATCCATCAATTACTCTGCGTATTACTTGGAATTAATTTAGACCACTTTGACTTATTGTACATTAAGGGGTCTTATTCCACTGATCAGCATCAAAAACCCAAACTCAGCCCCCTGGGATTCAATGCCGGACCCCACTTACGTGAATCGATTTGTTTTTCTATGTGTTTGAACTGCTCTGAGCCTCTTTTATGTAGTCGGTGGTCTGTGAAGTTTGTCTTTGCCTCCACCTGTGACCTCATTACAGCACTCAGTGAAAGGCGCTATATGAACACTAACTGAGCTGAACGCACTTCTTGGACTGCAGTTTTCTGTCTGCCCGTTCTAATGCTGCCCCCTGAAAGGCGCTATATAAAGTAAAGTCTGACCACTTCTAACTTGTGGGACTCGCAGGGAAATGCAGCTCATGATGCGCTTAAGTTGGATCGGAGACGAAAAGGTCATCAGCACCTTCTAGGACAGCGTCGGGACCCTCACATTCAGCTGCTCCATTGACGGGGGATCAGCAAGCCCACCTCCGTGAAGAGGTAGAAGCCTGTGGACACCGTTTGGGGCAGGCCCGGCTGTCGGAGGGTTTCCAGCAAATTTAATGTGAAGGTGTCGATGCTGCAACCCTTGGTGGACTCGTCCCCACTCATTCAATCACATGTGACAGGTGGAGACAAAGGTGGCAGTTGCTGACCTTGGTGCACTCGCTCTCGTTGAAGGGGGGACAGCTGACCGGGTAGCTGATGAGGGTCGGTCCAGACTGCGTATCCACACAATCGTACTTGATGCAGCTGCTTACCCACGATGCACCAGGCTAGGAGAAAGACAAATAAATGAATAAATAAATAAATAAATAAATAAATAAATATGAAAGGCACTATATGATAGATAGATAGATAGATAGATAGATAGATAGATAGATAGATAGATAAAGTGAAAGGTGCTATATAAGATAGATAGATAGATGGAGTGAAAGGCACTATACAGTATAATAGATAGATAGGTAGATAGATAGATAGATAGATAGATAGATAGATAGATAGATAGTCTGTCCGTCTGTTCCCATAATTCAGTTCTGCATCTGCTGCTTTATTAATGGTGGTCTCCTTTATGGTGGAGCTCACTCACTGTCTGCTTTATCAGGTTCACTTCTCTGGGACGTCCTGCAGTCATTGGAGTCTATTGGGCACTGCAGGCGTCCTTTAGGGATTTTGATCCATCAAGACTCCAAAGCATCATACAGTTCTTGTGGACTTTTCTGCTGAATGCCATCTCAAAGGGGCTCTCCTGGACAAACATCGGGGAACGGAAAGAACTTGAGGTGGCGCACAGTGAATGAAAAGAAAAGCACAGAGAGACACACATGCTCATCCATTCACAGGGTCCCTAGTGTCCCATGTACATCATGGGGTCCACTGAAATTCTTACCTGCATGCCCCACTGCCCGGTTCCATTATCAGGGACTAGAATCACCTGACCTCAAAACTCCCGTCTTCCTTTTTTAGAGGCCATAACCTCAGCCACTAGGGGGAGCACTGCTGCTGAGGTGCAGCCTTGTGCTTTGTATTGTCAGGGGGTCCTTTACTCCCCTTTATACTTGCATGTGCTGATCAACACGCAACATGTTGCTACTGTGTGGTGCCATGAATAGTAAGAGAGAGAGAGAGGCAAGTAGGTGTGAAAGGCGCTATATAATAGGTGTATAGGGGGAATATTGTCCAGTGAAATTCTTCAGTCTCTGTTTTAAGTAACATGCAGCACATCACCACCCACACTCTGGTGCAATGCTGAGTGAGAAGAAATTTTGTCTTCCTTACCTGAATATCTCAGAACGTGGGTTACAGAGATCTGCCATTGGCGTGGTGCTTATTACAGATAGCATTGCAGACCATTACCTTGACCACTAGGGGGCACACTGCCATTACAGTGCAGTCTTATGTTGTCAGTAGCACTGACAACTTCAGCCACTAGGGGGCTGTTATGGGCAAGCCAGTATGTTTAAGGAGTTTCTTTTTGTCTTCTTTCTTCGTTTTGCATTATTGTTCATTGTTTTCCTTTATATTTTTATTTTATATTTGTTCAGTTATTTATCTAATTGTATGTTATCTGGTAACTTTATTCTGTTGAGTCATCATGTCACATCTATATATGCTGTGCGGGTCTCTTATCTTTCTCTTATTCTGTGGGTGGATCCCCCGAGAGGCGTGGCCACCTGTCCATCACCATAAAGGCACCACCCTGAGTCCGGTGCGGTTCATTTTTGAATGGGCTTTGGGAGTGTTGTATTTTCTTGGATTTCGATTTCTGCTTTTGCCACTTGGATTTTCTTAGGGATTTCATACTGGGACTCGTTTGCTTTGGAGTGCCTGTGAGGCACATCCTGTTTACTTATTATTTTATTCCTGTGGATTATTTTGTGGTATTTTTTCCTGTTCTTTTCCTTCTTTTTTTAAAGTTTTTTTGTTGTCTTTGCCCCTCGTGGGGGCATTTTGAGTGTTTTTTGAAGTAGAACCTAAGCTGCCTTCTGGTGAACCGCCTGCTGGGCAGGCTGGTGGGATCAGACCCGCTCCCCTGGCTGTTTCTGGAGGCCTCACATCACTTTGTGAGTTAAATCAGCCATTGAGGTACAGCTTTGTGCTCTAATTACAGCTGTGGCCACTAGGGGGCACACTTCCATTAAGGTAAAGGCTTGTGCTGTAAGGCCACCAGGGGATGAACGTCCGCTTAGGTGCAGTCGTGTGCTTTAGACGCTTTACCCCCCAGCCACTAGAGGGCACACTGGCACAACGTACAGCCAAGCACTATACACGCCGTACCACTAGGGGGCAGACTGCCATCAAGAGGTTCACCTTCATTAAGGCAAAGGCTTGGACCGCACTTACAGTTGGTAACCTTGGCCATTAGTGGACGCGCTGTAATCAAAGTAAAGTCTTGTACTGTAATTACAGATAATAACCTCAGCCACTAGGGGGCAGACTGCCATTAAACTAAAGTCATAATGCAATTCCAGCTGACTATATCACCCACTAGGGGGCCCTCTGCTATTAAAGTGCAGCTCTGCGCTTTAGAGGGGCTTTCTGTTGCGTGTTCAGTGAAATTCTAACTTGCATGTGTGCCAACCGACACGGCGAGTGCCATCATCAGTGAGCAGAACAGACTCGCCTCAAAGCTTTTGTTTTCCTAAGCTGAGAAATCTCAGAACAAAACATTTGATGTTACTCTTTAAAAAAGAAAGACACTGTGCTTGTAACAAACCTTCCTTAGGCGAGTCGTCTCACAAACGAAACACCAAAGTGCCACACCCTGCCTCTCCTCGCCCACCTTGGTACTCGGATACAACGCTGAGTTGTGCTGTGGCATTCAGATGGTGCCCGGTTGGTACTGAGAGGCCATTATGATTTCAACAGCAGCCTGTATGACCGTATTCTTCATTGATAAATTCTAAGCCCACCCTGGCACAGCAGACACCCCATTGTCATCATGGAGACCCCCTAAGTCCGCCGAAGCTTCGCTGACAGGAGCTGAGCTCGCCTTGATCTCCTGACTGTCTGACCCTACGTGCCCGCGGAGGTGGCCCTGGGTGCTCTTTGTGTTCTGCCAGTCCCTCTGACCCCTCGCTCTTACTGAATTGCTTTTGGTTTCTCCACCTGTCCTCCATAAACTCTGCAGTGTGTGAAAACCCCCAGGGAGGTGGCTCTTTATGGGGTGCCCAACAGTGACTGGCACCTTGCCCATTGTAACTTCTGGTCAGCAGACAACTAAACGTCTGGAGTAGGTTGGCATGCTCTCTGCTCTGAGGTGCACTTGGATGACTGGCACATTGGAGGAGCAGGTAACCGTTTGTGTGAACCTCATGAAGCAGACACCGAGTGACGATATGACAGAAGCACCAGGATACGAGCCCCTTCTGTCCGTTGTGGATGGACACGGATGACTCTGGGAATGCCCACCACAACAAGCAATAGGACACCATCCAGAACTTTCTATCTGCTCTACAATTAGAAAAGAAACAAAGGCTTCCACTTTCCCACCTTGACAAGAGCAGCAGTCCCATTGTCCGTGTGGGAAATACAAGAGACGTTCCTGCAGACGCCACAGCAGAGGCCGGGGTGACGTGGGGCTTCATACACCTGATTCTAGGAGACAAAGACAAAGAGAAAGAGAGAAGAAGATGAAGAAGAAGATGTCATTGTCTGTCCTCCTCTTCTGATTGAAGCTTGGCGGCTACCGATAAGAGATAAGCAAAGCTGCAGGTCTAGGTGGGACATGTCACACGAGCGGTCATCGCTGAAGCCTTCAGGTAAGCCTTTCCCACCACAGTCACACAGTTACAAAGCACAATACAAGACCACTGTAAGTCTCTGCCTTGGTCTTTGTCTCCCGCTCTCTGTCATGGTCGCTGCCTCCTCCACTTCTCCTCCCCACTCTGGCCCTCTGAGTTCTGGCAGGCAGCTCCTTTTAAGGACTCCCAGAATTCCCAAGGCTTGGCCCCGGTGGACTGCCAGGTAAGGCCGAAGCCCCACAGAGTCCCCACAGCACACCCTTGGAGGCACCCATAGGACCCAACAGGGCTGAGACAAGGAACTCCAACTCCCATGATGCCCTGTGGGAATCCGTGGTGCTGCTGCTACTCAGGGGGCAGGGCTGCCATGTAGTGAATTGTGTGCCCCTGTCCCATTTAGGCCAGGGTCCCGACTGTCCCTCACACCCCTAACACATGTAGTTGCTTCCTATTATTGGTTATTTCAAATAGGACTCACTGCTACAGAAATATTTAAGAAATAAAAATGTGCTAAGTGAGCCTTCACCGACGTATCGATACAAATGGAAATGCTCCAACTTTCAGAGTCTGGACGCAGCTGAATGGGAGACGTTTACTTACTCGTTTCTAGCACATTAGAACAATCTGGACAAGAAGAGGCCATGCAGGCCTTCATCCTAACTCCTCCAAAATAACATCCAGTCGAGTTTTCAGGGTCCCTAAAGTCCTCCGGCCCACCATACTACCTGGGCACTTACTCCATGTCCCTGTGGTCCTCTTCCTACTGTTTGTGTGAAATTCAACCTTAACGAGTGTCCAACTGTGTCCCCATGTTCTTGATGACCTCATTTCAAAGTCATTGTCTTGATCCACTGCACCAATTCCCTTCATCATCTTAAAGATGTCACTCAGGTCTCCTCTTCATCTCCTGTAAAGGCTCAGCTCTTTGAATCTTTCCTCATAACCCGTACGTCCATTAATCAGCCTCGTTGCTCTTCTCTGGACCTTCTCTAGTGCTGCTATGTCTTTATGGAAACCAAAACTGCACAAGGGACTCCAGATGACTCCTCACCAGTGCCTCATAAAGCTTGAGCAGAACCTCCATGGACTTGGACTCCATGCATCCACATCATCGGTCCACTGGACTAATAGCCTTCATCAAATTAAACCCTTCAGTCAGGTCTCCTCTTCATCTCCTGTAAAGGCTCAGCTCTGTTAATCTTTCCTCCTAACTCGTCCACTGTAGCCCTGGAATGAGCCGAGTCTCTGGACTTTCTCCAGCACTGCTATGTCCTTTTTGTAGCCTGGAGACCCAAACTGCCCCCAGGACTCCAGATGAGGCCTCACCAGTGTGTTATAAAGCTTGAGCGTCACCTCCTGTGACTTGTACTCCACACATCAAGGCGCTATATAACCTGACATTCTGTTAATGGCTTCTGTATGGCAGTTGATAGTGTCAAGCCCACCATGACTCCTAAATCCTTCTCTTGAGGTGGACTTTGGATGTTCAGAACACCCATTGTGTATTCAAACCTCACATTTTGACTTCCTACGTGTCATACTTTACATTTCATTACATTACATTTTCTTCTGTTTAGACTGTAAAGGCTCAGCTATTTCAATCTTCACTCATCACTCATCCCCTGTAGCCCTGAATCAGCCTCGTCGCTCTTCTCTGGACCTTCTCTTGTGCTGCTATGTCTTAATGGAGACCCAAACTGCCCCCAGTACTCCAGATGAGGCCTCACCAGTGAGTTATAAAGCTTGAGCGTCACCTCCTGTGACTTGTATCGCACACGTCATTCTGTCAAATTCTTAATGTCTACAGATAGAGCTCACGAATAGTTGATCATATCTATCTATTATATAGTGCCTTTCACTCTGTCTATCCATCCATCCAGCACTGCTATGTCCTTTTTGTAGCCTGGAGACCCAAACTGCACCCAGGACTCCAGATGAGGCCTCACCAGTGTGTTATAAACCTTGAGCGTCACCTCCTGTGACTTGTACTCCACACATCAAGGCGCTATATAACCTGACATGATAGTGTCAAGCCCACCATGACTCCTAAATCCTTCTCTTGAGGTGGACTTTGGATGTTCAGAACCCCCATTTGTGTATTCAAGTCTAACCCACCATGGCAGGGACACCCTTTTAATGGCTCCATGAATGCCACAAACGCGACCGACTGGAATGGCACTTACCGGCTGACACTGGCCAGAACAGTTGGTGTGGCTCACTTGGACCTTGTGGAAGCCGGTGATGGGGTCTACGTTGCTGGTGCACTCGGTTATGAAGCAGACACCATCAGCCGTGTGCTCCACCAGCGTCTGCCCGGGCCGCATGGCACCCCGCTGCCCATCCACACACACTGGCTCTTTAACTGCAGGAAAGCCAGAAGGTTAGTAAAAGCATAAAGAAGACAGAAAGTCGCTAAATGCCTAGCAGAGAGAGATTCACGTGCCCACCAGAAGGTGACGCCCACTTATTGATTTATTATATGAAGGCCACTGCCAGGCTCCAAGCTACCATCCAAATAGAATCCCCCAACCAGATATGAGTTTCCCCTCAAAACCCAAATAAAATATCTGTGAACAAAGACAGCGCATAACGTTCTACAGACGCCCCGTAGCGACGTCCCACCTGATAAGAGAGAACACAACTGCTAACAGAAAACCAGCAAGACTTGGATGGGGTGCCGACCACATATGAGCCAGGTGGGCCTTGGGATCAGCAAGGAGGAGATGGGGGTCTCTGGAGATTTTATAAGTTGTGCCAATGACGGTCCCGACATACAAGTGACTCTTTTAGCCTTACTGGTCAGGGTCTCAGGTCTGTAAATGGATCACGGTGAGCAAACTACATTGGCATAACCTCCATCACAGGTGGGTCCAATGCCAGGGGTTTACCTGATGCCACTGCAGTCCCAGCTTCTCTGTCGCAACACGGATGGGATTTCACAAAACAAGAGACAGCGTCCCCCTGTAAACATCCACACCTCAACTGGGGGACCCTCACAGTGCTCTACCAGGACGTCTTAGAGGGGCCGCGTTGAGGTACAGGATATCTTATTTATCTGTCCCTTCGGCTTTAATGTTTTATTACCTTGTTGTTTTTAAAGTTCTTTTGCATATTTCAATGGAGGCTCTGATGGGGGCACTCGAGGGACTGAACGAGGAGTCTGAGGGTCTAAGCTTGCGAGGGTCTTGGATGACCTCTTAGGCACAGCAGTGTGTCAGCCTCCTTGAGAAGTTTACTGACCTTAGTGGTGACATTCATGTGACTCTGGGGACTCTTCCTATGAAGTCGGTGGACGGATTGGGGGGTCATGAGTCACCTTAAAGGATTGTGTGGCACTCCTGATATCTCAGCAAATGGATGAAGGTCTTTAGGGTCCTGGTGCTCCCTGTTTGTGACACATGGACGCTCTCCAGTGACCTGAGATGAAGACTCAAAGGACTCCTTCAGAAGGGTCCGTGGGGGCCGCTGGATTGACTTTGTGTCAGTTGCTCGCGGGGTCCTGTGGTGCACTGTGAGGGGTCATCAGTTATGACACTACAGCCACATGGCATGATTACCCGAGGGTGATCTGGCTCATTGTTGAGGACCTGAGCGGCTGGACCAGGCCTGGGGGTCGCCCACATAACACCTGACTGGGTGGTCATTTCCGGAGGATGTCTGGGGGGCTGCCAACCGGGATTCTGAGCTGTTTCATCGTGTGGTGTGTGTGGCAACACGTTGTACCAGTGTATGCCCCCTAACCTGAGCTGACCTTTCTCACTTGGGGACACCATTTCTGTGGTTTAAGTGGACTCGACGGCGTTTATTTCTTGTTTGCGTCATGTGTCCTTCTTTTCACGTGACACCATTTGGTGGGCACCGCAAACTGAACGCTCCCACTAAAACAGACATGCAGACAGCTTGACGATGAGACTTGGTTGTGGGCCATTCTCTTCTGTTCATTGTGAGCGAGACGTTTGCACACCATGTGTGGGGTCCACCTGTGCTCAGCTCAGTTCATTGGACACGATTAGGTAAGGCAGAGGGGGTCCACCTCCACTCCTGGTGGGCCGCAGTGGCTGCAGGTTTTCATTCTAACCATCCTCTTAATTCATTAGTGAGCTGATTCACTTGTTTGGCCTTCGTTTTAATTGATGCGACTCGGACCCCCTTAGTTGGTTCGTTTTTCCTTAATGAGCAGCCAAACCAATAAGGAGACACAAAACAGGAGCAGCTCTCCTGAAAATAAAGACAGACGAGGGTCTCGGTCATGTTGGTCTGCTCAGGACACCAAAACATCTTGGAGAAAACAGAAAAAAACGATTAGGGAAAGGGTTAGAATGGCCCCCCAGGACCAGAGTTGGACACCCCTGCCTTAGAAGGTCTCAGGTTGTAGCGATGCTCGAAACATCAACTCCCAGCAGTCCCTGCAGTCTCTCTCGATTGGTCATCTGCTGAGGGTGCAGGGGCTGTTGGGTACAAGGAGGCCGGCGCAACATTTAAAAGGGGGTTCGTGTCTGAAGTTCTTGTCTGATTCCTGTGCTTTCTCATTTGTGTCTTGGGTCGTTTCTGGGTCGGGGTCTGGGGTGTCCTGCTGTCTGCCTGTTATGTGAGGACTGTATGTGGATTAATGGCCATCCTGTGAAGACAAGACGCTCCTGATCCTGTCCACCCATCTTCCCCACTTCAGGTAGGTCTATCTCTACCTTCATCTTTATATCTCATCTGTTTCTTCCTGGACTTCACTGTGTGAGGTTTTGCTTTGTAGTTTGTTTTCATGTTAATGTTTAATTGCTGTGAGGGAAGCTGAAGTGAGATCGTTGTTTCCGTTTATTAATGTTAATATGTTCTTCATTTGCTGTTTTATTGTCTCTGTGAGTGCGTGAGGGTCGGGCCAAGGCTGGGGGCGTCCACTAAAAAAATAAAGAAATGGCAGCCTCTTCGATGGTGTGAATCTTAGCGGCAACCGGACCACTACAAGTGGGAGCAGAAACCAAACCATGAGGTCCAAGGAACTGCTGGCAGATCTTAGAGACAGGACATCTGAGAAGGGCTACCAAAAAACCAAACACATTCTCAAGAGCACAGTGAGGACCTCCAGACTTCCATCGCTCTGCCTATAGCTTGGCCACCCACCAAAACTGAAGAATCCTGGCAGAAGGGCCAGGGCAAGAGAGGTTGACCAAGAGCCTGATGGTCACACCTATGTGGAGATACAAGCATCAATACAACTCTCTCGCTAAAGGACAGACACAAGTGAGGACATCTCAGACAGTGAGGCATGTGGCGGGACACCCGGAGTGTGGAAGGACCAGGGGGAGAGTATTTGTGGGACAGTTCCTCCCCGGGCCGATAGAGGGCAGCACCCTTGGTTTGCAGTGGGGCCACAGGTTGTGAGAGCTCATGGGAACTCAACCCTGTTGAAACCCGTGGCCACCACCTGGGGGCGCATGGACCTTTTCAGGGCCTTATTTGGCCACATGGAAGAAGCTCGTTAGGCACCTGGAGTCTTGTGTCACTTTTGGAGGTCCTTATAATAAAACCTTCCATTATTTGAACCCGGGACTCTTTGGGATTTGGGGCTCGCTGACACCCCTGGCTTTATCACAACATCCATTATGATGGCGGAATAGCAAACAACCTGGTCAGCCCACCCCTGATGGTCAAACCAAACGCCACCCGCATCTCAGTTTAGCAGTACAAACATTACAACGCATTTCCCCGATGAAATCACTACAAACATCAACAGAATTGAGAATTAGAACTCTGTCAGAAACAGGTCTGCTCCCAGAAGCCCCCTCTCCAAGTGTAGGATGCCCTCACACTGCGGGTGGCCCACCCGTCCCAATGCCCGAATTGGTCGACCCTTAGAATTTTGGAGGCCTCTTACCACACGTGTAGCTCGTGCAGCCACACCGATTCTCGGGGTCCGCCAGGAAGTCCAAGTCGATCTGCAGAGTCTCCCCCTTTGGAAACAAGACGTGCAAAATGAGCTTACGGAAGGAGAGCCTTTAGGCCGAGTGGCCCGCCGAGAAGAGGCACCTACCAGGTCACACTGAGGTTTGGGGACAGCGTCACAGGCACATTCTGAAAAGAAGAAGAAATCAAAGTGTCGGCACGGATGGTGGCAGCAAGAAGAGGACAAGGTGCGAAGAAGTGCCCTTACCACACGTGCGCAGTGGGCAGCATTGGCCTGGACTCCACACCGTCACCACCGCCATCCCACGAGGGCACCTGTGCTCTTCACAGCGATACGTCTCACACACTGAAACACAAAGGACACACACGTCACACACATGTCACCCGACACAGCTCACCTGCAACAAGCATGACTTCTCACCGCAGTGGTAAGTGGGACAGCAGCGTTCAGTGGTGTTGACATCCACCGTCAGCACTTCCCCATCCTGGCAGCTTGGAGCGCCATCTGGGCAGGGCCTGCACGCTAAGAACAAGAGTGGGTCACCCATGGATAATACAAAGGGAGCCCCCCCAAGTGAGTCAGCGTTCCTCAAGGGAGGTCTTACTGCAGATGTAGGCCATACAGCAGGTGCCATCAGCACGGGTGGCAATAAGGACCTGGTCTTCTCGGCATACTGGGATCTCCGATTCACACCGGTCAGGATCGCACTCTGCACGGGCACAGCGGAGGACAAAAGGGCGTCAGCAAGAACCTCAGCTTTTAGTCACCTACATGTAAGATCACAAGCCGTAGCTCTGTGACGTTTGGGTCACGATGTCCTCACCGCACACGACATCTGGACAACACGAGTCCTCTCTGTAGTAGGAAACGAGCTTCTCTCCAAACTTACACTCCAAAGCAAATCCCTCACACAAAGTGTGATTGCAAACTGAAAAACAGAAGAAGATAAAGAAACGACGGGCTTGGAAAGAAACCCACTGGAGAACACCCACCTGCTGGACCAGCGGGCACTGGGCATTATGGGAACAGGGCTGGCGCTTGGGGGCTTTGTACTTCTGACTACCATTTACATCGGGCATACTGGGTCTGCTTTCTAGAACACGGACTTGGCACTTACACAATGTGGGCCTCTCTACTGACCACCAGTCACCTCCTGGTCCCTGATGTCAAAAACAGTGACACCTCACCAAGCTGATGAGGAAAGACCCTTACAGAGCTGGACGGGGGACTTCCAGTATGATACAAGCAATCCTCAGAGCCACATCTCACATCGATAGATAGATAGATAGATAGATAAAAGGCACTATATGATAGATAGATAGATAGATAGATAGATAGATAGATAGATAGATAGATAGATAGATAGATAGATAGATAGATAAAAGGCACTATATGATAGATAGATAGATAGTGTGGAAAAATAAAAATCAGTTATTGATTTAATCTGGTGTGCGTGACAAGGGCCACGAGAAGTCTGTCTTGCGACAAGTGCAGCTTCTGTTTTCTGTAACGAACAAGAAGTTACAAGTGCCCAACTGATGACCTTTAAAATTGTGTAACTGCTGATCCAAACAAAACTATTGTAAAGATGTAATGTCTTGAAATTCTTGTGCAACTAAAGTCATAAGGTAAAATTTTGCGCTTAGCATTATAAAAGATTTAGGACACCGACACCTGGGCACAGATGAAGGGCAGGTGTCCTAGGACTGTGCCTCTCTGTCATTCTTACCTTTGCCTGGTGTGTATTAATAAAATATTTTTTAATAATTTTAATTATATCTCTCTGTCTTCAGTCACGAGAAACGACAATAGAGAAAAAGCGTCCACAATAGATAGATAGATAAAAGGCACTATATGATAGATAGATAGATAGATAGATAGATAGATAGATAGATAGATAGATAGATAGATAGATAGATGTGAAAGGCACTATATAATAGATAGATAGATAGATAGATAGATAGATAGATAGATAGATAGATAGATAGATAGATAGATAGATAGATGTGAAAGGCACTATATAATAGATAGATAGATAGATATGAAAGACATTATATAACTGATAAGAAGATAGAGTGTGGATACAGTGTATAATAGAGAGCTAGAGGTGAAAGGCGCTATATCACAGATAGATCGATTGATTGATCAGCTCGGCCTTTCGTGAAGCGAAGTGAGCTGAGCAGACCTCGCTTGCCATGACAGAGGTCCAGAACTGGTGACATCCACTATCACTGTCTCCTAAGTGTCTGCTGTGCCCCTTCTTCTGCAGCTCCCATGTGTCAATAGAGCAGTCCATCCCGTCACTAGTGCGGACCCCCAGGTTCTTTGTTTTTGCTGATGTTGCGTGGCAGACCATTCTCAAGGTTCTCCCCCTGAATCCTCCCCTCCATCTCATGCCCCCTGTCAATACCCCCCTATTAGAATCATCACAGAACTGCATTTCCCATTCAGCTGTGCAGGTGCCAAAGCTGGAGTGACGTTGGACATTTGCTGGCAGGCAGCACACTGGGAGGTCATTCAGTCTCCCACTATCTCTCCATTATTTTGGCTTCCTCTTGGAATGTTGGCACCAACCTCACTGGCTGTGTGACCTGATAAACGACTAGTTCTTTGATGACACACAGCATACACTTTACACAGATACACACACTTATGCCTGTTTCCCAAAACTAGCTGACATGACCTCACTAAATGTCACAAGAGAGCCAAAACTCATCACAGCTACAGGGAGCACAGAGCAGGACTGTACCCAGCATGTGACAGCATGGTGTCACCACGTAATGTTGACATATGCCAAGTGACTTTGTTTGGCAGATCAGAATCAATCAATACATTTTAGCTTTATATAGCGCCTATCTTTGCCAACAATCTGGGCTTACGGTGTCAGATGAGTGCACAAGAGAAGGTCCTAACACCATCCAGTGGGTAAGGTGACTGATGGTGACATCAATAAGAACATCTGAGCAGCCTAACACTGTAAATAAGACATACCACAGGACTTTTGAGGACAGCAGCTGTTGGTGTCAGACAGACTGACCACGACTTCTCCTGTCTTTCTGCACACTGGCTCTGGAGCGTCTGTGCAGTTGTGCTCCACTGGGACGATGGTGTCATTGTCACATTTGTACATGCAGCAGCCATCTTTGGATGCCTTCCAGATTTCGCCGGCGGCACGAGGCGTCCCAGAACTGTCTGTGCATGCTGGAAATAGAGAGAGCTCTAAGTTACAAGAGCTGGAGAGGTGCAACGGACCCAGTTTTATATAGCGCCTTTCATGCGCCTCGGACCTCCTCCACTCACCGCATTTCTCAAAGGGTATACAGAGCGCCGAGTATGGCCGGTGCAGGAGAGTCCCCTCTGGACATACGCAGCCCTCGGTCAGCCCAGAACAGTCTTCAGGCTCTGAATCGAACTCGTGGGTTGGGCAGGTCTTGGCATTGCATGCTGGTAGACAGGCCTGGTACCGTAGCTCGGGAGGGCAAACGAATGCTAAGAGGGTACACAGTGGCAAAGTTCAGAACGGAGGTCTCCGTGATTTTTTTCCAACATAAACACTTACTGTGGGGGACACTTACAGCAGTAGTCGGGGCTCCGCCATTCGATACACACGCTGAACTTGTGGCACGCTGCCACGTACGCGGCCAGCGCAATGCAGGGATTCTTCACGTATTCGGCATCACGGACCCAAACTTCGCAGAACATCTTGGGTGGGACCTAAGTGAGAGAGGGTGAAAAAGGCAGGCCGACTGGACACAACTGGCATTACGGGACCGCTGGCACACAAAGTCCAGTGCCCTTCACAGAAGATTATCACATGCAAAGCATGGCAGAGAAAACACAAAACGGGTACATGATAGTAAAGATCACAAGTTATGGAGGTGGGTGGCAAGGAAGGTGAAGAAACAGCACAAGCACAAAGTCAATCAAATGAAGAGTTCACAGGTGACAGTGGAACGTCTAGCAGCTCCAGCAGCGTCCAGTCAATGGTGCCTACTGGTGGTGGGGGCACCCACGAGTTGCCAAGTGGAGAACTGCACAGATTAGGCTCTCAGGGTCTCATCGTCATCCTCATTTTGTTTATCTTGATGAAGAGGGCATTGGCAACACGCTCACCTGGGCCCACCAGGCCTCCCAGTCCCCAGAATTCCCAGATACTCCCAGGACAAGCCATTTAACAGATGTCATTCATCCAAGATGTTCCCCCTAATGACTGGCTGGGACTCACCGTTCTTCAGGCCCCCTTTGAATTTCGAGCGGAGTGACCACCTTTACAGGTGTGTGGCGGGTTGGGTCCACCGTGAAGTATCAAGCTACATGAAGCACCAACACAACTGGGGACGGATGAGGTCTTCTGGACTTTCGGGAGCTGCAACTGCTACCAAAGGGTGATGTTCAAAGGAAGAAGTTCAAAAGTGCTGCATGGCAGAATGGAAAAAGGCGTGTGACCCCCCCGTGCAGCTCATAAGGTGTGGCATGGGTCTGCCCAGGGGATTTGCTGGCGAGTGTGTGAATGTTTAGTGAATACGCCGGGTGGCTTTCTTAAATGACCTTCTGGCAAAAGACCCAACGCTTGGTCACTTTGGGTTCCTCTTTCCGGCTTGACGGCCCCTTGCTTTGACCCCTGGTTTTGACCCTCGCTTTGTCTGCTCACCTTCTCTCTTGCTCTCCTCATTCCATCGTCGGTGTCAGAACACAAGCATCACCCTCAGTTAGGATCAAGAAAGTGGACTTTGATAATCAGACGCTATTTACGAATAACAACAGGCGACCATAAAGGGGCTGGTAGAGTCGGGGCGGCCGGTAATTTTATTGTCACAGCTCGTGTTGCGGTCGGTGCTCTTAATTCATTGTTTTACGCTTCCTTGGGAGTTTTTGGGACGTGTTGGTGGCTACTGTGGGGCTCCCGAGGTCGATGAACTTGATTATTTTGCTCTGTCTTCTGTTGTCATTTTTTATCGTCTCATCACAGTGCCATTTTGAGTATTGACGAGCGACTTTCACGTCGGCCATTACCCTGGAAATGTCCTCGCCTGACGTCACCTGTATTGCCCTTTAAAAGGGCACTAATTTATGCGCTGTCCAGGTATCCGTTTTTGGGACAGGACTAAGAGGTCTAACGTGTGCTTCTCGCTGTTTTCGTTCTCGGTTTTCAGTTTAAGATTCTGAGTCTCGTCTCACGTGTCCAACTCGGCGAATGATCGGCTTGTCCCTTTGACTCTGACCCCGGCGTGTACTCCATTCATCTTCTGATCCTGAAATGAAACTCATTCTGCTTGGGCAGAGCTGTTCTAGCGCAGGAGTTGTGCTCACCACATGTCCCAATAAGATCCCGACCCAGGATTGTGACATTCGATGACCACCTTGTTGGTTCTTCTCCTTCTGTTTGAGCCAGCGATCTTCTCCTGGCTGGAGTTCCAAGTCTTGTTTTTATGTTCTGTTGTTCGAGGTGTATTAGAGTTCCTTTTGTTCAATTTGCCAGTGTTTTGTGGGTCGTCCCCCAAGAGGCGGGGCCACCTGCCAATCACTGTGAGGCACTGCCCTTTGCCCTATAAACCTGGAGGGTCTCCCACAGTCCCTGGCGGTTCATTTTGAATGCTCTATGGATTTAGGAGTGAGACTTGTGTGTTTGCTATCTTGAGTTTTTGGATTTGTGACAGTTGTTCTCTGTTTCTTTGACTTCAACTTCGGGGTGAGTATTGGGACTCATGTCACTTTGGGTTCTTCTTTCCGGCTTGATGACCCCTGGCTTTGACCCTCGCTTTGCCTGTTCACTTTCTCACGTGAGCTCCTCACTCCATCGTTGGTGTCAGAACACAAGCGTCACCCTCAGTTAGGACTGGGAAAGTGGATCTCGATAATCAGACGCTATTTACGAATAAGAACCAGCGACCATAAAAGAGAAACATGTGACGGCACTGGTACAATTGGGATGGCCAGTACTTTCATTATCACAGCTGGATCTGTGATAGTCTTTGGAGCTTCATGTGCTTAAAAAGTTCACCGTGGCCCTTTATGCATCTAACCGACATTTTCTGACAGGATTTCTCCCTCTGGTGGACATTTCTGGAAGCGCTTTTGAGACTTCCTTGCTTTGGGATTCCCAGTCACAACACTTCTGGAGTACTGGACAGTACCACCCCACTAATAAAAATGAGAGTAGGGGGTCTTATTTACCATTTTTTGTTTTTGATTGTGTTAACCCTCCACTTATTTTGGAATTTTGCTGGTCCAAGAAGTATAACTTGTGTAGTGGAGAAACTAAGCACTGGGGTCCATCATACAGGGTGGGTCAAAAAAGCAGGCATACGATATTTATTCATATTTTTGGTGGACGATTCAGACCATCTTTTGCAATTCTGACCACCGGTGGAGGATGTGGGCCTGAAGGTATCCATTCAGGATCATCAAGCCCCCCGGGTTACTTTGATCTTTTCACAGTCACCATCCTTCAAAGACTGGTGGGTGTGTTTGGAGGGGGGCTGTGTTGTGATTTCATTAGGAGTTCCTTTTCATATGTGAGAGGCAGTTAGGGTTTTAACATCGGAGGATTCAAGTTGAAAGGGAGTTTGTGGATATTTAGTGGACGCCGCGAGACGTTTCTGGATGATTATCTGCCAAACGGCCGATCGTTTGGTGTTCTTGACTTAGAAGTTTGGATCTTCCTGACAAAAGCTTGGTTGGATTCCTGGATGTGACCCTCGCTTTGTTTCTTTGCTGCTTCTTCTTCTTTACTTTCTGCACACCCTCTGTGATGGAGAATTCCTAGAACTCCATCCATCCATCCATTATCCAACCCGCTATATATCCAAACTACAGGGTCACGGGGGTCTGCTGGAGCCAATCCCAGCTAACACAGGGTGCAAGGCAGGAAACAAACCCCGGGCAGGGTGCCAGCCCACCGAAGAACTCCTAGAACTGCACAAAATATAAATAGGGAGCGGGTTGAGGAGACCCCGGAGACGTGGAGATCTGAGAGGAGAGGAATGAAGGTCAGTAGGACCACCGAGACAGAATACATGTGTGTGAATGAGAGGGAGGTCAGTGGGATGGTGATGATGAGGGAGTAGAGTTGGTGAAGGTGGAGGAGTTTAAATACTTGGGATCAACAGTACAGAGTAACGGGGAGTGTGGAAGAGAAGTGAAGAAGAGAGTGCAGGCAGAGTGGAGTGACTGGAGAAGAGTGTCAGGAGTGACAGACGGGTATCAACAAGAGTGACAGGGAAGGTCTACAGGATGGTGGAGACCAGCTATGGTATATGGGCTGGAGACGGTGGCACAGGAGACAGAGCTGGAGGTGGCAGAGTTAAAGATGTCAAGATTTGCACTGGGTGTGACGAGGATGGACAGGATTAGAAATGAGGACATTAGAGGGTCAGCTCAGGTGGGGTGAAAGAGAGGTGAGATGGCATTGGTTTGGAGAGATGAGGGGTATATTGGGAGAAAGGCGCTAAGGATAGAGCTGCCAGGGAAGAGGAGAAGAGGAAGGCCTAAGAGGAGGTTTATGGATGTGGTGAGAGAGGACATGCAGGTGTGACGGGTGTGACAGAGCAAGATGACGAGGACAGGAAGAGATGGGAGAAGATGATCCGCTGTGACAACCCCAAAAAGAAGAAGAACATCAAGCTCTCAAAAACACTCTGCATGTCGGGGGACGAGGGCCGTGATCTGTAAAGCCCAGAAGGAGCTGGCCGATTCTCTCCCTAGACAGGCTGAGTGTGGAGGGTCCGTATCACTATCTATAAATGCTGACTGGCCAATGGCAGGTCAATACATGCAATGACACGCTGGCGCCGACTCACACCTTTGTGTTCTGATTAATGGGACGTGGCAAAGAGCACAGCACACTGATTAGTAAACTCCAGCGTAACTGGCACCTGCCACCCTCTCCTGTCTGTCGACACACAACATCAAACACATGAAGTGGCACAGCAACAGCAACTCAAGGTGGGCACTTACAAACGCGTGGCAGCCACTGAAGGTCTGGTTGCTCAACATGCTCAGGCATTCGGAGCAGTCGCTGGTGGAGCAGTTGACTTCTCTTCGCCGGTTCTGACCCATGAAGCTGGTTGTGTTTGGCACTTGCCAGCTGTCAATAAAGACTGCCGGGTCCTCGTTTTCTCTGACCGTCGTTCCGTTGGACAATGTGAGGTCATTTTTGGGGTCTCCGTCACAACAGCCTTTAAGGAAACAGTGGAAAAGAAAAAAACAGAAGAGATACCAAATGTTAAAAGAGAGAATATCATGGCCGATCGATGCCTGGTTTGTGGCGCTGCGGCTGGGCTTGTGTTTATCGTCTTCGGTTGCTCTCCTCTTTTACGGATTCTTATTCCTCGTGCTTTTGTGTAATCTCCGCTATGTTTGACTAGGATGGAGTAACTTGAAATGTGCCTCCATTCCGTGTACGTGGTGAGTGGAGCCCTGGGAGGTGGGGCCGCTCTGACATCACAGCGGCTGGGACCGCCCACTGGCCAATCAAAGACTCCTGAAGTGTGGCGTGCGGGTTTACTGTTTTTTCTGACGTGTTTTTCTTTTTTCAAGCCAGCAGGTAGCGGTTTGAGGGCTTGCAGCCTTGAGGTGAGCCTCTTCTGGCCACGTTTAGAACTCCGAGTGACAACATTAGGGTGGATTAGGGGGCTAAAAACAAAAAAAAAATACAATGTGTCTTTATGCCTAACATTATAGAGGGCACTTTATACCGCAGGGGTCGCCAACTCCGGTCCTGGAGGACCACCGTGGCTGCGGGTTTTCATTCTCACCCTTTTCTTAATCAGAGGCCTGCTAATTAGCTTCGTGTGAATTTGTTTTAATTGACTTGCTCTTGAAGACTCGGACCCCAAAATTGTTTCTTTTTCCTTAATTAGCAGCCAAACAATAATGAGATGCAAGATGAGCCAAAACACCTGGCGTCCATCATACAAAGTCTGAAAATGAAGAACGATGAGGGTCTCGGGAACGTTGATTTGAAAACATTTGACCAGATCTCTTAGAAAGAGGAAATCAACATTACAGACACGTCTGCTAATGGACAACGAGAGCAGCAACACGCCACGGAATTAAAGATCGGGTTTAATTAACGTCAAGAATCGGCACCCCATTAAGCAGCTGGTTGGAGTTTGAGGCCCTGACTTAGCAGGTCTTCTGTCGGCTCCCTCACTTCACGTTTCATTTCTGTTTGGGTGCCATTGAAGGATCTCGACTTTGCTGACGATGCTGTGATCTTCACGGAGTCAATGGAGGCGCTGATCGGGGCGCTCGAGAGTCTGAGTGAGGGGTCTGAGTGTCTGGGCTTGCGAGGGTCCTGATAAAAACCAATGACCTCTTGGGCACGGCCATCAGCAGTCTGTCTGTCTGTGGAGAGAGTGTCGACCTCGTCATCGAGAGGTTTGCTTACCTTGGCAGTGCCATTCATGTGACTCTGGTGACTCTTCCTATGAAGTCAGTAGACGGATTAGAAGAGCATGGGGGGGTCATGAGGTCACTGGGAAGGGTTGTGTGGCGCTCCCGATATCTCAACAAAGGAACGAAGGTCCAAGTCTTTAGTGTCCTGACTTGCTATATGGTTGGGAGACATGGACGCTATCCATTGACCTGAGATGAAGACTGGACTCCTTCATGTGTGAGATTCTCTTGAGAGAATCCTTGGGGGCCGCTGGTTTGACTTTGTGTTGCTGATGGAGTCCCGAATCAGGCACATGACCTGCACTGTGAGGGAGAGTCAGTTACGGCACTACGCTTACCCGAGGGTGATCCAGCTCACAGGACCCTCATTGTTGGGGACCCGAGTGGCTGGATCAGGCCAAGGGGTCGCCCACGTAACACCTGGCTGCGGCAGATAGAGGGTCATTTCCAGAGGGTGGGACTGGACCGCGTGTCTGCCTGGGGGGTTGCCAGCCGGTATCCCAAGTTGTTTCGTCATGTGGTGGGTGCGGTGGCGCTCTGTGCCAGTGCAGGCTCCCAAACTTGGCTTGACACGTTTTTTTTTTGTATTTCACCTTTCAAAGTGCAGTAACAGTAAGCTCTGGGTGGATTAGTCCCAGGTGCAAGTGCATTGTGGGTAAGGGCCAAGTCTCCTGCCAGTCAGGCGAGTGTAATGACCGAGTGGAGGTGGAGGACTCGTGTGTGGGGGTCTACATAACAGAATCCGAGCAGCAGAAATGAAAGAATGTTTGATAACCAGTTCAGCTATCATCAAGTACCGGCGGGTGCGGAGAGAGGGGTTAGAGGGGCCGAGGTCCAGACCACCTATTTGAAATGCTGATATAATCTTACGGACGGCGTCCACTTCCCCCTTGGGTGGTGAAGTGTAGCGACTGTTACAATATTTAATAAAAATCGAAGGAGAATTCTAAACTCAACATCAAACAAAACCAGTCCTCCCAGCTCCCTGACGGAGATCACAAATCTAACACAATCCATCCATCCATCATCCCACCCGCTATATCCTAACTACAGGGTCACGGGGGTCAGCTGGAGCCAATCCCAGCCAACACAGGGCGCAAGGCAGGAAACAAACCCCGGGCAGGATGCCAGCCCACCGCAGGGCACACACACACACCAAGCACACACTGGGGATAATTTAGAATCACCAATCTACCTGACCTGCATGTCTTTGGACTGTGGGAGGAAACCCACGCAGACACGGGGAGAACATGCAAACTCCACGCAGGGAGGACCCGGGAAGCGAACCACAGGTCTCCATACAGCAAGGCAGCAGCGCTACCACTGCGCCACCGTGCCACCCCCTAACACAACCCGATAAACCCAAAGTCATGCTGCCCAAATGAACGGAAAGATGCGGAATGAAGGAGAAATGATAATCCAGGAACATCTCGCCGTCATTCACGTCCCTTCTTCCTCGTCCCATACGACTTTTTAATACGAGTGTATCCTGTTACCCCTTTCCGTGTAAATACGCCCCTCCTCTCACCTTAACCTGTCTTGTCTCCATTTGTTTGGTTTCTTTCTTTCTTGCTATTGGATGCCACTGAGAAGACGCCCTTCATGTTTTCTCGTGTAAACACGACTTCAATAAAGGAAACTTGAACCTTCGGCGCCCGAGGCTCACCTTCACGGCTCAAGTAAGGCGTGTGATGCCACTCCAGAACAAGAGGGGGCGCCGTCGCTAACGGTTTCATCTCTGCCCTCCACAGCCCTGAGAAGATGACCAATGAGGACGTTTGGCCCGCCCATGGTGCCCAGAGAAGACACACCCCTTCTGGTCACATTTGGAGCAGAGCCCACTCAGAGTTGGCAGTTCTTAAAGTGGCCCCCTGAAGCTTGTAGAGCTGGCCATTGAGGGGCTGTTTGTGCACCTCTTGGGATGGCTCACTTGGTTATCTTACAGGTTTATGGGGTCATTAATGACCCCTGACATTTGTACTCGCTTGTCCTAATCGATGTCTCACACCCTGGCCTTCTCACGTGCCGTGATTAGTCAGTAGAGTTGCCTGACCTGATAAGAACCTCAGAAACACAAATGGACCACCTAAGAGGTGACAAATGCATTCTGTGACTTGTGTCCCATTAATAATGCATTGAGGCCCTTAAACTGGTCAGACTGGGGTGAAGGGTGAAGGTTTGGCATCTGCCTGATGGCTCTACTGGCTCGACACAGCCCAGTGATGGAAGACGAGGGTGAGCTTCTCATTGCAAATGCAGACCCCGAACACTCCTGGTGGTGGCACTTGGGGCCGTGTGTGATGACAGACCACCTAGTCCTGCTGGCTGGCTTCGTGCCCTTGCTTATCATACCTACCACATAACCCCATGGTAGTGGGCTTGCTGCTGGCGCTGTCCGTCTCGATGATCATCATTCCTGTGCTGTGAAACCACTGGATCTTCAGGCCGGCTGGCGTTCGAATGAGGTACATGTTTCCAGTGTCCAGGATCTCGAATCCGTACTTCTTAAAGCGCGGCCGCGCATACCTGGAGTTCACAAATATCTTCAACAGAAAGGGAAAAAACAAAACACGGGTCACGAAACTGAAAGCCGGAGCCCACCGTGTCTCAGTGACGTGCCACCCAGTGACCACTGCCACCCTGGGTCACATTGCTACACAGATGACAAACACGGCTGAGCCGCCCGTCCCGCTGATTATTTTGGCTTCTTCTTGTAATGACATGCTGAGAACATCCTCTGCCAGGCCTCTTGTCATGTCTACGGTGAAAGTTTCTAAATATTTCTTCAGCCACCTTCCTGGACTTGGAGTCGGATTACCGTTGGGCTTCTGCTCCGCTAAAATTAGACGGCTTCTGTCTGAAAGGGGCTGTGGGGATTAGAGAGGGGGCAAGTGTGCCCGAACTGCTTCTCTTGTTAGGACAGTAAAACAACAGAGTGGACTGAAATGAATGGCGGGGCTGTGGGTCCGAATGTCACTGTCCTGTAACACGTGCTGTTGTCCTGTGTGTGGCTTCACATGCCATCGGGGGTCCACTCGTCTCATCAGAAGAACAGACAACACACCTCTAGGCTTGGAGTCGAGGCCCTCGGGGGTCCACCAAAGCCAGCAGACCCCTCAGAATGGCCACTCGGGCCTCCCTCAGTGCCCAACAGGAACAACCAGAAAAGAAGACGATGAAGAGAAACAAACGACTTACCCTCCTCTGAAGACGGTCGATCAGGACTTGGTGTGGCCGATGAGTGATGTTCAGGGCTGCCAGGCAAAGGTTGGTGAAGTTCCAAAACAGCTGTGAACGCAACAAAAGATTTAGTGGTCTGGGTGGGGGGGCAATCAAAAACAGAGCAGAGGAAATCGCATTTACGTAGGAAGTGAACCAACAGCAAACATGGAGACACCAGAACAAGAGAACACGGAAACGTCAAAGCCAATGAGTGGGGTCTGCAAAAAAATATTAAAAAAAAAAAAACTACGCATGTCATCCTCTTCTGGTCACCATCTGAGTTAGGGTGCGTTTTTATGGGACCAGCGTAACGTTAAGGGAACACCTGAACTTTACAAGATGAAGATGACTGCAGCAAACCCGACAAATACGCGGACATATCATTTAATAAAATGGAACACACGCCAATATATCGAGTATGAGAAATACAGCATATTGTGTATATATTGTGTTTAGACACAACGGGGATCATTCATGGCTATCACTTCGATCTATCTATCTATCTATTATACAGTGCCTTTCAAATCTATCTATCATAGTGATCCTGCCGACTATGCTAACATTAATATCTATCTATCTATTATATAGTGCCTTTCATATCTATCTATCTATCTATCTATCTAGTGCCTTTCAAATCTATCATTGTGATCCTGCCGACTATGCTAACATTAATATCTATCTATTATATAGTGCCTTTCATATCTATCTATCTATCTATCTATCTAGTGCCTTTCAAATCTATCTATCATAGTGATCCTGCCGACTATGCTAAGATTAATATCTATCTATCTATCTCTATAGTGCCTTTCATATCTATCATTGTAATCCTGCCGACTATGCTAACATTAATATCTATCTATGTGATATATAGTGCCTTTTATATCTATCTATCTATTTGTTATATAGTGTCTTTCATTCTATTTGTCTATCTTTTATATAGTGCCTTTTATCCTATTTATCTATCTATAAAATAGTACCTTCCTATCTATCTATCTATCTATCTATCAATCATATAGTACCTTTCAAATCTATCTATCATTGTGATCCTGCCGACTATGCTAAGATTAATATCTATCTATCATATAGTGCCTTTCATATCTATCTATCTATCTATCTATCTATCTATCTATCTATCTGTCTAAATGGTGTCTCCTCAAAGTACTCTGAGCTCCTTGTACTTCACTAGTAAGCTGGTCATACTGGCCGCTCCGCCAGTGAAGATCCTGTAGCTTAAGTTTATTTGTGCTCGGGTGTAGATGTTATGCTGTGTCACCATGCGATTTTTTCCAGAACGCGTGGCAATATAAGAGGCACCTACTGTATGAGACGTGTATTTGATGCCATTTTCGATGCCAGGTTAACATACGCTGATCAGCCTGCTACTGTGTAGGTCCCCCTCATGCCAACCCATCAAATCACGGACTCCATGAGACCTCTGAAGGTGTCCTGTGGTGTCTGCACCACGATTTTAGCAGCAGATCCTTAAGGCCCTGTAGGTTGCGAGGTGAGGCCTCCATGGATCAGACTTGTTATCCCAGCCCACCCCACAGATGCTCGTATGGATTGAGACCTGAGGAATTTGGAGGCCATGTCAACACCTTGAACTCTTTGTCTTGTGACTACTGCAGTAGGTGCTCTCCACATTTGATGTGTAAGGTGTATCTTCTTGGACTGTTAGATTACGTGTAAGCCTTTCTAAATTCTGACACACATTTGCATTTTCTATCTTTGTCTCGTATCACTTGTGACTTATGTGTTAATCCGCTTCAATGGAAAATGAATTGTCCGCCTTTAAGCTTCAATAGTATGTGGTTTTCCATTGACAGGAGATTTATGACCATTTTTTTAAACTCGATCTCCACCCCTGTCCTCATGAGCTGTGCGTAAAGACCCTAAGAATGACCCCGCAGGTGCAAGTGGCAGATGTATGGTGTCTTCCTAAAGTGGCCAGGCTGACACTCCATGATGAGGTGAGAAGCTCAGCCATTCAGGAGAGCCTCAGAGTGGAGCAGCTTCTGCTCCTCTGGATTGAGGGCACCAAGTTCAGGTGGTCTGGGCAAATAGTAGATCCTGTGACAGACCCAGGACATGCTGGTGGGGTTGTATGTCACAGCTGGCTTGGGATCACCTGGGAATTTTAAAGAAAGACAGGGGTGGAGCCAGAAATTGCAAAGTGGGGGGGCAAGCAATAAAGTTCTGTGCAGCTTGGTGTAACAATAGAGGGGCTTGAGGACTTAATGACAATCAAATTAAGGTTAGGAGGGTCCCGCTTGAAATTTTCAGCTGCCTAACATCTAATGATGATCAGACTAAGGGTCCGGATCCCCATTGATGATTACATTACCGAGGGGCCTCACTTCAGAAATATGGAGCTGGCTTATGAATGAGAGAGCCCCCCAGAGCTTTGCCCCTACAGGAAGAGATGGAATGTGTAGCTGGGGAAAGAGAAGTCCGGGCAGACCTGCTTTGCGAGCTGCTGCCACCACGACCCTCACCAGGAGAAGCTAAAATGAGAGGAGACAAGGAGTCGATACACGACTAGCATCAGCCGTCCATCCTCAGACTTGGTTCCACTGCAGCACTCATCAACATGGAGCAGCCTGGACTGCACTGCATGGCAGGCAGAACGGAGACAGGAGATGGGAGTTTGGGGAGATAAAACCAACCGAGGTCAAAACCGGCAGATCGAGAGTCGACGAAACCTCACAACAAGAAAAATCAGCCAAGGACTTCATGAACGGAGTTGAGACATAAAACTGATGGGCGCAGGCAAAATACTCAACTAGTCAGAAACCAGAAATCAAGTCTGACTCTCCAAGGGAATCACGCCAGGGCTTTAAGTTGAATCCGCAACCCCGGACAAGCAGAATGTGGGCGACATGGAGCTTTACACCTTCGGCCTGGCGATGTCACCTGCCACACACAGTGACGGTGCTGCCACCCAGGAGAGGCTAAAAGGACGTCAAAGCAAGAAATGCACTTGACCAGCAGAGCCCCCAAAACCCCCAACAGGATATTTTTTAGAGATTTTTAGAGATCATTTAGGATACCTAAAAAAATATATAATATAATATAATATAATATAATATAATATAATATAATATAATATAATAGATACGTGAAAGGAGACAACTCACCACATCTGAGCTTTGGCACTCCTGGACGTGAATGCTGACCGTTTCATTTGGCAGCTGTGTGATGATGTAGGACGCTGCCTTGTACACGGCCACGCTGTTCCCATCAAAGGTGATCACGTTCAGATCGGGGAAAACGGAGCAGCGGCCTGCAAAGAGAGACCCTTGAGAAGAGAGCCAGGAACACAGAGACCCTGAAACGCGACTGAAGGACCATCAAGTAATAATGCTGGCCAAAGTCGTGGCTTTCAAGACGGCTGATTCACCTCTCAGATTATCTGATTAGTGTGAAAAAATGAAAGGCGCTATATAACATAGATAGATAGATAGATAGATAGATAGATAGATAGATAGATAGATAGATAGATAGATAGAGTGAAAGGTGCTATATAAGATAGATAGATAGATAGATAGATAGATAGATAGATAGATAGATAGATAGATAGATAGATAGATAGATAGATAGATAGAGTGAAAGGCACTATATAAGATAGATAGATAGATAGATAGATAGATAGATAGATAGATAGATAGAGTGAAAGGCACTATATAAGATAGATAGATAGATAGATAGATAGATAGATAGATAGATAGATAGATAGATAGAGTGAAAGGCACTATATAAGATAGATAGATAGATAGATAGATAGATAGATAGATAGATAGATAGATAGAGTGAAAGGCACTATATAAGATAGATAGATAGATAGATAGATAGATAGAGTGAAAGGCACTATATAAGATAGATAGATAGATAGATAGATAGATAGATAGATAGATAGATAGATAGATAGATAGATAGAGTGAAAGGCACTATATAAGATAGATAGATAGATAGATAGATAGATAGATAGATAGATAGATAGAGTGAAAGGCACTATATAAGATAGATAGATAGATAGATAGATAGATAGATAGATAGATAGATAGATAGATAGATAGATAAATAGATAGATAGATAGAGTGAAAGGCACTATATAAGATAGATAGATAGATAGATAGATAGAGTGAAAGGCACTATATAAGATAGATAGATAGATAGATAGATAGATAGATAGATAGATAGATAGATAGATAGAGTGAAAGGCACTATATAAGATAGATAGATAGATAGAGTGAAAGTCACTATATAAGATAGATAGATAGATAGATAGATAGATAGATAGATAGATAGATAGAGTGAAAGGCACAATAATAATAATAATTTCTTTCCATTTATATGGCGTCTTTCTTGTTACTCAAAGCACTTTACCCAGTAAGTGAGGGGCCACTTCAATCACCACCTTGATGACGTCACAGCAGCGCCCTTTATATGCCATTAGCCGTTAGTTGGTGAGGGGTGACAGTTAGTTAGCCAATTAGATCCAGTGGATGATTGGTGGTCCAGAATGGCCAGGCCGTGGTGGGCCATTTAGCCTGGACACCGAGATGCCCCCTACTCTTTTATGATGGATGCCCAGGGATGTTTTTTGACCGCAGAGAGTCAGAGTCTCAGTGTTACGTCCCATCTGAAGGACGGCGCCATTTTGACTGCTCAGTGTCCCCGTCACTGCACTGGGCCTTTGGGCTTGACATTCAGAAGATTCCCAACTCTTTGTTACTTTTTTTGCTTTAACCATCTAACTCTGGGGGTCTCGAGCTCAGCTGCTAGACCTGTCCATTTTCACCCCACCAGGCTCTTGCTGTCAACAAGTGAAATGATCAAACTCGATGATTTGCCTTCACCAGAATTTAAAACATTAGAAACTTTTTAACAAGAATGGGACATTCATCCCAGTAATGCTTTACAATCCAATCCTCCTCATCTCTACAAAATAACATCAAGGTATGAAGGTCCCTAAAGTCCTCCTGCCCACCACACTACTTGGTCATGTATCCCACTTGTCTGTGGTCCTCTTTGTGATGTTTGTGCGAAATCTCCCCTCACAAGTACCCAGCTGTGACCCCAAGTTCTTGGTGACCTCATTTTAAAGTCACAATCTCGACCCACCATTCCCTTCCTCAGTTGTGTCTGCTCTTCATCTCCGTTCACCTGAACTGTAAAGCTTCCTCTCCTTCAGCGTCCCCTCATAGCCCACAGCCTCTATTGCTGCCCTCTTGACTTTCTCCAGTGCTGCTTTGTCTTTTTTTGTAATATGGAGAGCATATCTGCACACAGGACTCTCAGTGAGAGCTCACTAGTACGTTATAAAGCTGTGACTCGTGTCACACACATCAGAGCGCTATATAACCTCACCTCTGTCACATGTGTGTTGGAGGACCACCTTCTGGGATACTAAGGGGTACTGTATGTAATACCACTCCAGGACAAGAGGAGGTGCTATCACTAATGGCATTCTCTTCTTCTTCATCTACAGCACCAAGCAAATGCACAATGAGGACAACTGGTTGAGCCCCTACCAGTCAGGGTCCTATAAAATCCAAACGTCCCCAAACTAGACATCTCATTGTGGACCTGAGCAGACCTCAGGATGCAGCTTCCCCAAGGCAAACCTGCCCAGCTGAGCAGCAGTGACTCAAGTGGTTCACCCAAGACAAGTCACAGGAGGTTCTGCTGAAGCTTCATAACACACTGGTGAGGAGTCATCTGGAGTCCTGTGTGCAGTTTGGGTCTCCATAAAGAAAAAACAGAGCTAGAAAGGTCCAGCAAAGAGCGACTCAGCTGATTAATGGAGTTATGGGTTATGAAATAAGATTCAAAGAGCTGAGCCTTTAGGAGATGAAGAGGAGAATGTCAGGTTATATAGCGCCTTGACGTGTGGAGTACAAGTCACAGGAGGTTCTGCTCAGGCTTTATAACACACTGGTGAGGCCTCATCTGGAGTCCTGGGGGCAGTTTGGGTCTCCAGGCTACAAAAAGGACATAACAGCACAAGAGAAGGTCCAGAGAAGAGTGACCAGGCTGATTATGGGGGGCTACAGGGGACAAGTGATGAGGAAAGATTTAAAGAGCTAAACCTTTACAGGAGATGAAGAGGAGACCTGAGTGAAGGGTTTACAATGATGAAGGCTATTAGTCCAGTGGATTGAGACGGTGACTTTAAAATGAGTTCATCAAGAAGCTGGAAACTTGCTAAGGGTAAATTTCACATAAACATTGGGAAGAGGACCACAGACACATGGACTAAGTGACCAAGTGGTGTGGTGGACAGGAGGACTTTAAGGACATTTGAAACTCTACATGATGTTGGCTGAAGATGATTGGACTCTGCTTGTCTTTGTTTCTCTAATGTCCTTAAACTTCTGCCTATTTGTTTATTGTCCCCTGGTGCCAGCGTGCTTCTGATTTCTTTACTAACTGCCACCATCGGATTAAATGGAGTGAGCCGTCTGGCACCCCGACTATTCTCTGGACTGCTCCAGTGCCTTCTCTCGTCCTCCACTCCTAAAGACCTTCTTAAACCTGAGACCCCTTGTGTGTTAAAACTCCACTCCAGGGGCAGACCACACGGCATCAGCAGACGACTTGTTGGCATCACAGTTCATGAGCCCAGTCACTTCGCGTCTCAGTAGTTGTCTTACAAGTCCAGCTCCAGACCCCTCAGTACTTACAGGGACAGTCCCACTGCGGGCAGCACTTGTCACCGTTCACCAGTACGGCGAATCCCAGGAGGCCGCAGTTCGGCGGAGTCGCATTGTAAGGGCAGTTCTGAGATTTGTTGAACAGCATCAGCTGGCCGTTCATGCAGACGTACTTTGTGCATTCGTCTATTATTTCAGTATACGGAGGCTGAAAAAAAAACAAAAGAAAGAAAACAAAAAGTGAATTAAGATCTGCTGTTAGAATAAGGATGAGCGCCCCCGAGTGGTGGACTGCAGAGCACGCATTTTTGGGGCGACTCCCCGTGTGACCCTCAAGGAAGCCACTTCTCCTGTCCACACTAACATTATAGAAACATACAAGCAAATCCTGGAGGGGACCCCCATGTAAAATTACAACACTGCCCACCTTGTCTCATCTCCGTCACTCAAGACGCAGACCTCAGTCTCCATTTTCACCTTTCATTCACCCTACCACAGTGGAAACACGGAGACGTCTTGAAAAAGCTCTGCAGAGCTGAAGACGTTCAAAAACGCTGGACCAACATTGCAATGTGGACGGGCGAAAACCGAGAGTTTTGAAAAGCGGGGACTCGGATTGGTTTGTGCTTTTTACATTGCACTTCCCTGATTGGTTGGAGTTTGCTACATTGTCCTTTCCTGATTGGTTGGTACTTTTCACATTGCCCTTTCCTGATTGGTCAGTGTTTGTTAAATTGCCCTTCCCTGATTGGTTGGTACTTTTTACATTGCCCTTCCTTGATTGATCAGTGCTTTTTACATTGCCCTTCCCTGATTGGTTGGTGCTGTGTATGACAAGTCAGAGCCCATGATAACAAAACTAAAAACTGCAGAACTGTTACTGAAGAAAATAGACAAGTGAGAACATTCTGCATGAAGAGAGCCTCTGAGAAGCTGCGCATGGTGCCTCCAGTGATTTGGAAGACCACCTTTAACCGGCCCATGTAGGTTGTCAGACACTAAGACCTAATATCGTTAGCATGCAAAAACAATGTCAAGCAACATAATCGGGTGACTGGAAATTCGAGTCCAAGTGACATTTTGTCACCCTAAGTGACCGCCTAGTTCACCTGCCCCTGGTTCTGATCTTGATGTTCCAGAGACAGAAACGTCATGAAGCTCCCAGTCAGACCGCATCTCTCCCTCCACACTCAGACCTCGCGCTGATCGATGACTTACAGACATTTTCATTTACTCAATGCAGACTCCCTGTCTGCTTCAAAGAATCCACAACCATTCCCGAGCCTTGGAAGTTCAATATTTCCTATTTCCTAAATGATGCCAGGCTGGTGGTGCCAACCTCAGTAATGATGAAAACATCTGAACGCCTGATGGTTTAGCATCTCAGGTCACCTCCTGGACCCTCTACAGGGTGTTTGCCATTCCAACAGGCGGCTCTATGATATCTACACTCCTCAGCGACGTATGCCAGGACTTTAGTTGTGGATGTCAGAGCTTCTCTCGGTGTGAACTTGTACTGAGCCACCTGTCTCTGGATGTCTGACTTTCTAAGGACCAGATGACAAACAGAGAAGCTGGGCCCCTGACCCTGGCCACTCGATTCACCCTCAAGAATCTCAACTTGAGTACTTGAAAATGTCTGTGGAATTTAGGAGATGCTGCTCACCTCCTGCTCCCCCGGTGTCACTGTCAGCCATCTAAACCATTTCAGTTGTCTGGCACCATTGCCACTGACAGACTGAACTCACATGGAAACACCGTAGATCTTTACTGTTTCCTCCATCACAGTAAAAGGCGTCACCCGCCCCAATCCTTGCCGGTCCAGTTTTGTAGAGCAGTTGCTGAAAGCGTCCTCACTTTGTCTGTGACACTCTGGTGACAGCAATGCATCTGCTCAAGAGGACCGTAGGCCTGGAACTGGACTCTGCTGAGGACCTGTGGACACCACGGATCAGGAGATGAGCCGCAAATGAAATCAGTCAGACAGCACATAGCAGACATGACAGTGAGAACCATTGGACACGTCAGGACTTCCTCTCCTGTGTCAGTCACTTTGCTTAAACTCCATCTCTGGCTGCTCCTGATCTCCAGACTCCTCCATCCAATCTAAACAGTGCTGATTGTGTAAGGACTTACTAGACGTATCTCTGGGGGGAGAGCAATGCCGGACCACCTTTATGTTATTCTTCACTACTGCTGCTGTAGGTAAGGCTGTGGTGATGTCACGTGAGCTTTCTTATGCCGTTTATTGGTCACTTCATGGCCAAACGTAGGTGGCCACCCCACTAAAGGATACAGCACAGGTGCATTAAGTCGAGAAAACAGCCACAAGATACCATTGACACACACGGGGGTCCTACTGAAGAGCTCAGGGACTTTAAACATGGCATTGCCATAGGATGGCATCTTTGCCACAAGTCTACTCATCTCAGTCTGCCAAGGAAAACTGTAAGTGGTGTTAGTGTGACATGTTAGGGGCACCAACAGCTCAGCCGTGCCAGCTTACAGAGTGGGGCCACCAAGTACTGAGGTGTGCAAATGGCCTCACATTGGGCACATAAAATGGGCACATAAATGGGCACATAAAACCAAAACACAGTTCTTTTTAACTCAGTTTTATCATAATATTTCTACATTTTTTGAGCTTTTTTAAAAAGCTACTTGTCCCAATGGGGAAATTTATGGAAGAATATATCTGTTTATAGTGTCTTTACATATCTATTTATATGTTATATAGTGCCTTTTGAGATCTGTCAGTCATAGAGTGCATTTTACATTGATCTATTTATTATACAGTGCCCTTCATCTGTCAATCAGTGTGTTATATAGTGCCTTTTGCCCTTTATCTACAGTATTAAATACTGCTATTCATCTACCAACCAATGTGTTCAGTGCTTTTCACTCTCCACCACTATATAGTGCCTTTCATATCTATCTATCTATCATATAGTGCCTTTCATCTATCTATCCATATCTATCTATCTATATATCATATAGTGCCTTTTATCTATCTATCTATCTATCATATAGTGCCTTTCATCTATCTATCTATCATATAGTGCCTTTCATCTATCTATCTATCTATCTATCTATCTATCTATCATATAGTGCCTTTCATCTATCTATCTATCTATCTATCTATCTATCTATCTAGTCATGTAAGGCCTTACACCCATCTATCTATCTATCTATATATCATATAGTGCCTTTTATCTATCTATCTATCTATCTATCTATCATATAGTGCCTTTCATCTATCTATCTATCTATCTATCTATCCATCTTTCTATCATATAGTGCCTTTTATCTATCTATCTATCATGTAAGGCCTTACACCCATCTATCCATCTATCTATCTATATATCATATAGTGCCTTTTATCTATCTATCTATCTATCTATCTATCATATATTGCATTTCACTCTATCTATCTATCTTATATAGTGCCTTTCATTTTTTCTCTCTTTGTACTCTTTGTATTATATAGTGCACATCACATCTGTCTGGTGTATTTTTCATATAGCGCCTTTCACTCTCTATAATTTAATTAGTGCCTATTGGTATCTATTATATGGTGTCTTTCAATCACTATCATAATATAGCACCTTTCTATTTAAGTGTCTGTTATACAGTATAGTTCATTTCCTATCCCTCTCTTATATAGTGCCTTTCACTCTCTGTCAGTACACAGTACAGTTCTATGTTATATGTTATCCATGTTGTATAGTACTTTTTATTCTCTATCTCTTATATAGTGCCTTTCAGTATCTATTCTATACAGTATTGCCTTTAATCTGTTATATAGTGCCTTTCTCTCTCTATCTCAATTCATTTTTATGTAGCACTCCTTTTTTTAACTTACTATTGAAGTAAACGAGTTTTGTCACATCAGCGCTCCACAGTACGCAATTTCTCACCATTTCCACCCGTTTTGCACCTTCACTCCTGTGTGTGGCTGAATATGCCCAAGTGCCCCATCTCAGTTAAGTCTCCAGATCGGCAGCTGGCACTCCACAAAGTGGTACAAACCGCTGCTGATAATTCCCAGCATCCTCAGCTTGTGTCCCAGTCGTGACGCGTCAGGCAGTGCAGTGGAGGGCATGGAGAGGTGGCACCGCGGCCACTCAGTAGACACGCACAGTCACTCCGTTGTCAGTTAGAGGTGGCTTCTGTGCCATCACTGTGGCTTGTCCATCTCGATGAGGTCCTATGTGATTATCAGAGATGTTTAAGGTGAAGGTTGCCATGATGCCCAGGCCTACGGCGCCTTGTTGAGTTTCATGCTCATTGTATTCGTGTCTTTCTGTACATAATTAAATTGCCTGATTTCTCTATCGTTGGACATTTGCAGGTCCGACTCAAAGTCAGAGTCATTTTATGAATGTCTGCAGTAACCGCACTCGCTTGTGACCCCCGGAACGCCCGCCCGCCCGTACTTACCGTACACATTCTGGAGGCCGTGACTGCACTGCTTGTCTGTTCGCTACTGAACACGAAGGTTGGCGATGTCCACATTTCGTCCGTTTCCAGCTGTGTGGTGGTCCCTCTGCTCTTTTGCGTTGCCGTACTTGACGCTAGAAGCGTCGTCAGCTCCGTCGTGACCACGGGAGGAGTGGACGTCGCCGCTATGGTAGTAACTTCAGCCAGAGTCTCATTGGAGAGCGGCGTCTCCCAGGACTCTGATGGCATTGTCTCTTTTGAAGGTACGCTTGAGGACATCGGTGCTCCAGTCGAGATTGTCCTGGTGGTCCCCGTCGTCTCCTTCAGGGTGGTCTGTTGAGCCGTTTGGCTCGGAGTGCTGTCTGGCTGCGGTGCTTCAGTGGATGTTGAGGTCGCTGCTGGGCTACTTAAGTGTGTCGTCTGTTGGTCGGCCCTCGGTGACCACGTGCTTCCGGTAATCTCCGTCACATTCGGTGGAGCGTGGGGTCCCTCTGAAGTGGTGGCCTGTGCTGTTTGATTTTGCGTCATCGTGGAAGCAGCAGTTGAAGAATATGAATGTGACTGAGTCATCCTAGCGGATGTGGACAGAAGGGTGGCAGCCATAGTCCCTTCTGTGGCATTGACCGTTTGTCGAGTGGTCTCCCGAGGGGCTCCTGTAGATGTTGTGTGACTCGTTGGTGTGGACAAACTTGTCTTCAGAACTGGCAGCGTAGTGGCTACAGTGAAGCTGGAGGTCCACATCTCAGGTGAAGGTGTTGTCGGTGTGACGGTGACAAACGATGTCGAATGCCACCAGGAGGGCTGAGTTGCCACAGTCGTTTCCTTCTCCATCTGCTCTGTCCTGCTGCTTGTCCCCTCTGCTGGCACTGTGCTCTTTGGGGACAGCGGTGATGAGGCTGACAAGGACTCTGCTGCTGCCGTGCTCGTCACCGCAGGGCTGGTGGATCCTGGGGCTGGCAGGCCCGTTGACGACATGGTGGTCATCGAGGGTGGTGTCGTGAGGGGGCTAAGCGTCATGAGCTCACTTGTCACCTCAGATGTGGAGGAGCTGCCTTCTTGTGTGGTGGTGGTGGTAGTAGTAGTGGGCAGAGACGGAGGTGGGGTGGTGCTGGCTGTCGGTCTGATGGTGCCCATCGATGCCCCAGCTGAGTCAGTTTCATGTTCGGCTCTGAGCGATGTGACTTCTGAGGAGCTCGAGGTGGTCGTGGCTTCTGTTGTAGCTTTGGAGGGCACGGAGTACGTCATTGTTGTGTTTGTAGATGAAGTAGCCGTGGAGAAGCTGGCACTCGGTGAAGCAGATGTTCTCCAAGATGTGGTTGTCGGGGTCAATGGCGTCTCATCCTGAGGTTCTCTCAGTGCTTCACTTGTGGTGGCAGTTGACATTGTTGTGATGGCTTTGGTGGCAGTGGTCCCAGCTGTGCTGCCCTCAGTATCCCACCTTCCTGGGGACGGTGACGGTGTTTTGTCTGGAGTGACCCTTGTCGACAGTACCTCAGATGTTCGAGGTGTAGCTGATGCCACCAATGTTGTGCTTGGAGTTGTAGACAAACCAGCAGAGGTCCCCTCGTCCTTTGGTGTTGTAGTCATACCTTCAGAAGTTCTCTCCTCCGTCGTTGGAGTTCCCGTATATCGCACAGATGGCAGTGAGGACGCCATTGAGGCAGTCGGCGTTGTTGTTTGTGAAAGCCCAGGACTGGCGCTTGGGGATGTTTCTGTGGGCTGTAAGGGAGATGAGTGCGTGGTCACCTTGGACGTTGACACTTCAGTAGTTGTCACTGTCTCGGTAGTAAGCCCCACTGCTGCTGGCGTTGTGACAGACCTGCTCGGACCCGAGGTCGTGCTTTCTGTTGCAGAGACAGCTGGAGATCCCACTTCCGTTGTGCTCCCAATGGCAGACGTATCTGTAGTCGGCAGAGAGCTGGTAGGACTTGTTCGTTCTGTACGAAGAGTGGACGGCGTGCCCTCTGTAGTAAGCGTCACCGTTGTGGAGAACATCGCCGTCTGTTCGCTGGTGGTTGTACGTGTGGTGGGTGCTGAACCCGTTGTGCTCTCCGTCTCGGGCAGGACGGTTATGCCAGTGGAGAACGTGGGGTACGGTGACATCGTTCTTGTGGAACTGCTGCTCCATTTCCAGGGTGTCGTCTGCTTTGTACTGGCGACCGCCGTGACCACCGCTTCAGTACCCGAGGACGCCGTCCAGCTAGTCGTGCTTTCTACAGGGACTGGGCTGCTGGGAGGCAGAGTACCAGTTGTGGTGGGCAAAGGCGTGGGGGATTCTGGGGGTTCTGCTGGGTGGCTGGTGGACCAGGACTCGACTCGTGAAGATGACATGGTGAACGATGCCGGAGAAAGCGTATGTCGTGCTTCTGTACTTGGAGGCTGACTGGTGACTGGTGAAGACGGACCCCGGGTGGCATTTGTGACTGCTGGAGACACGGAGGTGACTGGAGAAGGCGTCGATGTGGTGACTTGAGATGCACCTGTAGATGGCAGTGTGGCACTGGGGGTCACCGACGCTGGCTCACTGGCATTCACCGCAGAAGTGACAGATCCAGGTGTCGGGGGCGTACTGTGGGGAGTCAGCGGCTCCGCAGCAACTGGGGGTCTGATGCCTGAAGAGAAATAAAAGGAAGCAACTGTTAGAGAAGCAGCGAAAGGTGACCTCCAGTGGACCGCGTCGGCCTTCACTCGACAGATGTTGAGCTCGTGTGACACACGATATTTAACACTTGTGATGTAACGCGCACAGGGCTCAGCGGATCAGCGGCCGAGCACGTGCAACGGGGGTCCCGAGCATTTCACTGCCACCTGAGGCTTGAAATGGAGATTTAGCAGAGCAGCAAATCCCGTTCAGATGTTGTCCTGGCCGACACACGTGGGCTGGATTTCTATGCTCTTGGTGGGGATTAAAAATTAAACCCATTTGTTTATGTGTCTGTTAACACGAAATGGCAAATAAGACGGCTGGTCGGGGCCTCCTGCCACTCAAACGTGGAGTCGCCCGTCAGGATGGCACAGAAGTCCAGACACGGCCTGCGAGGAGTTGTCATACTGTCCCTGTAGCGTGCCTGTCACACTAAAGAGTCGGTCGAATAAATGTGTGGGCACGCGTGGGAGAGCAGGCCTTGTGAGGACCCTACAGAACCGGGCAGGCAAAAGAACGGGCGAGGAGTCCAAAACCAGAAAGGATGGACATCAGTGGTCAAAACCAAAATGGTAACCTGAGTGCCCAAAGATTATGGAACTGCAATGGTCAAAACCAGGAGATCAAACAAAAGTAGGTGACTAGGAACCAAAACGACAAGACTGTTACTTGAGGTGTATAGACAACAGAATATAAAGGACCAGGAGACAAATGGAAATATGGTGGTCAAAACCAAAATGGTAACCAGTTGAGGACACACTGGAGTGCCCAAGGATTACTGTGTGCAGTGAATTACCAGGAGATGAACAATGACCAAGACTTGGTCTGGAACTGCAATGGTCAAAACCAGGAGATCAAACAAAAGTAGGTGACTAGGAATCAAAACGACAAGACGTTACTCGAGAGCTGAAGGCAACAGAATAGACTGAACCAGGAGACAAATGGAAAATTGGTGGTCAAAACCAAAATGGTAACCCGTCGAGGACACACTGGAGTGCCCAAGGATTATTGTGAGCAGGGAACTACAAGGAGATGATGAACGATAACTGAGATGTGGTCTGGAACTGCAATGGTCAAAACCAGGAGATCAAACAAAAGTAGGTGACTAGGAATCAAAACGACAAGACGTTACTCGAGAGCTGAAGACAACGGAATATAATGGACCAGGAAATGAACCAGTGGTCAAAACCAGGAATTCTGGACATCGGTGGTCAAAACCAAAATGCTAACCAGCTGAGGACACACTGGAGTGCAGAGGATTATCGTGAGCAGTGAACTACCAGGAGATGACTACGGTAATGAGCACCAAGATGTGGTCTGGGACTGCAGTCGGTCAAAACCGTGAAATCAAACAAAAGTAGGTGACTAGGAACCAAAATGACAAGACGTTACTCGAGAGTTGAAGGCAACAGAATAGACTGAACCAGGAGACAAATGGAAAATTGGTGGTCAAAACCAAAATGGTAACCCGTCGAGGACACACTGGAGTGCCCAAGGATTATTGTGAGCAGGGAACTACAAGGAGATGATGAACGATAACTGAGATGTGGTCTGGGACTGCAGTGGGTCAAAACCAGGAGATCAACCAAAAACAGGCAAGTAGGACTCAAATACAAAGGATTTCACTCAAGAACTGAAGACAACAGAATATAATGGACCAGGAAATAAACATTAAACCAGTGGTGAAAACCAGAAAGACTGGACATCTGTGGTCAAAACCAAAATGGTAACCTGATGACAGGACACAATGGAGTGCAGGGAATCATCTTGGGCAGTGAATTACCAGGAGATGATTATTGACCAATGATTAATGAGTCCCTCTAGGGTTGTGTCCTCATAGGTCACTTTTGCTGTGACGCTTTAACAGGCAGTGCCACCTGCAGTGTGTGTCCCACATACCCCCTTTAGTGGTGTCCCAGTGTGGGGTGTGTTACTGGTTACTGTCATGGACTGGGAGTCCCAAAGCATGCAGCCAATAATGGCCACTAGAGGGGGATGTCACCACCAAACCCCAGCGAGTTAAAAGGGCAAAACAGTCTTTAGAATGAAAAAGATTTCTTATCACACAAATGCTCTGTCACTCTGCGAAGCTCCCAAGAGCACAAAAGCCATAAAGGAGTTGCCAGCAAGTCAATCCCAGGTGAACAAAATCCCAAAAACACAACAAGGAGTCAAAACAAAAAAATCCGTAATCACAATAAGCCCAGCGAAGCACAAGGAAACTCGCCACTCTCAGGCATGTTGGAAAGGAACTGACAGGAATTCTGGGATTTATAGGGCAGAGGGCACTTCCTGGCAGCGATTGGCAGGTGGCCCCACCTCCTGGGGGACCACCCACCCAACACAAGGGACATAGCAAAGGCAGCTTACATCCATCAACAAAATGAAAAGCAAAGAATAACACACACAATTAGCAACAGTAAGAGGAGCATAAAGAGCTGACATTCAACAAGGAATTGAATCGCAGCCGTGACGAGTACAGAACAGCACAACTCTGATTTCACGCACAAGTCAGGGTTACGTGTCCGCTTTAGCATTTAGGATTAGTGGAACTTTCAGTGATGACTTTGGTGTGCTGCTTGATTACGATTCCCATCCCGAACCTCTTCTGATTCCTGAGTGCTTTTCCTAGCGAGGACCACAAAAGGGCGGCACCCACGGAAAGAACTAAACGGTGGCACGACAGAACAAACAACATAACGAGAACAAAATTCTAAAGTCATACATGACAGAAGTCATCATCCATCTCCAACACTCTTCTTCTTCTTCTTTTGGCTGCTCCTGTTAGGGGTCACCACAGCAACTCATCTTCTCCCATCTCTTCCTGTCCTCGTCATCCTGCTCTGTCACACCCGTCACCTGCATGTCCTCTCTCAGCACATCCATAAACCTTCTCTTAGGATTTCCTCTTTTCCTTTTCCCAGTCAGCTCTGTCCTTAGCACCTTTCTCCCAATATACCCCTCATCTCTTCAAACCAACGCAATCTCGCCTCTCTGACTTTGTCTCCCACCCGTCCAACCTGAGCTGACCCTCTAATGTCCTCATTTCTAATCCTGTCCATCCTCGTCACACCCAATGCCAATCTTATCATCTTTAACTCTGCCACCTCCAGCTCTGTCTCCTGTGCCACCGTCTCCAGCCCACATAACACAGCTGGTCTCACTACCGTCCTGTAGATCTTCACTGTCACTCTTGTTGATACCCGTCTGTCACTCCTGTCACTCTTCTCCCCCCTACCTGCACTCTCTTCTTCACTTCTCTTCCACACTCCTCGTCACTCTGTACTGTTGATCCCAGTTATTTAAACTCCTCCACCTTCACCAACTCTACTCCCTCATCCTCACCACTCCACTGACCTCCTCTCATTCACACACATGTATTCTGTCCTGGTGGTCCTACTGACCTTCACTCCTGTCCACCCCTACGGCACACATCCTGGTCCATGAGGACTCCTGTCTGATCTCGTCTGTTAGCCTGTCCATCACCATTGCAGATAAGACAGAGCTCAGAGCCGATCCCTGATGTAATCCCACCGCAGACCTCACCACGGTCACACTGCCCTCGTTCATATCCTGTGCCACTTTTACGTACTTCTCTGCCAACTTCCTCACACAATACCACAGCTCCTCTCAGACACCCTGTCATATTCTTTCTTCAGGTCCACAAAGACACAATGCAACTTCTTCTGATCTTCTCTCTACTTCTCCATCAACATCCTCAGAGCAGACATCACGTCTGTGGTGCTCTTTCTTGGCATGAAACCATCCTGCTGCTCACTGATCCTCACCTCACTTCTTAACTGACCTTCCACCACTCTGTCCCATAACTCCATGCTGTGGCTCTTCAATTTTATCCCCCTGTAGTTACTGCAGTCCTGCCCATCCCTCTTAATCCTAAATATCGGCCCACCAGTCCACTTCTTCTCCACTCCTCATCATCCTCTCACTTTCCAAGGTTCCATTAAATAATCTGGTTAAAAATCTCCAACTCTCAAAACCTCTAAAAACTCAAAGCAGAAAATCCGACTGACTTTGGTGACCCTGCGACAGCACCTTTGATCCCAGCAGGACTTGATCCCTGCTTTGTGTCTGTGAACGTTTTCTGCCAGCCATCGCTGTGAGTAGAAATATACGGGATCTCAAAATGGAGGGATGGTGGCGGTCATCCTGTAGTAAAGATTAAAATGGCTGACATGTAATTGATGTACGTATGCTGTATGTACACATTGATGTGAGTGCATTGCAGCGTGGAATTAAAATGTGGGGTCTTCATACATGCTGTTCTTAATAAGACACTCGTCACTAGGAAACCATGGAGGTGGGCATCAAAGCCAGGACGGGCTCCTTAGCCACTCAGGTGAGAAGCCTTGAATCATAACAAACGTCCCTATGACATCCTCTGAGCACGGTGACATCATCCCAATGGTGCGGTGACACATGCCAGACATCGCTGTACTACGTGTTTGTTCTGTGCAGCCTTTCAAACTTACAGTCTTGGACGTAAACGCATCTCCGGGTAACTTCATCCAGGACCATCTCATGGGGGCAGCGAGGAACACATCCTTCAACTCTGAAAGGGAAAAACAAAGCAAAGCAGCCAGTGAGATCTGCAAACGTCGGAGCTGGAGAAGCAGCGTGAGCCGACACAGAGAGAAATGTGGACGGAAAACGGGAAAGACAGCAACACCTGCAGTATTATTGTGTTATAAAAAATATATTTACTGTGTGTATACAGAAGAGGGACGATACTGGAGATGAAATGGCTAGAATACGGGGTGTGTGTGTGTGTGTGTGTGTGTGTGTGTTCTCAGCTGTTCAGTATGCTATACACGTGCATAGAGGATCAGTAAATCTATTATAAATACATATACTGTACATACTTTGTCACGCATGAGCGTCTGTGGATCACACCAAATGACGTATGCAGTACCGCTCTGGGACAAGAGGGGGCGCTGTCACTAACAGGCTTGTCTCTTTACTTGGCCACTCTGAGTGGATACTCCATGAGGGCAACTAACCCCGCCCTCCTCGCTCTGAGATGCCCCGCCCCTTCTGGTTCAAACCATATAAAGGCAGTCATTCATGGAAGGAGCCCACCGGGGGGCTCCACAGACAGACCCTGAGCACGGAGCCAGCAGAGGATCAACTTCTTCTGTTTGCTTTTTCTGAGCGCCTGTTTAATTGGCCACTACAGTAAGTCCTTTTCTTGTTGTTTCACAGGTTGATTTTTCTTTGTCTGTCACTCATGCCCAACAATATAAACTGCTCAAAAAAATTAAAGGAACACTTTGAAAACACATCAGATCTCAATGGGAAAAAGAAATCCTCCTGGATATCTATACTGATATAGACTGGGTAATGTGTTAGGAACGAAAGGATGCCACATCGTTTGATGGAAATGAAAATGATCAACCTACAGAGCCCTGAATTCAAAGACGCCCCAAAAATCAGAGTGAAAAAATTATGTGGCAGGCTAGTCCATTTTGCCAAAATTTAATTGCAGCAACTCAAATTGTACGCAGCACTTTGTATGGCCCCTGTGTTCTTGTATACATGCCTGACAACATCGGTGCCTGCTTCTAATGAGATGACAGATGGTGGTGTGGGGGATCTCCTCCCAGATCTGGACCAGGGCATCACTGAGCTCCTGGACAGTCTGAGGTGCAACCTGGTGGCATTGGATGGACCAAAACATAATGTCCCAGAGGTGTTCTATTGGATTTAGGTCAGGAAAGTGTGGTGGCCAGTCAATGGTATCAATTCCTTCATCCTCCAGGAACTGCCTGCATACTCTCACCACATGAGGCCAGGAATTGTCGTGCACCAGGAGCCACTGTACCAGCATAGGGTCTGACAATGGGTCCAAGGATTTCATCCTGATACCTAATGGCAGCCAAGGTGCCTTTGTCAAGCCTGTAGCGGTCTGTGTGACCCTCCATGGATATGCCTCCCCAGACAATCATTAACCCACCACCAAACTGCTCATGCTGAATGATGTTACAGGCAGCATAATGTTCTCCATGGCTTCTCCAGACCCTTTCACTTCTGTCACGTGCTCAGGGTGAACCTGCTCTCATCTGTAAAAGCACAGGGCACCAGTGGTGCATCTGCCAATTCTGGTATTCTATGGCGAATGCCAATCGAGCTGCATGCTGCTGGGCAGTGAGCTCAGGGCCCATTAGAGGACATGGGGCCCTTGGGTCACCCTCATGAAGTCTTTCTGGTTGTTTGGTCAGAGACATTCACACCAGTGGCCTGCTGGAGGTCATTTTGTAGGGCTCTGGCAGTGCTCATCCTGTTCCTCCTTGCCCAAAGGAGCAGATACTGGTCCTGCTGATGGGTTATGGACCTTCTATGGCCCTCTCCAGCTCTCCTAGAGTAACTGCTTGTCTCCTAGAATCTCCTCCATGCCCTTGAGACTGTGCAGGGAGACACAGCAAACCTTCTGGCAATGACACGTATTGATGTGCCATCCTGGAGAAGTTGGACTACCTGTGCAACCTCTGTAGGGTCCAGGTATCGCCTCATGCTACCAGTAGTGACACTGACTGTAGCCAAATGCAAAACTAGTGAAGAAACAGTCAGAAAAGATGAGGAGGGAAAAATGTCAGTGGCCTCCACCTGTTAAACCATTCCTGTTTTGGGGTCATCTCATTGTTGCCCTCTAGTGCATCTGTTGTTAATTTCATTAACACCACAGCAGCTGAAACTGATTAACAACCCCTCTGCTACTTAACTGACCAGATTAATATCCCATAAGTTTCATTGACTTTATGCTATACTCTGATTAAAAAGTGTTCCTTTAATTCTTTTGAGCAGTATATATATATATATACATACTGCATACTGTCACACGCGTGCAATTGGGAGGCAGCTAAAGGGCTTGAATAACGGTAGTGCCACGCCAGACCAGGGGATGGTGAGCTCTCCCAGTCCTCTGTAGACCATCCATAGGAAATCCTGTTAGGTCCTGGCGCCATTGATGATGTCACTTCCGGGCCCCCAAAGAAGTCACTTCCGCTTCAGGCACCATTGATGACATCACTTCCGGGCCTAATGACATTGCTTCTGGTTCCGGTCCAGATGATGTCACTTCCTGTACCGGCCTTTAAAGCCGCCATATTCTCCCATTCAAGTCAGCCAAACCAGTGAACAACTCAACCAAAATCAACCATTTCAAGCCTGGGCACAATATACGGGTGGCTGCCCCAAACCTTTTTGATGTCTGTAGCCTGTTATTGTAACAATACGTACAAACACACACACACACACACACACTCACACATTTATATATATTTGGAAGTGAAGGTCTGTGAGATATGATTTGCATATTCGTAGCTGGAAATCCATAAAGGCAGCAAGTGAATCTCGTAACTTAAAACAGGAATCATCATCAGAGGAACACGATTAGACTTACAGGAGTCCACGGCAACTTACAGCACATAAGGAGGGGAGAGGAGGTGGGCTATCGATGAGGTGGGCTTCAGAGGGTGTTGGTCATAAAGTCTTCTTTATTATTTGCAAGCATGCATATGCCAGGTTCAGGTCCAAGTGTCTGTTAAGGGCGTTCTCATTGGACAGCCACAGTTCAGCCAGCTCTCTGGCACGTTTAGTGTTAGACTTGAATTTGACTTGCACTGAGCCCCATTTAAATGTGCGTCCGGCCGAACTGTATGTGCGTAAATCAGAGGCCGGGGGTCCTTTCTTCTGATTGCATTGCGATGTTCCTGTATGTGGCTTTGTGATGTCACCCGTTTAGTGCAAAGAAGCACTTTGATCACGTGAAAGGTGCCATAGAAATAATATACAGTATAATGCCCCACCCCTTCTGACTCAAATATAACAATAATAATAATAATAATAATATTATTATTATTATTATTAAATTGTCCAGACTTGGTCCTTTAAGCACACGACATAGCTGCAGAAATCCAAGGAGCCAGCAGAGTGTCCTACCACGGTGACTCCATAGCCCAGCAGGACTGGCCCTGACGCCAGCCGTGAACTTAAAATGGGGGCAAATCACAACACCTGACAAACACAGGGAATCACGTTTAATTCTCTTTTTTTAAAATATTCTCCCTATGCACTCTTCCCTGAGTGTTTTCTTGCTATTAATTTTGATGTTTCTGTCTCCCATGCCATTATCACAAGGGTACTGAGATGTCACCAGGATGCGCTCTCTTCTGATAGAGAGGCCTTGTTAAACTGATGAGGTAGCCATGACGTCTTATTCACCTTAGTCTTATTCTAGAATCGTGATGCGTGTCGTGTATATTTAACAACAAGACTTTCTTTTCCATTAGACTCCCACCCGTTTCAGACATACATACTTGGGTATCGTGTGACACGTTTCTCCTGTGGGGTCGCTGCAGGATCTGAAGCACGCGCTGGAGCAGGAGTCGTATCTCCACTGGCAAGAGGAGTGAAGCGGAGACTCTGAATCAGCTTCTGTCACAAGAAAAAAAGACAAGAAATGACAGTCACAAGTCACGTCGTAGGATCAGTCCGTCTGCTTCCTTCTTCAGTCCCCACTTGGTAGGATTATGGAGACAATGCTTATGTATCTGAAGAACACTTTACAGGAAGTCCATTAAAGGAAGGTGCAGATACCCCTCTAGAGCCCTAATTTGACAACAAGATCTCTGATATTTAGAAATGCAGCAGTAAACTGAGCTACAAATGTAGTCCTGTAAAGTGTATTAGAATGGCATTACTGTACATACCGAGTGACTAGAAAGGGTATTGATCTTGAGCACAGGATATAATGTTCTATCTATTATTATATATCATATAGTGCCTTTCATCCATCTATCTATCTTATTGTGCCTTTCATATCTATCTATCTATCTATCTATCTTTTTATCTATTATATAGCACCTTTCATCTATCTATCTATTATATAGCGCCTTTCACTCTATCTATCTATCTATCTATTATATAGCGCCTTTCACTCTATCTATCTATCTATCTATCTATCATATAGTGCCTTTCATCTATCTATCTATCATATAGTGCCTTTCATCTATCTATCTATCCATCTATCTATCTATATATCATATAGTGCCTTTCATCCATCTATCTATCTATCTATCTATTATATAGTGCCTTTCATCCATCTATCTATCTATCTATCATATATTGCCATTCATATCCATCTATCTATCTATTTTATAGTGCCTTTCATGTCTATCTATCTATCTATTTTATAGTGCCTATCTTCTATCTATCTATCTATCTATCTATCTATCTATCTATCATATAGTGCCTTTTATCTATCTGTCTATCTATCTACTAAATGACCAAGTAGTGCGGTAGTCAGTAGGATTTTGGAAACTTTCAGAAGTCGACTTGATGTTTTTTTTAGAAGACTGAAGTGGCAGGACTGGTGGGCTCTGCTGGGCTGAATGGCCTGTTCTCGTCCAGATTGTTCGAATGTTCAGAGAGTCAGGCCTTCAGGTTTATGTCTCATCTGAAGGATGGCACAGTGTCCCCGTCACTACACTGGAGCTTTGGGATCCACACATGGACCACAGAGGAAGCGCCCCCTGCTGGCCTCACCAATGCCTCTTCCAGCAGAAACCCCAGCTTTTCCTAGAGGGTCTCAAATGCAAGTGCTGGTCAGGCCCAAACAGTCTTCTGAAGCGCAGGTGGGACGGCCGCTGGATATCAAACAACATAACAGATTAACGAGAGTCGGACAGTTGAGTCGAGTCCACACAATCAGAGGACTGTATTGTTCAAAAATAATGGCCCCCTCCAAATGTGGCCACCCTGGGTGCCCACCTAGTTCACTGAAATGTTAGCGCTGACCCTGGTTGGCCGTGCCCCCCTTGTTGTACTTGACCCACATTTTGTGAATTTTTTAGATGAGGGAGTGAAGGTGCAGCCGTTTGTAGCTCCATGAAGTGGGCGTGCAGCACGTGAGGTCAGAGGAGATTAAGTTTTACTGCGCAGGCTAGAAGATGACGTTGGGCTCACAGGCAGTGACTGAGCTCGCCTGGTTTAGTTCTTATTTATCAAATCGATTCCAATGCGTACAGAAATGTGCTGACGGGACTCCATCATTACACACACAAGTGACATATGGTGTCCCGCAGGGCTCAGGACTCGGACCGTCACTGTTGTCACTTGACAGGCTTCCTTCCACTCATCAGGACATCATGTTCATGTTCACTCGTACGCAGATGACGCCCAGTTCTACTTTTCTTTTAGATCACATGAAGTTTCTCCAACGTTGTCTTTAATTAGTCGTGTTAGTGAATTAAAGGAGTGGACGGCTGAGAACGACTTGTCTTTAAACACCGAGATGTTGATGACTGGAGGGAGTGACGCTGATCACAACGATATTCTGTCATCTTTTAACTCGGCTGGAGTCCCCATTAGTTTTACTGAATCAGCCCGCAATCTTTGACTCTAGCAGGTCATTTAAAGCGCACATCACAAAGTTGTCCAAATCAGGTTTCCTCCATCTTAAAAATGTTGGGCAATGAAGGCGCTTTCTAAATAAACAGGATTCTGAGAAATGAATTCCAGCATTTATTTCTAGTAGGATTGACGACTGCACTCTGGTGTTCACTGGGTGTTCAGACTGTTTGTTATTCAGCCTCCAGTTCATCCAAAATGCTGCTGCACTAGAAACTACGAACACAGAACTCCAGTCCTCGCACCCTTACACTGGCGCCCAGTTAAGTTTAGGGCAGACTTCAAAATCCTCCTTTTAACATATAAAGCATTAAATGGCCGACTTGTCTGAACTTATTATGACTTACAAACCTGAGCGCACATTAAGATCTCAAGATGTCGGTCTGCTTAGGATTAATTAAATAATTAATAAAACAACAGTGGGAGGTCGAGCTTTTAATTACAGGACCCCCCTAAACTGTGGAGTGGTCTTCCTGCTACTATAAGAGATGCCCCTTCACTCTCAGGCTGAAGACTCACCACCTCAGTTTAGCCCACCCTGACTAGAGCTGCCGATTAACTGTGCAGACTGTCATTGGCACTAAAACAGAAGTCACATGACAGTTAGTTAGAATTTGTTACTGACCCTCACCTCTTCTGTTTCTCTTCTCAGTAATCAAATGTGCCACTTGGTGCCACGGCCCACCTGCCAAGTTGGTAAAGTCATCTCTGATGCAGGAGCACTGGAATCAACGGGTAGAGGGGTCCTGTCATCTGATTGGCTGACTCAGCTGTGGAATGGCCAATAGGGGGAGGCAGTTTGATGGCCGAGGTCTCCAGGACTCTGAACAAATCCAGATCCTATTATGGGATGTCCCCTCCTGTTGAACTCTGCTCTGTACTTGTAATATTTTTATTGATCTATTATATTGTATTGAGGAGGACTTGTGTTCTCTTCTGTCTATTGTGTTGCATTGCCCCCGACCCCCCTTTGTTTTTTGACACCCACTGCACGCCCAGCCTACCTATAAAGGGGTCTCTCTTTGAATTGCCTTTCCTGAGTTGTCTTCCATTGTCTTCTCAGAGAGTCAATGCTGGGGGGCTTTCAAAAGACAGGGTCTGTTAAAGCCCATTGCGGCACTCTTTGTGTAATTTTGGGTTATATAAAAATAAATTGTATTGTATCTGAGTCTACAGACTCTTGGAAAATGAACTTAGTGGAGGACACAGAGGGGCAGCCTTGTCTTACTTGTTCTTGTTGGTAATATTAATAAAAATACACTTTATTTAGGGCAGTATGGTGACCCAGTGGGTAGCACTGCTGCCTTGCAGTTAGGAGGCCCGTCTGGGTTCGCTTCCCGGGTCCTCTCTGCCTGTGTGGAGTTGGCATGTTCTCCCCGTGTCTGCGTGGGTTTCCTCCCAAAGACATGCAGGTTAGGTGCATTGGCGATCCTAAATTATCCCTAATGGGTGTGTAGGTGTGTGTGCCCTGCGGTGGGCTGGCACCCTACCCAGGATTTGTTCCTGCCTTGCTCCCTATGCTAGCTGGGATTGGCTCCAGCGGACCCCCGTGACCCTATGTTTGGATATAGCAGGTTGGGTAAAGAATGACTGACTGGCATTTCATTTATATAGCGCCTTTGCCATGATCTGCACAACTGCCTCATCTTCATTTATTTTTTTTTTATTTGTGCTTTAATTTCTCTCGATAAAGCAGCATAACTACAGTCACTCGACGGTACTTTGACTAAGAGGAGGTTCATTTTTCAAGAATGCAGTGCAGTCGATGGCCCCAGCAGCACTCGGCTTATCTGCCCGAAGTTCTCCCCCCACCCTTTGCATCTTCACAGCCCACTGGGACCTCTGCTCCCATCTCAGCCCTCCTCTGATCTAATATGCCAGGCATTTACAAGCGTCAGCAGGAAACCCAATCCGCTTCTGCCTCTGTGCTCTGGAGCTGGTGTAACTTTTCCATTAACTCAAACAAATGCTGGCCGTATTTTTAGACGGCGTAATTACCCGAGCTCAGCAGGCCACGTCCGCACAAGTGCGATGGGGAAAGATGTGAGTCCGATGTCGCTCTGCTTAGAAATCTGTGAAACTCGAGCACTCGGATGTAGTGATTAATGAAATGCCTGGAGAGCATTTGATCCGAAGCTCCTCACCGAGATAAATTGTCGGACTTTTCCATTTACATTCACGAGATGTTTGGAGGAAGGCCCCGGGCAGCGAGGATTTAACGTCCAAACATCGCCCAGCAGCTCGGCCCGCCGCACAACAAAGAATGGCGGCCGGGCGGGTGGGCACATGTGTCGTCGAGGGTCTTTGCCCTCATGAAAGCCGAGAGCTCACTTTCATGTTTTTGAAATTTCAAGCCCTCACCGCCGACCGCGCGCACGGCCTCTCAAGATCTCAACATGGCCCTGATTAAAGACATTCGCCGGTGGACAACAGGCAGTTAGCATTGACAAAATCTGTCATTTTGGTTAAGTTGGAGTGTGCCAGTCAACAGCTGCAGCCATATATGCCATTAGAGCGCGCGGCACAACCCATTAAAGCATCAATTGACCGCTTTGTTAGCCCGATGACCATGAAAGGCACACCAGTGGCAGCCCGCGCTTTGTTCTCGCCACGAGTGCCAGCCGTCATAACTGCCTTTTCAAAATACGCACCGGCGGTCCGCGGCCTTTAATGGGAGGTTTTGTTTTTTCGTTTTTCCCCGATTAACCTTTAGAGGCAGGCGGCGCCCTTTTCAACACTCGACCCGCCGATGTTTGGATGCGATTCTTGTAACTCGTAATGACGGATCGGATTTCATGCGCTTCACTTTGGGATGCGGTCGGCCCCCTCTGGAACTTTGATAAGGCCAGGCTGAGCTAAAATAAGACAAAACACACCGCGTGGAGATGGGGGTCCGGAAAAATCAAAAAGGCAGGAAAGAAAAACTGGTGGGAAGAAGGCTGGGCAGCCGAAAATGGCTTCTATCTACCACTCGCTTTAATACGGAAGTGCAGGGCAAGTCACAAGTCTAGGGGGCGCTGTTCAAATGGCACTCGGGACGCGCTCTCTGTCTGTATTTATGAGGGTCTCACCAATCAGTGGCCTGGCAGGAGTGAATGGGGGTCCTTAAGGAGGTCTGGCTTAGCGGTCTCAACGTTTTTGGGAATTTGTCAGGGAACCGGCCAACGGGTCAAGAACAGGAGAAGAAGAAGACGTCATTGTGTTTATGTGGGGCTTTTCAGGACACTCAAGGGGGGCATCACCCTAGGTAGCTGAGTGTGGGGGAGAATCATGCATGTGATTGTCCAAGTAGCAACGTGCTGCGACCCACCCTAATCCATTGGCAATATGAACAAGTAGCAAGTCACAACCCACCGCTGGCAGCCCTTTTGGGTCCCCGTCCTCCTGGTTAGAAGAACTGAGCAAAGAGCTGACGCCTGTCCATGAACAAGACCGTCGCTCTGATGGACTCGTGGCCGTTATTTGGATTCTTTCCCCTTGGAGCCTGTGGTCTATAGAGAGGTGAATGACAGCAGCGCCCTCTTGTGTCCCGGAGTGGTATTACAATCGTTGCACAAGCCCCCTACTCTCACTTTAGGACGTTTTGTGTTTCACAATCTTCTGCAAAATTAACTTTAGTGCCACCCTCACCAACCTGAATGTCAATCCACACTGGCTAATATTTGGCTCATCACAATTCATTAATAAATCTCTCTCTCTATATGTAAAATCCAACGTCTGTCTGTCTGCTTTTCACGAGACAATTGCTTCACGGATTTAGATCAGGTTTTTTTTTTCTATAATTTGCTTGAACATTCCGGTTGATTTTGCGACTTCTCTCATCGTGCTAAGAATCAGAGTTCACTTGCAGGAGTGAAATATTGGCGCTAATCTGAGAGAGACAGACAGAGGCTGCAGGCCAAAGGGAGGGGAAAGCGTGACATCAGCAGTGGGCGTGGCCCACCTCACTCACACGCCCACCTCCATTTGAGCCGCTCTACCTGTCGCCATGTGTTGGAGCGCACTTCACCTCTGCTTCGCTAGTGATAGCTGTTTGTTACCTGCAGGGGTCCTTAGTCACGGTCCTGGGGGGCCGCAGTGCTGCAGCTTTTCCCTTCCTGCCAGTTTCTTAATTAGAAGACGGTCTTTGCTGATAATGAAACTTGGGACTGAACTGTTTGGCTTGTTAGTGCATTCATTCATCCAAGGGAAATTCGAATTGCACCGTAGAGTTTCTTTCTTTGAGAACGTCACCCATGTGTTTTGTGGAACAAAACAGATTTAAACTTGACGGTCCTTCCATTTCCCCTCTCATTTCTTATTATTATTACAATCCAGGGTGTTTCTTCACGCCGGTCCCAAGCCGAATAAATGGGGAGGGTTACGTCAGGAAGGGCATGCGGTATAAAATTTTGCCAAATCAATACTCGGGTAACAATTTTGGATGGCAGCCCCTAACAGGAGAAGCCAAAAGAAGAAGAATTATTATATTATTATTATTATTAATGATTATTATTACTGTATATTAACTTCACCTGTTTGCTGTCTGGTACAAATCTTGTAATCGATATTTAATCCTCTTCCTATTGTTCAAATGACTTGAAATTTTGCACACTTACTCACTTCCGATGACAATACATGAATCAATAATCAGCTTCACTAAATGATCCATTAATCCATGTTAATTAAGAAATAAAATTTTCATATGAAGAATAGTTCAAGGTTTCACCAATAGATGGCGCTAGTAACGGATAGAAATATTAAAGGAAGTGTTAAAATACTGGATTACTAAATTTTCCAACCCGCTATATCCTAAGTCAGGGTCACGGGGGTCTGCTGGAGCCAATCCCAGCCAACACAGGGTGCAAGGCAGGGAACAAACCCCGGGCAGGATGCCAGCCAACCACAGGGCACACACACCCAGGATCGCCAATCCACCTAAGCTGCATGTTTTTGGACTGTGGAAGGAAACCCACGCAGACACGGGGAGAACATGCCAACTCTAACTGTGAGGCAGCAGCGCTACCCACTGCGCCACCGTGCCGCTCTTACTAACTAACTTATACTAAACAAATCCAAGACTAAAAAGTTGAAAATAATATATATATATATATAAAAAACACTTTTTAAAAACCACACTTCTATTAAATTAAAAAGTGTACTGAAAAGTAAAAAATAAGTCTCTCATATGTCACTCATATAATAAAAGCGTGGGCACTTTCATCAATCAACACTCAAAGAACACTGTGCCCAAGCTTTTATTATACGAGTGATGTATGAGAGACTTATTTTTTTACTTTTCAGTACACTTTTTAACTTTTTAAAAAGTATTTATATATATATATATATATATATATTGTCACAGACGGCTGGGGTTCTTACCCGGCCGGGACGCCTAGAAGGTCCGGAAGGTGGCAGTAAAAGCTTCCGGGTCAGGAGGACACAACTGCCCTGGAGCAGGAGAGGACCACGGGAGAGGAGGAGAGACTTTCTTACTCGTTGGGACCCATGGCCACCGCCAGGGGGCATCTTAAGCCTCCTAGAACCTAGGAGAACATTACTTCCATCACACTTGGCAAGATGGCGGAGGAACCTGCCAGGGACGCCCGGAGTGCTTCCGGGGCAAAGGGCAGCACTTCCGCCACACCAGGAAGTGCTGCCAGAAGTTCGTCATCAGACACCTGGAGCACATCTGGGCGGGAATAAAAGGTGCCGCCTCCCAGCAATCTGGGCGCTAGAGTCGGGAGAGGGAGCCGGACGAAGCTCCCAGGAGAAGATTGGCGGCTCAGGATTGAGTGCATTCTGGGTGATTATTGCTTTGTGTTGTGTTTGGGACTGTATTTATTTATGTTAAATAAACGTGTGAACTTTATAAAGATGTGGTCTCTGACTGGTGGTGTCCGGGCAAGTCTCACAATATATATACAGTGGAACCTCGGTTTACGAGTAACTTGGTTTACGAGTGTTTTGCAAGAAGAGCAAAAAATTTTTAATAAATTTTGACTTGATAAACGAGCGATGTCATGCAATACGAGTAGTATGGATACACTTTGTGTGCTGAGCGTCATGTGATCACAACTGAGCTGATGGTTCTTCTCTCTCTCTCCTTATCTTATCTCTCTCGCCCAGCGTCTCTCTCTCTCTCCTTATCTCGCTCACCCGCCCAGCTCGTCTCTCTCTCTCTCTCTCCTTATCTCACTCGCCCAGCGCGTCTCTCTCTCTCTCCTTATCTCGCTCGCCCGTAGCCCAGCTCGCTCTCTCTCTCTCTCTCTCCTTATCTTGCTCGCCCAGCTCGTCTCTCTCTCTCTCTCTCTGGCAATCTGTGTGCCTCACTCATATAGTCAACATCTGTTTACTACAGCATTGTGACATTGCGTGTGCGCACGTGTGTGCTGTGAAGTGCGAGTCCCCATCTTGTTCCCCAAAACACGAAGCTGAGTCTCAGTACTTTAACAACACCAGCTTTATTCAGCTTGAAACAGCAACAGCGCTGTTATTTATTGTAGCGGGATCTTTGTAATGTTCCTTGTATGACCCATTGACGGCAGGCGCTTATAGCATGTCTGCGATCTTTTTGGATGCGCTTATACGGCGAACTGCTACAGTGCTGGGAGACTGCGATTGCTTTGGGACGCTCTTCAGCATGTCGTCCCGTTGGGTGGAATCCCACATGAGTTTAGAAACTCGCGCACACCAGCCATGATTCTTTTTAAAGGTAAAGTGCAGGTTAGTTTGTATTATGTATTTTACTTTATATTTTGTATTCATCATTTTTATATGAATAGTTTTGGGTTGTGGAACAAATCATCTGAGTTTCCATTATTTCTTATGGGGAAATTCGCTTTGATGTACGAGTGCTTTGGATTGCGAGCGCGTTTCCGGTGCGAATTATGCTGACAAACCTGTATATATATATAAATGTTCTAAACATTTTTAACACAGATACAGATTTAAAAGGGAGCCCTTTATCTGGAGAGCGGCTGCTTTATGTATAATCTGCATTTCATTCTTAAATAATGTCTGCTTAATTAAACAGGCAACAATGAAAACTTAAATGCAGCTGCTAAAAACTAAAGCAGACACTTAAGGCTTCTGAATTGTGACAGGCCAGATAACTGAAATGCTTTAGCAGTAAATACTTGAGTTCCGATTAAGAAATTGCTTGAATTTGCAGCCACTGCGGCCCTCCGGGACTGTAATTGAGGACCCCCTGATCTTTGATGAATGAAACCCAAACAAGGCCCAGAGTTTCATCATCAGGTCTAATTGGGGCGACTGGCTGGAATGAAAACCCGTAGCCACTGCGGCCCTCCAGGACTGGGATTGAGGACCCCTGGTTTGTCCCGCTTCACTGCTACACGGGCGGACGGCTAGTACTGAATAAAATAATCAGAACATCTGGAATAGCAGAATGAGGATAAAAATCTTCAAAAATGGAATAAAAAAAAAAAAAATCATTCAATTCTCCTCACATCTCCCATACAAACGCTTGTTATAGTCCACCAAAAAAAAAGAAGCAAACATCCATCCATCCATCCATGATCCAACCCGCTATATCCTAACTACTGCTGGAGCCAATCCCAGCTATCCCAGGGCGCAAGGCAGGAAACAAACCAGTGTCAGGGCGCCAGCCCACCGCAGGGCACACCAGGGACAATTTAGGATCGCCAATGCACCTCACCTGCATGTCTTTGGACTGTTTAGGAAACCCACGCAGACACGGGGAGGACATGCAGACTCCACGCAGGGAGGACCCGGGAAGCGAACCCCTAAATGTCTCCTAACTGCGAGGCAGCAGCGCTACCCACTGTGCCACCCTGAAGCAAACATAGTTTTGAAATTTCTAAACACAGACTCTATAAACTGGGAAATAGAAGCTGGCATTGTGAAGGCCCGGAGTTGAAATTAAAAACACGAGTTGCTCGTCTCCAGCCAGAGGGTCCCCAGGACCGACGCTACGTCCACAATGCCGGCGAAGACAAAAACAAAATGATTTCCATCCTCCCCTCCGATTTCACCTGCTTGGTGAAGTTTTCTCTGCACTGCTTGAGCTCCTCAGCACAAAAGGCCCACCAACAGAGCAGAGTTTGTGACACACTGGCATGCAGCCCCCTTTTTGGGTCTGGGCTGCTGCTGGTGGGTCACCCAGTTGCAAAGGGGAGACCCTCCGCTTGCAAAGACACTGACACGTGTAAAAGTGGATGATGACCACAGAAAGGTGGAGAAACACCACCATGACGGGCATCCAAAAAGGGAATGTGCTGCCCTTGAATGAGCAGAGAAAGCCCAGAAGGAGTCGCCTGAAACAACCAATCGAGGAGCAGAACAAGTCAGAGTCCAAAAACCCAAAAGAACGGCAGAAAATGGAACAAAAAGGTCACAAAAAACTCAGTTTAACTGCACTCCACCGAGAGAGCCCACCGACACCACTGAGCGCATTCAATGGACCACCAGGGACTGCTTTATAGGGCTGTGGGCGGCCCCTGGACTGTGATGGACAGGTGGCCCCACCTCTTGGGCAGCCACCAACAAAACAGACGGAACATAAGAGAGAAAACATCAACGTCTAGACGTTAACACAGACAGAAGAATCAAACAATGGATGATGAGGGGTGGAGCCCTTGATGAGATACAACACAGCAGGTGTGTGCACGTGTCCTCCTTAATGGGACGGTGACACCGCCAGCCCCAGGACTTATCATAAGACTGTAGCCTCCAGTAAGTGACGCGCCTCGCATGCGGCCTTCAAACTGTGCAGAGGTGAGCAACACCAGCGCCATGAAAAGCAACTCCTCTGAATGTGGTGTTCTTGTGTTTGGGGGACCAATCAGGGCATGAGACGTTGTAATGAGTGGGAGCCAATCGGGGAAGGACGGTGTAATAAGCATGAGCCAATCAGAGAGCAATTAGAGTCCGCCTCTTCAAAACTAAACACTTTGCACACACATCTACCACCTGATACACGGCTGCCAGCCCACCTCAGATGTGGACCCCCTGCCAGGGAGTAGCTGGGGGGGGCAGTGGGGGTCTATTGGGTGCCTCTGACCCTGAGTGAGCAGTGTGTGTGTGAGAGCAGACAAAGGGGGAGCCAATCAGGGACAGGCCATGGAATAAGCACAAACCAATCAGAGCACGACTCAAGTCTGTATATTTACAGTGGTGTGAAAAACTATTTGCCCCCTTCCTGATTTCTTATTCTTTTGCATGTTTGTCACACAAAATGTTTCTGATCATCAAACACATTTAACCATTAGTCAAATATAACACAAGTAAACACAACATGCAGCTTTTTAAATGATGGTTTTATTATTTAGGAGAAAAAAATCCAAAACTACATGGCCCTGTGTGAAAAAGTAATTGCCCCCTTGTTCAAAAATCACCTACCTGTGGTGTATCACACCTGAGTTCAATTTCCTGATTACTGCCACACCTGTTTCAATCAAGAAATCACTTCAATAGGAGCTGCCTGACACAGAGAAGTAGACCAAAAGCACCTCAAAAGCTAGACATCATGCCAAGATCCAAAGAAATTCAGGAACAAATGAGAACAGAAGTCATTGAGATCTATCAGTCTGGTAAAGGTTATAAAGCCATTTCTAAAGCTTTGGGACTCCAGTGAACCACAGTGAGAGCCATTATCCACAAATGGCAAAAACATGGAACAGTGGTGAACCTTCCCAGGAGTGGCTGGCCGACCAAAATTACCCCAAGAGCACAGAGACGACTCATCCGAGAGGTCACAAAAGACCCCAGGACAACGTCTAAAGAACTGCAGGCCTCACTTGCCTCAATTAAGGTCAGTGTTCACGACTCCACCATAAGAAAGAGACTGGGCAAAACGGCCTGCATGGCAGATTTCCAAGGCGCAAACCACTGTTAAGCAAAAGAACATTAGGGCTCGTCTCAATTTTGCTAAGAAACATCTCAATGATTGCCAAGACTTTTGGGAAAATACCTTGTGGACTGATGAGACAAAAGTTGAACTTTTGGAAGGCAAATGTCCCGTTACATCTGGCGTAAAAGGAACACAGCATTTCAGAAAAAGAACATCATACCAACAGTAAAATATGGTGGTGGTAGTGTGATGGTCTGGGGTTGTTTTGCTGCTTCAGGACCTGGAAGGCTTGCTGTGATAGATGGAACCATGAATTCTACTGTCTACCAAAAAATCCTGAAGGAGAATGTCCGGCCATCTGTTCGTCAACTCAAGCTGAAGCGATCTTGGGTGCTGCAACAGGACAATGACCCAAAACACACCAGCAAATCCACCTCTGAATGGCTGAAGAAAAACAAAATGAAGACTTTGGAGTGGCCTAGTCAAAGTCCTGACCTGAATCCAATTGAGATGCTATGGCATGACCTTAAAAAGGCGCTTCATGCTAGAAAACCCTCAAATAAAGCTGAATTACAACAATTCTGCAAAGATGAGTGGGCCAAAATTCCTCCAGAGTGCTGTAAAAGACTCATTGCAAGTTATCGCAAACGCTTGATTGCAGTTATTGCTGCTAAGGGTGGCCCAACCAGTTATTAGGTTCAGGGGGCAATTACTTTTCACACAGGGCCATGTAGGTTTGGATTTTTTTTTCTCCCTAAATAATCAAAACCATCATTTAAAAACTGCATGTTGTGTTTACTTGTGTTATATTTGACTAATGGTTAAATGTGTTTGATGATCAGAAACATTTTGTGAGACAAACATGCAAAAGAAGAAGAAATCAGGAAGGGGGCAATTAGTTTTTCACACTACTGTATATATATATTTTTTTTTTATTCAATCTCTAATCAATGCCTAGCCCCCAATGCCGATCAGCCTTCTCCAGAAATCTCAAGATCCAAATGTCTCCCAGGTAGAGAGAACGAAAGGTGAAAACGGAGAGAAACGTCTGCTCTCTTAAACTGAACACGCAGTGAAGTGGCCCGAACCCGAGCCCGAGAGTCTCTAGCAGTTTCTTACGCCTTACGGGACATTTTGGTTTTTCAGTGTGAAAGTAAACTTTGCCCGTTTTGTATTATTTTTTCCATACTGTAACTCCAAATGAGACTCACAGTGGTCCCTGGTGGGACGCTCTGATGCCCACACACTTGTCTATTACAGCTTGTGCTCCATTACTGAACCAGCTGTAGTGTCACGGGGGCAGGAGCCTACCCTGGCAGCATTAGACGCAGACGCCAGTACATTGATAGGAACTCTCTGAGCAGTTTAGAAATTCTGAACCACTGAAGCTTCAATCACATCTTTAGGATGAAGACGTCCACCCAGGAACAGGGAGATCATGCAAGCCCCACATTGGCCAGACTGGAACCCAAACCCATCCCCAATTCCTGGCCAGTTTGTAGATTCCGGATGAGGAATTCTGCACTTGCTCGCCCTTATCCGTCGTCCTGTGTGGATGGAAAGACAAACCGGCCTGCTCATATTTCAACGTAGAAAGAACTGATTCAATGGGAACTGCTGAAAAATAAAAGGATTTACAAGAAGCTTTTCAAGTTGTGACAACCGAATGAGGACCAATAAGACAAAACATTAACAATTCTGAACTGGCAAGGTTGATTTTAACATAAAAAAATGAGCATAAAATGAACACGATAGCGGCCGTTAAGTAAGAGCTGCCTGGCTACGTAATGACAAACGGAGGAGGCGTGGCTGCGTTTGAACCCGTGTCCTCCCTCTGACCACCTGCCCCCTTTGTTTGTTGTCCACATTGGCCCCCGTATTTCTACCTGTGGGTGGGTTCCTGCCTTTCTCTCAAAAGCTGCCCAGTGCCCACCAGGCTGAAACAGGTTAAAGAGGGTCGATTAATTATGGATGGATGGATGGATGGATGGAGAGAAAAAACTGAAAAAACGCACAATCACCTGCCGTGTCTACTGCGAGTCTCATTTGGTAGGCTCGTTGTGTGCTGAAGTGAATGTCCACCAGAGGGCAGCAAAGGCACACGTCGGGCAGAGAAGCCAACTGAGTTGGTGACCAGCGAACCCAAACCGGAGTGCAAACTCATCGACACGCGCACACCGCACACACTCAACAAAGAAATGAACAAAGGCGTCCTATATTTCAAAGGACAGATCAAAAACATTCAATCATTAAAGAATGGGAATTCATTCAGCGACCCAAAGTTCATATTCATCCATCCAGTATCCAACCCGCTATATCCTAACTACAGGGTCACGGGGGTCTGCTGGAGCCAATCGCAGCCAACATAGGGCGCAAGGCAGGAAACAAACCCCGGGCGGGGTGCCAGCCCACCGCAGGGCACACACACACCAGGGACAATTTAGGACGTAACCTGCATGTGTTTGGACTGTGGGAGGAAACCAACACGGGGAGAACATGCAAACTTCCAAGACTGATATTTAAGAGTGAAATGTTAATGTAAAAGCTGAGTCTACAGTCTCCTCGTTCATCAAAAGTTAGAAGACAAAATGGTGTTCGTCTGTGCTTGTACAAGAAAACCGATGTCTATTGTGTGGCCTGGCCAGGGTGAGACTTGGGATTCCCAGCCTGAATGAGCTTCCCAGTCCAGCCCTGGTCAGGGGTGACACTGAAGTCGAAGGTACTGGCACTGCTGTGTGACAGGGGGCTTCTTAAAGGGGTCACTGATACGTGCATATTGAGGCCCACTAAGGTCCCCTCAGAGGTGGTCTGACCAGTGCTGTGCAGGTTCACACCTCACCAGAACTCACTCAACGTCCAGTTCACACCAATTCAAACGAATACATTCACGTTCAGAGTTCACCATTTCAGTTTTGAACTCATTCATGTTCAGTTCACTTTGTACTTTAAGGAGTGACAGTCCAAAGACATGCAGGTCAGGTGCATTGGCGATCCTAAATTGTCCCTGGTGTGTCCCTAATGTGTGTGTGTGTGCCCGGCGGTGGGCTGGCGCCCTGCCCAGGGTTTGTTTCCTGCCTTGCGCCCTGTGTTGGCTGGGATTGGCTCCAGCAGACCCCCATGACCACGTAGTTAGGATGTAGTGGGGTGGATAATAAATGGATGGAGAATAAATGTCCCACAAGTTTACTTTTTACAGTTTTTCATGCCTTATATTAGATTATTACAGTGTTCTTGAATTAAAGACAATAATTATGAAGATTTTTTTTTTTAGTTAAATACACTTCATTGAGTTACACCCAGAAACAAACATGTGCCTGCCCGCTGATCCACTAAGGTCCTCTGATTCTGGCCATCTTGTTGTGCCCCCCACTAATCTGCACTCCAGGGGTGACCTTCAGCTGTACAGCGAGTGCCCAGACTCTGGAATGACCCACCGAAATGAATCCGGTCAGCGGACTTCTCTTAAAACTCATCTGTTCAGGAAGGCCTTCAGCTCCACTTGACTTTATGACCTTCTCTCAGTTTACCTCCATGTCAAGATGTTCATGTCACCTGTGTGTGAGTGTGAGTGTGTAGACCATCAATTCTGTGTGTGAGTGTGAGTGTGTAGACCATCAATTCTGTTGTCTGTTAGGCTTTCTCTGAATTTACTTTCTTTATCTATTTGGTTTGTACAATGCTATATACGGGATACCCTGCCGTTCTTTCTTATGTTCTGCAAGTGCCTTGAGCATTGGAAAGGCGCTATATAAATAAAATGTATTATTATTATTATTATTATTATTATTATTATTATTATTATCCATATATGCGAATATCCTCCCGGTCATAAAAGAAATTAAACAGATGCAAGTATCCATATAAATGAGGGCTCTGTTTCCAGCCGTGTGACACAAATGGTGACAGTCGGACCAGTAATGCAGGTGAACTAACCGATGACGCTGGCGGTCAAAATTCACGTCACATATCGCATGTCCAACGGGGAAAAACCTAAAGTGGCCTCGCGGAGTCCAACGTTTTCCTAAAAGCGAAAGCGGAGTTCACCGCATGCTCGTGTCATTGGGGGGTGCAGCTTTAGCCCAAGCAGGCCGACACTGACAGCGCCCATTTGATTTGACGTTATTTTGTTTTTTTCCGAATACAAATACTGTACATGGCAAATACATCGTACGAAATCAATGCTTGTAACAATCCACTATTTGTTCTTATCCGAGGACCGTATGCAGATTCGGCTCCACCCCTGCATTACTGGGTCCGGCAAAACGTTTAATGGGGACCTAAACCAGATCCAGAGTGTCACCTGAAACGGAACGAGCTGACGGTCAAGTTCTTCACGTTAGGTTGACCGTTCTTAGAAATATAAGCTCGTTCAATGAAGGCGCTCTTCACTGTAAAAAATGTTAGTAAATTTAATGGTAAAAATACTGTAAATGATGAAAGTAAAATACCTTTTCTGAAAAAAGTTACCTTATGTTCTACTGAAAATTACCTGTATATCTTAAACAAAATATTTCATTATTTTTTACAGCCAAGTTCTGTAAAATCGATATTATTCTACCTTCAAAATATGTTACGTTTACTGATACATTACAGTTACACTTAATACTGTTAGATAGCGAAGGTGAACAACTGAAAAAAGTAAAACGGTAACGCGCCACGTCAGTAACACCGGAGTTACGATATCTGCATACGGACACGCCCCCTTTTACCGTATAGCTCCTGCTGAACAGGAGAGGAAAAAACTCCAACAAAGTTAGCGGATGTATTGATCCCTGCGTAATGGAGGTTTTATGGGGTTATGGAAGCTGATTTATGGTGGGTTACATCCGATGAGCTGGCACCAAACACCACAAAAGCAAACGTCACTCCTCCACCAGACAATGTGCCGCGTGACTTCCTTAAACGCTGAATGGAAGGTATATAATTAAATGTTACATGTTTGCTATTGGCTGGGGTGGGCTGGCGCCCTGCCCGGGTTGGTTTGTTTCCTGCCTTGCACCCTGTGCTGGCTGGGATTGGCTCCAGCAGAGCCCCGTGACCCTGTGTTAGGATATAGCGGGTGACTGAGTGACTGACTGTTTGCTATTGGTGGTTGTTACTTTACTGATACAAGCTGCGTACTGGGATTTAATCCTGACTGCACTCTCTAATGGTTTATTGATTTATTACAGTGCATGGATTTCTGGTTATGGTTAAACGTTCTCTTCTACTGGAATGTGTTGTAAAGAACAAACAGTCATTTACTACAAACTTATGCCGTAGACCTATAAAGAGTGTCACCTTATTTATTACGGTATAATTCTGGCAATCCAGCTGCCAGTTTTTTTATCATACAAAATAACATTTTTATACATCTAAAAATATTGTCACTTTTTTTTTTTACGGTAAAATTATGACAACTCAACCGCCTTTACTGTAAATTTAAATGATTTTTTTTACAGTGTAGCTCATGCACAACACTGGGCGTAAGTGACACGTATTTATGGCGGGGCGACATGGGGGGTTTTATTTGTGCGTACGTCTGTCCCGTTGAGTGTTTGTTTAATTTAATTAACAACGCCGGTCGCACCGATGCTTGTTTGTAACTTCAGGCCGGCGCCTTTAGAGAAGACTGCACTGTAGCAGAGGGGCTTGTGGGATTTGTAGTTTGTGGTTTGTATGCACTGCGCCGATTAAACCGGAAGAGAAGGATTGGCGGGTCTTTTTGAAGGATTGGCGGGTCTTTATGAGTTGTGTCTTTCTCTGGTCGACTCCATCAGCAGCAGCAGCAGCTCCTAAACCTTTCATTAACTGCGCGTGAAGGACGGTGCTTGGCCACCGGGTTTAAGGACGGCGGGGGGCTCCTTTTTTCTCCCAATCCAGCCCACCAATGCACCTCTGACGACTGTTCTTCTGGACTCCGGTGCTAAGACAGTATTTCACTATCCAGGCTTATTAACAGGGAGCGTCGCACACTTCTTGCCATCGTTACACCATCGTTTACTTTTCCAGAGCCTCTTCCATCACCGACACCACTGTGAATATCGTCATGTTTTTTTTTTGTGTGTGTCGTGTAATTATTCTAGTGGAATATTTCAATATTTGTGTGTCGGGTGTGTTTAATCTCTTTGGGGTTTTCCTGGGGTGTTATTAATATTCGGGTGGCGGGTTCACAGTCAGGGCTGAGGTGTTGGCCTGCTGCTATCCGTCCCTCATTTTAAAAGTGCAGTGACTTTCTTTGCTACGTAAATCTGCTGGCGAACCCCACACTAGGTAGAAGTCTGGGTGCGGTGGGGGGTGCTACAGATTTGTCTTAGCATTGCATACTTCAGTAAAAGTGTCACGACTTGGCAGTCCCAGAGAACATGAGTCCCGAAAGAACCTCCAAAAATGCCCACTAGAGGGGGAAATCCTGCACAAAAGACCCCGGCTAGACTCCAAAAAGGCCTCGTTGAGTCTTCATAAAAGAAACATTTATTGTCATAGAAGAACAAAGCACAAAGGATTTGCCCAAAACAACAAGACAATCAAATGCGACCAAAAGTCCCAGAAAAAAATCCAGAGAATTCAACAAAAGCACAAGAACTCATCAACTCCGCGGTGCATTCAGATGAACTGCCAGGAACTGTGGGAGATCCTCCCGTTTTATAGGACCGTCCGGCTGAATGGGGCAGCTGCTGGCAGTGATTGGCAGGTGGCCCCCCACCTCCCACGGGACCACCCACAAAACACACAGAACGTACCACAGGCCAAGAGAAAAAATGAAGAAAAGCAACCTTAGCAACAAACAAGGAGTTGAACCGCAGCCACCTGTGAGTCGTTCATATTGAGACCTGAACACGGCTCGCTGCGCAGAGGAGCCCAGGAGGAGACGCCGACAGCAGAGTCAGAGGGGCGCCTTTGAGGTTTCCATCTCTTTGCATTTCGACCAAACGCCAATCGGTCCGAGCTCAATGGTTAGAATGCAAATGTCACTCAGGTTCTTGCACGTCACACTTTCTGTGTCACATCATGCCACCCACGATAAAAAAAAATAGAAAATGCAGACGGCCGAGCGTGCGGTCAGCGCCACCCCGAAGAAACAGAGCGGAGCAGCACGGGTCACTTAAGAAGTGAGGACAACGCAAGACCCCGAGCAGACCTCGACGCTGTGAGGAAGAGTGACAGCCCTGCACTCCCTCTCTGTCTGCGCTAAAATCAAAATGGGCAACGTTCTCACCGGATTAGACCCCTTCTCTCACGAGACCACCACGGGTTCATTCTCATACAGGTGGCAGCGGGCAACGTCTTTGTGAAATAACGGCAGGCGCTTCGGGGTGGAGGAGCGTGGCGAGGACGGTGAGCGACGTGAGGGTTGTGCTCACCTGTTTGACTAGCAAAAGAACAAATGAAGAAGAACAAATACACAAAATACAAATAAACAAAAAACAAATAAACAAATACGAATAAACAAAAACAAATAAAAGAACAAATTTGCAAAATGCAAATAAACAAAACAAATAAAAGAACAAATAAAGAAGAACAAATACAAATAAACAAAAACAAATAAAAGGACAAATACACAAAATACAAATAAACAAAAACAAATAAAAGAACAAATACACAAAATACAAATAAACAAAAATCAAGTAAAAGAACAAATGAAGAAGAACAAATACACAAAATACAAATAAACAAATACGAATAAACAAAAACAAATAAAGAAGAATTTGCTGCTTGGCCCGAGAGCCACATTGGCGTACTTTACGTCTAAACTTCTTAAGCATGGCAGCCGTGTGCCTTCTTGATTACAATCTTACTATTAATATTTCACAACCTCACTTCCTAAAAAAGCCTGGGACAGTATGGACAATCCTACTGAAAACTAAAAGGAGAGGCCTGTACATTTACTTTGAGTTGCAGTCCGAGACAAACAGTGCAAAGACGAGGTATTTCAGGTTTCACCTCTTCAACTGCTTTGATTTCAAAGATCAACATTTGTTGAGAAACTAACTGTGCTGACCATCTAAGAAACCCAAATAATCACCACAGACCTCAGCATTAACATCTGCTGTGCACCATCTATTAGAATGTATTCGGAAATGCATTTAGAAATAAAATGTTCTGCATGTTTCGTTCCAACAGATGGTGCATCACAAACATGTGTTTTCATTAAATGCACTGCTTTTGTCATTCCAGCAGATGGCGCATCACACATATTTGAAGTCATCAAATGCATTGTATTTACAAATCCCATACCAAATGGCATACGACAGAGAAATATGAATTTCTTTTATCATTCTAACAGATGGCGCACTACACACATTGGAAGTCATCGAATGCATTGTCTTTAAAAATCCTATACCAAATGGCATCTTCTTCCTCTTCTTTCAGCTGTTCCCGTTAGGTGTTGCCACAGCTGATCATCTTCGCCCATCTCCTCCTGTCCTCATCCTGTCCTCGTCATCTTGCTCTGTCACCCCCACCACCTGCATGTCCTCTCTCACCACATCCATAAACCTCCTCTTAGGCCTTCCTCTTTTCATCTTTCCTGGCAGCTCTATCCTTAACATCCTTTTTCCAACATACCCAGCATCTCTCCTCTGCACATGTCCAAACCAAATAGCATACAAGAGAGAACTATGCATAGCATTTGCCATTCCAACAGATGGTGCACCACAAATATTTGTGGGAGTGCATTTTATTACTACAAATATTTGTCATGCATTATCTGGTGGAATAACAAATGCAATGCACTTTATTACTACAAATGTTTCTGATGCACCATCTTTTGGAATGAAAATTTAAATGCATTCTATTGTGACAAACCAGCTGTGACACCCGTCTAAGACAGGGTTGAAATCCAAATAATCTACGTAGACCACAGCATTAACATTTACTGAGCACCATGCAATGCATATGTCTCTGTTTTATACCATTTGGTATGGGATTCATAAAAGCAATGTTAATATTTGGAATGGCACATGCATTTGAACATTAATCTAACTTGAACATTAATCTACCTAATAAAGAGTATAAAGGACAAAATAAGGTCACCTTAGGACCCCACAACCACAAAACAATGAGTCGCTTTTCCACCTAGTGGTCCAAGAGTATCATTACAGAAGCAGGCTACAAAAGCCCAACACCAGCTGTCTGGGCCTTCCCAGTGTGACGTTCCTGTCATTATTCCAGCTGTGAAGAGGGCTCATCAGTGCCAAGTGTGCTTGATATGGCCACACTGGCAGTACTTCTATCACTGTTGCTAATTCAAAGATCTCCTTGAACTCGACTCCAGTCTCAGGTGAATCAGTTGGCCAAGATCATCTCAAATGAGCTGCCACCGAAGGCCACAGATAAATAGATCAGAATTATTATTGTCGTGATTGTCAGAGCAGTCAGAGCCCAGAAGTGTCAGGTGTGAGGTGAACGTTTGAGTTGATGCGACTTCTCCGCCAGACCCATCACCCCAACACGTTCCTCTGGCTTTTCACCCCAAACTCTTTCTTACCTGAGAGCTTAAAGAGAGTCGCCCGCCTGAAGCCATCGCTGTCCTCGTACTTCATGAGGTGGACTCCTGAGCCCATGTAATGGAGGAAGAGGCCGGGATGCGCGTAGGACTCAAAGCTGTCGTATCCCTCGATCCACGTGTCCCTGTGAATCACAAACGTGCTCTCGTCCTCAAACTGACTGCCCTCCTGCCATTTGGTGAGCGCCAGACCTCCTGCTGCCCTCACTTGCACAAAATAGTTGGGGCGGTCGGCAGCTTCCAAAGACACCAGGCTCAAATCTGAGGAGGAAAAGAAGAAGAAGAAGAATCAGCAAGGGGCGGAGGTCTGAGCCACGGTCGGTCAGAGCAGGCTGACACCCCGACGTGACGCCCTTACATATGAGGGGCTGCCGGACTGTCATGACTTCGGTGTTTTCTTAACAGAACTTTAGCTTTTAATATCCAATGTGAACCTGTAGGGGGCTCCCAGGACCCCAAACCCAGACCACCTCTGCACTCATATGCACCCAGAGACTCTTATACTCTGCAGTTACCTTCACTCGGGCTTCTTCTCCTCGACACAACACAATGAGATGCAACGCTCTTCTTCACCTCCGACTTCAACTCACCTGGCTGGACCCCCTCCAGCACAGCAATAAGACCCCCGAAGAGCCCGGCAGGCTCCGTGATGGCTGGGAGGGAACGTCTGGTTTTAGCAGCATTCCCTCTTGGAACAAGTCAAGTTCCATCTCCTTTCGAAACTTTCCTTTTCATCCATTCGTACAGCCATTGCGGAGCCCCCATTTTCAAATGTCTTCTGCTCTGGGGGGCGTTTTCAAGAGTCTCCGTAACTTTTGGGGTAGCGTGGACTAAAGACGGACATGAAAATGCAGTTGTGTGGACCGAACCCTGGAGAGCACCCCGTACTGTCCGTGTGTCCCACCTGATGCATGGCTGCTCGGACGAGGACCCTGGTCACTGGTGGTCTCATGGAGCTGGGGGAGAGTGTGGTATACGGGGTGCCCTGGGTGAGCGGAGTGAGGCTAAGACGCCACGTGAGATCTGAGCGTTGGCTGGAGAAGCCAGCAGTCCTTTTTAAGGGCCGTCACATTAAGTGTGACATAAAGTGACAGATTCCATTCTTCTGTCTGTCTGTCTGTCTGTCTGTCTGTCTGTCTGTCTGTCTGTCTGTCTGTCCCACCAAGAAGCCGAGGCTCGTTACAATACTGAAAACAAAGCAACACTCAACAAGATCGCGTTTACGATCCAAGTGCTTCTACATAAAGCAGGGGTTGCTGGTCTCCATTTGTGGAAACCTCAGCATCAAGACAGAGGGGTCAGAAGCAAAAGGCACGGTGGCTTTGCGCTAGGAGTCCTCGTACCCAGCAACATAAAGCAAAATGCTGAGTGAGCTTTGGGTTCAAGAACATGAACAGTTAACCCGATTTCTTTGTTTATTTAGCTCATGCATAAGTAGAACTGATGTCCTGCAAGACGTGTCTGCCCGGCAGTGCCGCTCTGCTGGACGCATTCGGTGTTAACATTTACAATGCACCATCTTTTGGAACGTATCATGTAATCCACGGACGAGAAATTGAATTGCATCTTTCATTCCAACAGATGGTGCATCACAAACATTAGCACTGCTCTTTTGAATTCTATAGTAAATTAGCGAACAATCGGCTCTGTTTAAACGATTCTTCTGAGTGAAACATGGGAATCGATTCACAAGCGCAAATGAGTCGATCCAGCGGAGCTCAATGGGGGCTTCTGTCGCTTAGACAATCAAAGTGCGGCACTCGTTCAACTACTGGCCATCCGATTCAGGGCTCTCATTTACTTCACTTCGCTGTATGATTCTATCTAGTTAAATGAAGTCATCATCGACGAACAAGATCTCTGTCACCGTTATCATACAAGTATAATACGAGATCTTTATATTAGGTTGTTGTGATTGTTTGGTGAAACTCATTATGAGAATTGCAAAATATATAAATAGAACATTAAACTAAATAAAATGTTTCTGTCCCTCAGTTCTAAAAAAAATACTACTCTATTTTCTATCTCTAATGTTTCCTTTCACCTACTCTAGGGCACACGATTTATGGCTCGTTGAATGCGCTGAGAATAAGTTCTGTTAAAAATAAACTAAACCATTACCCAAGGACGAGTCGCGCTATTCTCATCATGTGATTTGCAGACAAGCCATACAATTGTCACCCATTTGATTCTTCGAAGGGTTACACAATTCTCGTTTATCTGATTCTGGAACTGAATCATTACCTGAGAACGAGTCTCATCATTTGATTTGCAGACGAGTCACATGATTCTCGTGCATTTGAATTGTGAACAAGTCACGTGATTCTCCTCCATCCGATTCCTGAACTGAATCATTACCTGAGAATGAGTTACGCTATTCTCATCATTTGATTTGCAAACAAGCCACACGATTGTCACCCATTTGATTCTTCAAAGGGTCACACAATTGTCATTTATCTGATTCTGGAACTGAATCATTACCCGAGAACGAGTCCCACTATTCTTGTTATTTGATTTGCAGATGAGTCACACAATTGTCATCCAAATGAATCATGAAAGAGTTGCACAATTCTCGTTTATATGATTCAAAATCTGAATCATTACCTGAGAACGAGTCTCACTATTCTCATCATTTCATTGGCAGATGAGTCACGTGATTCTCCTCCATCCGATTCCTGAACTGAATCATTACCTGAGAATGAGTTACGCTATTCTCATCATTTGATTTGCAAACAAGCCACACGATTGTCACCCATTTGATTCTTCAAAGGGTCACACAATTGTCATTTATCCGATTCCTGAACTGAATCATTACCCAAGAACGAGTCCCACGATTCTTGTTTGGCTTTGATTTTCAGAATTAGTGCCTTATTGCATTTGTGCATTTTCACTCTATTGTTATGCTTTGTAATTCAATGAGGTTAATATTATATAGAATTAATTACCAGCACTTGGAATGTATATTTTAATGAATATAAATAAGACTAGCCGACGCCCGCCATAGCATACGGCGGTGTAAGAATAAACACAGAAAACGGTAAGAAAGGAATTCAGAAATCAAGAAGAAAGAAATACTTCTTTCTTCTTCTTTCTTCCTGGTTCTTATTTCAGAATTATTGTGAAGAGTAAATAGCATGTGGGTATGAGGAAGGCCGCGCTTCTGAAATGTGATTACGTAAATGTAAGAGATAACAACCCCAAAAAGATGTTGTTGTAGAATGTCTCTAAGTAATTCCTGTAGCTTAATCCAGAAGACCCGTACTATAATTTCAGGTCTGTGCTCCGGGCTTTGGGTATCCGACAGTGCAGGTAGAATTTCTGGCCAAGCAGGATTACATGTGAAGGTGATAAATAAATCAGGCTGTCCGAATTTACGTACTATGGCCATGGCATCCTGATAGCTGTGTTGCATGTATCTTGGACTTCCTGGAAATGTGAACAGTAATGTGATCATTTTGCCTACACGTACCTTTTTATTTTCAGTCATTGCTTGCAGTGCGTCTGACTGTCCTTTTATTGTTCCACGCGCAGATCTCGTTGATCTAATCTGAGATAGTTGAGTGGCGCGCCCTCAGTTTTAACATACGCGTCTACGACGTCCTGCTGTAATAATTCGCCGCTGGAATGCAAAATGCTAAATGTATTCCTCATTGCTGATCTGTACGCGTAAAATTGGCATCGAGTAAGCCTGATTCGCTTGGCGGTTCTTTTATCGGGAACATGGCTGTAAATGTTTATGCGAGCCAATGTCTCCGTAAGGGAATAAAAGTAGTAAACCATAGGATCGCAATTCATACTGAGTGTGGAAATCTGTCTACAGGAGTTGCGTATGGGACAGAGATAGATAGATAGATAGATAGATAGATAGATAGATAGATAGATAGATAGATAGATAGATAGATAGATAGATAGATAGATAGATGAAAGGCACTATATAATAGATAGATAGATAGATAGATAGATAGATAGATAGATAGATAGATAGATAGATAGATAGATAGATAGATAGATAGATAGATAGATAGATAGATAGATAGAGGGATAGATAGAAAGTGTGTGTTTTAAATTATGGATGAATCAAGCAAACTGAATGAATGAAATGAATTGATTGACTTAACCGGGTAGTTTAAAAGAAATGAACCAGTCGAGCGAATCGAAATGCTCATCGTTATAACAAATGAGGCAACACAAAAACTGACGCTGCAACTTAATAAAAGAAAACAAAAATAGAAGAATTGGTCAAAGATACAAATGATGGAGGGAGTGCTAACACCACGGGAGTCTGTCTGATGATCTGTCCTGACTAATGTAGTAAAGTGACAGCAGGACTAAATCATGTCAACGAACATCATGTTCAATTAACGGTTACAGAGAGGACACGCTGGCCTTCCAGGACTGGACTTTGAGACCACCGTAGTCAGACCGCCAGTGTGATGGTCAGTGATGCTCCTACTTACTCTATCGGCCTTTTTCATTTCCTATCTTTTTTTTTTTTTTGTTCTAAGTTCCTTTACTAGATTAGAGTGTTAATGGGCGCCATCTGTTGGAATGAAAGTGCACCGCATTGCAAGAGTACACGTGACAAACAACTTGGGATAAACACACCTGGGACATGCGTGTTGTGGATGACACCCTTGTGTGAGTGGGCATGCAAATAACGATGTGGGTACAGCGCACTGTGGCTTCACTCCGTTTCAGGAAGTTGATGTTTCTACACTTGGCTGTGGCACCACCATGCAGTGGGGGTGCGGGGACAGGAAGCCTGGTCAGAACTGAGGGGCAGATGAATGTTAGCCAAATCCAGAGAAGTCCTGGAAGAAGACGACCTGATCAAGAGTGCAGACCACCTTAGACTGGAGTGACGATGGGTCACACGCTGTCATTGTGGCTTATTGAGTGCAGAGTGATGAGCAAAAAGGCCAAAGTTCTCCATTTAAAATGAAATCCACGACACCGTGAAGTGTGCAGATGGCGACGGAGTCCGAAGACTGTCTGAGCTCTCAGTGTATAGTGCCTTTCACGGACGGAGCACACTCATATGTGCCACTTCACCCTAAATAGGAGGGCAGTGTTTTTGCTGCTGCTGCTGCTTTTCAGTGTGCCTTCCATGTTTACATGGCGGGTGCGCAACTCACACAGGCGGGCAAACACGCTGCCAGGGCATCGTTAAAAAGGTCAAGGAAACGACAGCTGAGGCAGACCGTCGTGTTCCACCAGAAATGGCTCAGTTTCGAGGTGAACGATGTGCTGTGGGTCGGCCTCGGTGGGCAACTCGTCCTGTCACTTGTGCAGCTGTCCTTAAAGGTTAACTGGCACACACGTCATAAACGGATTGTTTTCCTCCCGACGGAGAGGCCATGGAAGATTTCTTTGGCATGAAGTAAACTGAGCACATTAGCATCAAGTGGGCGCCACTTACATGACACAAGTCTGGGGGGGTTCGTATATGTGCCAGTCCTGCCCACCCCCCCACACACACAGAGGCGTCATTCAGACTGTACAGGGAACACTGTGCCTACCGTGTGGCCTGGATTGGGACAATCCGGGGGTCAGCATAAAGCGCCTGGCCAGTCCTGAAAGTGTCACATCAGCCAGCACTGGGAATAGAAGCCCACCAGACAAGTTGGCAGCCAGCATCGTCCCGCTGTCCAGGTAAGTGATGAGGAAGAAGGGGCCATTTCCCAGAACTGTGAAGAAAATTACACACACATGTGGTTAGACCTGGCAGCCATGTCTGCACTTCGCTATGTGTGTGTGATTGTGATTGTGAGTGTGTGTGTGGAGTGAACCCTTTGATCAAATTGAACCCTTTGATCAAATTTTGAGAAGAATGTCACAACCACAATAGAAAACTGCAGAAACTCTAGTAACATAGGGAGAGACCCCACAGAGCAGACACTTAGTGACCTTCTCAGGTCCTACTGCCATGTGAAGATGACGAGACACAGCAATGCCACCTCCTGTGCCGCCCACTCGGACCTCTTCATCCATTTTCTGAACCCGTTTATAGCACGGTGGTTCCATCCTGGGAGCATAAGGGGTGAAGCACCCGGCCTGGTACATCGGCCCATCACCAATCTCACGGTGGGCATCTCTGGATTGCGGGAGTAAAATCAGAGACGACAGAGCAAAGTCACGAGGACACCGAAAGAACACGCAAAGCCCACTGCTGAGTACGCCGACCCTGGGACTTTTTATAAATTCTTATCAGTTATTATTTACTGGCTCAAGTACTCAGCTGCATGTCATTATTGGGGGTTTCGGACCCGGAGGCATCTGATGGGAATGTTAGTTTTTTCGATTCAATGCTTCCTTCTAAAGTTCATCTTCAGTTTGGGCCACCATTTTGTTTTTCTGTTCAGCTGCACTTCTATGCCAGTTTTGCCCAGTAAGGGGCGTGGCTTCAGAGGTCGTGAACCTGTCAATTATTCCTTAGTGAGATCAAAGGGTCATTTTAGGTTGACTTCCTTATTTATCCACTTGGTTTCCAATCCCCTTCTTGAACTTTCATTTATTCAATTGGTGTTTTGATTCTTTACATATTTTTGACCTTGTTCTCATCTTGCGGGTTTTGTTCCCTTGATTCACACCCTTTCTTTGTTTGTGTTTTATTTCTCTCTCCATCTTTTCTCCCAGCTGTTCTCTTGCCCTCTGGGCAGAATATCATGAACTGGGGGTCCCAAAGCAATTTCAAAAATGCCCACTAGAGAGGGAAGTCCTGTCAAAAACCCTGGCAAGATACCAAACAGGCCAAGCAGAATCTTTATAAAATGAAAGATCCAATGCTATTCAATAACAATGAAGCTCCATGGAGCACAAAGGTAACAGAATTTGCCAAAAACAACAAGACAACCCAATGTGACCAAAGGTCCAAATACAGAAACAGAAGATCACAGTTACTCACCAACTCCCAACGGCATTCAAATGTACTGCCGGAAACTATGGGAATCCCTCACCATTATAGGCCAGAGGGCAATCCCTGTTGGTGATGGCCAGGTGGTCCCAACCCCTTGGTGGACCACCCATAAAAGACAAGGCATATGACCAAGGCAGTTTATGCTGCAGAAACCAAACCAAACTCCAAACTAATAAAATATGAATTTCTAACATAAATCACAGTAACATAAACAAAGGTATCAAACTTGAACAAGGAGACATTAAACAAAGATTAGTACCCGAGCCAAGGAGGAACCCTGACTGAAATACAAGACCTGCTCAGACAGTAACTGGGAAGACTAGGAGGAAGCAATGACAACCACTGTGCCAGTCATGGAAAAAGGGCAGCAGGGTGGTGCATTTCAAATCAATCTATCTATCAATGTAATGCTGTGATCCTGCCGACTATGCTAAAATAAATATCTATCTATCTATCTATCAATCTATCTATCTATCTATCTATCTATCTATCATATAGTGCCTTTCACTCTATCTATCTATTATATAGTGCCTTTAATCTATCTATCTATCTATCTATCTATCTATCTATCTATCTATCTATAGTGCCTTTCACTCTATCTTATAGTGCCTTTCACTCTATCTATCTGTATAGCGCCTTTCAAATCTCTCTGTCTGTCTGTCGATGAATCAGTAGCCAGGACTGAGTTGGAGAGTCGCTTGTTCCGAATTGGAGACCCCCGAGCAGCTTCCGACTTTGCTCTGATCCAAGACGAGCCGCGGTTTCCTCTGAAGTCCCATCGCCGATAGGCTGCACTATTGTGTGATGTCCTCGCTCACACACTTGTGACACAGCAGGCGGCGCTCTACTCAGTAGCACACGACCACTCCCCTGCCATCCTCATCCTCATCAAATCAGCCAGATGGAGTTGGCCTTTGAACAAGAGGAGTGTGGAATTTTAACAGAACATCTCCAGGGACGGACTGACACGCAGGAAGTTCCAATGATAATCACTCAACGGCTTTCTTTGCACCAATTAATCAACGGCTTTCTTTGCACCAATTAATTCCAAACGGCTCTACGTAAGTCAATTCAAATTCTGTTGTGTAAAAAGGTAGAATTTTGTGCAGCACAGACAAGAGACACTCCAGGAGAAGCGCAGATGTACGTTTTGTTGTGCTGGTTTTGTTAAAAGTCGCGCGCTGAAAGTCTCAGACGAGCTACGGGAGGAGTGGTGATCGTGATGATCTTGTGCCCTCTAGAGGCGAAATCAAGAATTACAAGCGGAGTTTGTGTAAGGAGACAAAACAGCAGCCGTACTGGGCGAAGGTGACGTGCGCGGATTCATCAAAGGTGAAAAGATGAAGACTTACCTTTATTGTGATATTCACAGTCATAGGCTACAATGGAAAAAAGAAAGAAACAAAGTTCAGTGAGGGAAATATTAAACACAACTGAAAAACTTTATAAACACTGGAATTCAAAAAACAAAAGACATAAAGTTTACTTTAATAAGATCAGTAGTGAGAAGAGCTGACATTGAAAGGAAAAGCAGCGGTCTGAGAGCTTCGAGTGTCGTGTAAAGGAATCGGTGGGCTAAAAAATACCAACTCACTGCAACGGGCTTTGGGCTTAAAGCTCTTCAGGTGACTGCGACAAGTACGCCGCGTAATTACAAAGAGCACAAATCACAAAAGTAATCAGCAATGAAGAGAACAAAACAAAGGCGTCTGACATTAAAAGGATCCTAGCGACATCAACTCAGGAAGGGACATCTGGCAGTGAAGGAGTTCAGCTCAGCCACTTCATTAAGGTCTGGGGGGCTTCAATGACTTTATAAGGTCATCAAGTGGACAGAAAAAAACAAAACAAAAGACAGGAATACAAAATGAAAGACAAAAGAAATCCTGAGAAATGTTCAGGTAGGTTAATAAGTCACATTGGATATAAAGCACCTGCCAAGCGAGGACACGCAAGTATTAAGCACAACTGGATGCATAATAAGATAGATAGATGTGAAAGGCGCTATATAATAGATAGATAGATAGATAGATAGATAGATAGATAGATAGATAGATAGATAGATAGATAGATAGATAGATAGATGTGAAAGGCACTATATAATGGATAGATAGATAGATAGATAGATAGATAGATAGATAGATAGATAGATAGATAGATAGATAGAGTGAAAGGCACTATATAATAGATAGATAGATAGATAGATAGATAGATAGATAGATAGATAGATAGATAGATAGAGTGAAAGGCACTATATAATAGATAGATAGATAGATAGATAGATAGATAGATAGATAGATAGATAGATGTGAAAGGCACTATATCAAACAGATAACTAGGACAGACAGTATTTACTGAGAGTTAAAGGCGCTATATTAAAACAGACAGTTTATAATGACAGTGTAAGGTATTCTACAGTAAACAGATAGATAGATAGATAGATAAGTGAAAGGCACAATATACTAGACAGATAGCTGAACTTTAAGTGTGCTTTTTCAATTTTCCATAAAGAGGTGCTATATAATTGATCAATTGATTGATTGATTGACAGACACACATGTACAGATATGAAAATAACTATATTATAGATGGATGTCAAAGGCATCTTTTGATAGACAGACAAATGTGAAAGGCACTACATAACAGACAGACAGGTGACAGGTGACTTGACTGAAACAGGAGTTACTCACGGCAGACATCAGGGGACCGCCAGTCTGTTGCGATCCCATGCTGACAGCACCGATGTGCGTACGCCGCCACGCTGGTACAGAAGCACTCGCAGTCTCCCCCCCGGCTGCAGCCGCAGGTATCACTGAGGCAGTTCAAGTAAAACCAGGTAACATCAACCTGTGATAAAAGTGTATGAAGTGTCACACCTGGGCGTCTGAAGATCACCTTCCAGCCTCAGCTCTGGTATGCAGTACCACTCTGGGAGGACAGGGGGCGCAGTCACTGACAGTATTGTCTCTTTTTTCCCTTCACAGTGCAGAGGAGACTCCCACAGGGTGTAGCTAAACTCCTCCCACATTGCCCTGCCTCTTTGTGACCCTGTAACACCATAAGTTCCCAGAAGAAGGGGTCTCAGGTGGGATTTGAACCCTGACCCTAACCCTGACTCGCTTGAGACGGCTTATTTTTCAGAGAAGTCAAGTTTGCACCTACTTTCTGTTGTGCCACATTTCTGTTCCCTTTTTTTGGTGCGTGACATTAAACAGATTGGCCCAGTTACTACTATATATACATGAGTAGTGGGGGCATCTTCAAGACTCTGATATGGAATGTAATTCACCTCCGCACCATCGGTCTGCGCTGTCACCAACTCTTTCCCACCTTTTTCCCTCAGAGTGGATGTCAAACGGGCGAAGGGCTCCAACGTGACCTCCACTGACGTCAGGAAGCCCTGGGTGTTCCACCTAATCTGCATATAAGATGTTGGTGTTCAGAGAGAGAGAGAGACTGGGTCTATGGGGGTTCCTCATCATCATTTTCATTGACTTTTGTTGTCATTGTGTTTAATGTGGTGCCAGTTACCTGAGGATCACCCGGTGCCCCAACCCTTCACCTTGCTCTGCCTGCTTACATCCCACCAGAACTGGGTGGCGTCTGAAGCGGAGAGCAGTGAAGCCTGAATGTCAGTCGTGTCCTGCTTACAAACATGGCAGTGACAAAGTGGAGTTGGTAACTTGTGTACAATGAGATCTGATCAACAGCAAATAATAATAATAATAATAATAATAGTAATAATAATAATAATAATAATAGTAATAATAAAGTGTATCTGGCGTTAATACTTGTGCTCTCTCTCTCTCACTCTCGAATGAGCGAGATTCTCATGTCGTAGCTTGACACTCCAGGGACGATGGTGTAATGACATACGCCGTACACACACACACACTCCCACATATCACTATTGGTACTCGCCGCCTTCTCCATTCTCCGTGGTCTTCACTTCTCATAGACTCTGAAGAGATGCCAGCCTCACCACACACACACACTGTGCCACTGGGCAGCCATTATTGAGCCAAATGAAGGCGACTTTCACAAGAATCCTGCGATTCCGCGGTGTCGATGTGGACAGGCTGGCTCACATATACGGTACCGAGCGTCAGCAATGCGGCAGACACAAAGGCACACGCACGGGGGACGAGGGGCTCTACTGTAGTTTCTAGATTATTTCCGATTCCAAAAATTCAGTTTAGTTTAAGTTAGTCTTTTTAGTTTCATTTTATTTCTGTTTTATTCTTATATTGTAAACGGAGACATCAAGTCCTAAAGATTTGGGGCACCAGGGTGAACCCCATATAACTGAGGGATGATTTGGTGTTGAAAATTCACCCGATAACAGCAGAGCGTCGCCTGCAGATGAGAGTCTTAGTACGACTGACTCCAAGATGGGGGGGAGCCACTTTTCATTTGGATGATGCAGAAGAGGCGGGTCCGGGGGCGAAGACGGAAGTGACATCATACGTGGTACACCGTCAATTATCCATTCCACAGAGTTTGGAAGAGAAGAGGCAGTAGGTGACAGCGCCACCCCTGGCTTGGAGTGTAATTACCAGGTAGACAAGCCCTGAGGGCATGTGTGTGACAGCACATACAGGTTACTTTCAGTAATTACGGTAGATATTATGGACTGGGCTGGTGCATGGGGTCAGGCAACAAGGTGGTCGCTCAGGTGCCACTTTGGCTGGGGTGGCATTTCATTAACCTTTTCTTTTTAGATTTATGAAATAATATACGTGCCAGTGAGTCTCTCTATCCTGAATCTGCAAAATGGATAAAAATCAATTCATGACATAGATGTGACCTAATTAACTGTGTCACGCGTGTGTGAATAGGAGGAAGCTGAGTGGACCAAGTGGAGGTGATTACGCCAGGCCAGGGGTGGCAGGGTGCACTAATCCTACTTTTGTTATCTCTGCAGGCCAAATACGGGAAAACCTACCAGACACGCCATCAATGATGTCACTTCCGGTTCTGGCACCTCAGATGACGGAACTTCCACTTTTGGCCTTTAAAGCCGCCATCATTTCTAAATCTATGCAGCCAGGGGCAACATATGGGTGGCTGCCCCAAACCTTTCCAGTGTTTGTCGAGGCTGTTCATTTCACAACTGACATAAATGCCAACTACATGCCAACTTCAGCTGTTTACAGTGCAGAACCCATCTGTGAATTGGCTCAAAGTAGGAATCATCACCAACAAATGTGTCTACAAGATTCAATTTGAAAAACCTGAGGCCTGACACTGCAGGAAACACGTAACAATTGTGACTGTAGGTGGCGGGGAGGAAGGACAGACATCCTGGTCGGCATAAAAGATAGATTCAAACTGGATGAACTGGGTGAACAGCCTTGCCGGGAACAGTTCATTCCCCCACATCACAGGTGGCAGCATCCCTCAAGGCTGAACCACATTAAGACACCCGCAGGGCATTATGGGAGTTGGAGTCTAGAAACGCAGCCCTGTCGGGATCATTCGATACGCCAAGAGGCTGCAACTGGTGGGGAGGACTGCCCTGCTGGACCTGGACAGGCAGTTCCCAGTTCCCAGGTCCAGTTTAAAAGAGAGCCCGCCACCTCACTTAAGTCGAGTCAGAGTCGGGAGGCAGCGGGCAACGCTCCATTGGAGGAGGAAGGAGAAGTGTGTAGAGTGTGTGTGGTGCACCTGTGCTGGTGCTGCGTGAAGAAGGGCTCCCTTTTGTCAAATAAAATTTGAAACTGGAAGTGTGTCGGGAGTGGCTGTGTCTGCTGTTTGGGGTTCAGTGGTGCCCCCTAGTGGTTACTGGCCAAGCTGGCAGGTTTTCTTTCTCTTATAAGATCAAATCTATGAATGAAGAATATGTTCACTTTCTGTTCGGTACGCTGTATTAATGAGGGGAAACATTTCACGTGACCTTTGGACAATAGAGCTCAGAGTCAGGTATTGTGCGGTTTTCAGATTAAGGGCCTTAATGGCGATATAAAGAAAAATAATGAACAGAGTTGTTGCGCCTATATTTCTTTGAGCATGGGAAAGGCACTATAAATAAAATGTATTATTATTAAAGAAAAATAGATCATGGTAGCTCTGTGTTTAACCTGTCAGCCTGTCGGGTAGCTTACAGTGACGGTGACCGCGCAATTATCATTTCTAATATGCAGCTCTGTAAACTGTAACAACCCAGATGACATGTAGGCCATTGAATTAAACTGACGAGCCTAAAATTAACAGACAGTTCGGTGCAATCCGAGCGTAAGGCTCAGCTCTAAACCTTTACCCATGATGCCCCTGGGCTTGCGGCACACAGCTGGGAATGTGAGGAGCACCTCAGGGAGATGTCTGCAGAATTTAACACGCGTGCTGAGAAATGTTACGTGTTGCTTGTAATGTGTGTTTTATCTACTGTTTGGTGTCTTTGAGTGTTTAGAAAGGCGCCTACAAATAAATGAAATGTGTTATGAAATGTGCCTACTCAGAGGGAGTCGCTGAAGTTCAATTTCATTTAAAGTGTGCAGAGAGCAGGGATCTCGTCTTATCTGTACATAAGAAATAAACAAATGATTGTAGTTACAATATTTAAGTCATTATTCTGGTGCTGAACTATTTTTATATATCAGGTATTTCCAGAACAAAAAACAATATTTTATATATTTCTCTCTATTATAAAAAAAAATCTTGTAAGGAGACGAGACGTGATTTTCTCGGAGAGACTCTTACACGTCCCGCGAGACGAGACTTTGTGCCAAGAGATTTAACAGGCCCGGGGCTGGAAAATAAAAGGCAAAGAGCAGATGACAGAGTAGAACGTCGTAAAGCATTCAAAAACGTTGGCATGATACACATGCAGAGCAGGTTAGAGATAATCCATCCATCCATCCATCCATGATCCAATCTAACTACAGGGTCACGGGGGTCTGCTGGAGCCAATCCCGGCCAACACAGGGCGCAGGGCAGGAAACAAACCCCGGGTAGGGTGCCAGCTCACCGCAGGGCACACACACACTAGGGACAATTTAGAATCGCCAGTCCACCTGACCTGCATGTCTTTGGATTGTGGGAGGAAACCCACGCAGACACGGGGAGGACATGCAGACTGCACGCGAACCCGTAAGGGTCTCCTAACTGCGAGGCAGCAGCGCTACCCACTGCGCCACCGTGCGTTAGAGATAATGAGAGGATGAAAACTCAAACCACCAAATAAATGATAGTAAAGATCGCAAATGGAAATGATTACTCGGTGAAATAACGGAACAGCAAAAAGAGATCAAATATATTGTTCAAATTGAAACTTTAAGTCGGAGACTTGTAGGTCGTCTAATTTGTGTTGCCATCCAGAATTAAAAGATTCCAAAAATGTCGGTGCAGTATGAAGCCATATGAGACGGAGACTTTTAGCAGGAGATTCTTCTAAGTCACACCCAACTATTTACAAACAAGACTACCGTCATCTAACCTCTCAGTCGTGTGAAGGCTTCTGTCAGACACACTTCCTGCGCTCTCAGCTCTTATAAAGTTTATCAGGACAATCATTTTATACGTTCTAGATGACACGTCAATGACTAAGCGAAGAAGATGGACAAACAATAGAAAATTAGAGAGAAAGAGAAACGATATTCACTCATACGCAGTTATACGTTGCCTTGTCACGATGTAAGTCCGAACACGGAATCAAAATTCAATGCAATCTTGAAGAAAAGTTCATTCCAAATACTGTTTTTACTAAAGTAAAAGTGAAAATAATGCATATGTAACAATCCCCATGAAAATAACAATCTCTTTAAATTGTATATCCAGTTAAACAAACCCAGGGGTGGGTGAGCGAAGCGAGCAGAGGGCGGACCCCCCTAGTAAATTTTGGTACCAGTTGATACGAGGCAATACAATAACTGAAGACTAGGTGCTCTCCCTTGCCCTACGTGTACCTTCAGCGCCTGTCCTCGGTATTCGTGTGTGTGTGTGTGTGTGTGAACGTCTCTTCATCGGCGTCCCTCCCTTGTCCCGTGACGTCTTCCTCGACGACCTCCTCTCCGGTTTTCGTTCTTTCCGTCTTTGTTGGCGACACTCACTCAGCGCACCTCCTATGTCTTTACTCCTCCTTGTGCGTCTCACACTCGCACTTCCCCTTCTTTCTTTGAATTACCAAAGCCAATCGAATTGCTCATTGGCCTGGACACACAAACTTCAGTGTTTTATTATGAAATATAAAAACAAAAAGAAATGTCATAATCATAAATAAATACATAAACTACATTCGCAGGTGTAGCTCTCCCCCAGTAGAGACACGGCCGACTCGGTGACTGTACGAGGTTCGTGTCGCTTCACTGCCAAACGGCCCAGCGTGATTGGCTGGCAACCAGTCAGTGAGCCAAAGGACAAACACCTCAAAACCAAGAAGCCCCATTGTACGCTTTGACAAATGAGAATCTTAGTTAAATTTGATGCCATTTCTTAGACTGAAACAGGAGATTATATTTGGAAATAACATTTGTATTTTTCCCCGATCTCTCACCCTCAACAGCTGTGCAACGTGCCGCGTTTTCCAGGATTGAACGGCACTTACGCAAAGCCAACATCAGATACAGCCTCTTGTATCCTGCTAAATTGAGAGAGGAAATTCAAGGCAAGTTCTAGATTTTTAGTTCTCTGGATGAAGCAGAAAAAGAACAAAGACAATGGGCCCCGCCACTTTCTGAAATACGAACTTGAGTCGCATCGTGCAGAGAAGAACTTACCTGCAATTTGCTCCATTCGCAATGAGACTTTTGCTGTAATTATACATCCTGTTTTATTTATTTATTTATTTATCTATCTATCTGTCTATCTATTATATAGTGCCTTTCAATCGATTTATTTATTTATCTGTCTATCTGTCTATCTACCATATAGTGCCTTTCAATCAATCAATCTATTTATTTATTTCCTCCCCAAAGGGAACGGTTTAACGTCATACCCTGGGACTGTTTAAGATTATATTCTAAGTTTCTAGTATTTGGACTGTATTGTCAATAGAAATCTCTCCTTTAATCCTTCTAGACTGGTGCTGGGGGGCTTGCTTTGTTCTGGATGTGCTCCGTCTCTCAGTAGGTCAGAGGACTGGGACTTTGTGAAGTGTGATCCACCTTCACGAGGGAAGTCAAAATGGGCTGGGGGCAAAATGGATGGGTGGAGGGTCTGAGGGGGGGTTTAAGAGAGTAAGCTATTTTTAATCTATCCGTTTTACCCCCACAATTCTAAGTGCCAACGCAGCACAACAATAGGCTTTATAGTCCTAACTCCTGGAAAAACTGGAAATGAAGGTTTAAGCTATCGATTGTAATAATGTACAACCTTAATTTATGATTACAAAATGTCAACAAAAGTTCAGAGGCAATGTCTCCATGACCACATGCTTAACTTTGTGAGCTGGAATGTTAAAGGTCTCAATCACGAATTAAAGAGAAAGAAAGTATTCATTCACCTAACAGGTCTAACGCCAAGATAATATTTTCACAGGGGACCCACTTATTAACTCTTGGAGGGCTGAATATTTTTTCCAAAACACTCAGTTTTCTGAAAAGCACATAAAGCAATGGTCTCACACATAAGTCAACATGAAACATCTGTTGCTACATGCTGTGGCTGCTGTTGGCACATGTTTGGCATCTCTGGCAGCAGTGGCCGTGCAGGGCTGCCTCAATGGCCAGCAGAAATACATGGTAGGCCGGCTGCCTGGCTGTCTTCGCACAGCAGGTGGGCAGTAGTGGCTGTCACAGTGGGACTCGATATGGTTTGTACCTCTTGTCATCATAAGTGGTGGTCCTCCCAGGCGAATGCTGCTGTAAGCATATCAGCTACACAGATGTGTTCAGCACCATGATCAGCTGGGGACTGATCAGCCGATGCTCATACCTCACATTCGTTTTTGATCTCCATCTCTAGATTACTTGCATCAAACTCCAAGTCCGACAAGTCAGAGTCCGGTTCAGCGATAATACGTAAAATGTCCATGGAGTATTTTAATTTGCACATTCGCTTTAGTCTCAGATGTCGATGCCATTTTAGAGGTTGTTTGCCCTTCTCTACTGATGCACGCACAGGAAATCGAGCTTAAATCAGCAAAGCTACTCAACTGTCCTTCTAGTAAAGAGAGTCAAAGTAAAACGTAAGGGAGATTTTGGTCACAGTTATCACTTGACTACCGTCCTCTCCCCCTGAATTTCAACAAAAGTCAACATCAGCCCTGAAAGAGTTAAGTAAGGATCAGTTCTGGTTGCAAAGAGATTGGACAGGCTAAATATTCTACTCCAGCTATACCAAGAAAACTAGAGGTGTGGGACTCTTAATACATAGACCAAGTTCACTGGTGTAGTATCTGACCCTGTAGGGCGATTTGTGGTGGTGGTGATGGGTAGTAAAGTGATTTTGATAAATATGAAGACGATAGACACTTCATGCAAAACATATTCACATCCATTCTTAACTTGAAGATTCATAAAGTTATAATGGCTGGAGACTTTAACTGTGTTGTAAATCCAGACCTGGATAGGTCTTCAGCCCCAGGGGAGATAACATCTAACACTGCAAAGACAATCACACGGTTGAAAACCGATCATAACTTATCAGACCCATGGGAATTTGTAAATCCAAACCTAAGAGCATATTTCTCACCAGTACATCACTGGTACTCAAGAATTGATTATTTCTTTACTAGCCAACCCACGGCGTAGCATACGTCGCATAATCAGGCCACTTTTTAAATGATTTTTAAGCACAGAGGAGAAAAGAAACATTTGAAAAATCCGTAATTTAATAAGCCACCAAGAAAAGCAACATTACAACAATGCACGCTACGAACCAACATACAATTGTCCGTGAATGAAATCTGGAGGAGCGCCATCGCGCTTTCTCCTTCCAAAGCGAAGGACGGGGTTGAACGGCGCTCGTTCAGTACGCACTGCCCGCTTATGTGCCCGCCACCAACTCCCTACCTGTGAGTCACGTTGACTGTTAATTTTCTAACCACCGCCTCAGTCGGTTTCCACGTTGACTATTCATTGTTCTTTGCAGTCCCGGCTGCTTTGTTTTTATATATATAATCCACCAAGTCACCCGACCATAGGGGGCTTTATAAAGGGCAGGGACGTAATCAGTGCGAGCGTATGATCCGCACGTACTGGGAATTTCTCGTTCGTGGGGAACAATTGCAAGCCACGGCCTCCATCACGAATGGGGTTCAACGGCTTACGCACGGCTCCCCGCGCCAGGTAGACACACGTTGATCCATTCAGTGTAGCGCGCGTGCAGAACCGGACATACAAGTACATCACAGACCTGTTAATGCTCAATCTCACGTGGCTGAAAGCCACTTGTCCCTCTAAGAATTTGGACGCCGACCGCTGTTGGGTCGTGTAACTATTTAGCAGGCGGGAGTCTCGTTCGTTTTCGGAAATAAGCAGCCAAATCGCTCCACCAACTAAGAACTGCCATGCACCACCACCCACAGAATCGAGAAAGAGCCATCAGTCTGTCAATCCTGTCCGTGTCCGGGCCCGGTGAGGTGTCCTGTGTTGAGTCAAATGAAGCGAAAGGCTCCACACCTGGTGGTGCCCTTCCGTCAATTCCTTTAAGTTTCAGCTTTGTAACCATACTCCCCCCTGAACCCAAAGACTTTGGTTACCCGGTTGGCTGCCCTGTTGCGGGGCCTGCATTGGTGAAGCAGGTGAGACGGTAATGAAACAGAGGCACAGGGCTTATTGGTTTTTAAAGACTGCCTCCTTCATTGGGTTTTAACCAATGCACGGAACGAACCAACACACAATGCGTCCGGCGCTCAGGGTGGAACGGGAGGAGAGGAGAAGGACGTCCACTCCGCTTCCTCCGTCATGCTAGTCTGCTGTATGCACTGCCTGCTCATGTGCCCACCTTCAACTCGTCACTCGAGTCGTTGTCGTCTTTGTACAGTCCAGATGTACCTGTGACTCACGTAGACTTTTCATTGCTCTGTGCGGTTTTGGCTGCCTTTCTATATATAACGGTGGTAGCGAGGTAGGAGGGGGTGTGTACAAAGTGCAGGAGTATCTAAGAAGACGCATGTTTGTCACGGATGCGAATTGCTGTATGTAGCGTGTAAAACAGTTTGCTATGGTGCACGCGATTGTGCGTCGTAACCGAAAACTCGTTTTTTAAAGACTGCTCACTTCATTGTGTTTTACCCTCAGTTGTAAAGGAACGTTTTAAGGATCACATGGGATACCCCTCGCAAACCGTTTTACACGCCGCATATGGCGATTCACCTCCGCGAGAAACACGCCTCTATGAACAGTCAACGTGGGTCGGAGCTGCATGTGACCTCTACGACAGACGAATATAAATGACGCCGGTTGTTCTGTGTCGCGTCCGAGTTGGTGGGCGTGGCTCTGTGAGTTGTCGTCGTATCCAATGGTCTTGGAGTTGGTAGGCGTGGCTCCTTCCTGTGTGCGCCATAGGTGTCTCACTTGTCGGCGGCTTAGTGAATCCACGCCCCTTCCGGCGTGCTTTCCATGGTCGTCTTGCCTTAGTGAATTATATATATAGATAGATAATAATTTTTTGCCCACAATCAAATCTTGCAAATACAATGCTATTGTTATCTCCCATCATGCCTCTCTGATCATGGAGCCCACATCGCTATGCCCCACATGCTCATCTCGCAGCTGGTGTCTTAATTTAACCCCCTGTTATTAGCTGACAGAACTGTACAGAATTCATATCCAAGCAAATCGATTGTTTTTTAGAGACAAATACATCCTCAGAGGTCTCTGCAGGAATACTTTGGGAACTCCCTGAAGGCTTTGTTAAGAGAACAGATTATCTCATCTCTCTCCCACAAAATTAATTTGGAAACCGAGAAAGCCTCATAGTTAATCAGTGAAATTACCAGAATAGGTCAAGAACACGGCAGGCTCCCTAACGAGGCACTTTACAGGAATAGACGGGCTTTGCAATCTTGACAACAAAAGACTGAGAACAACTCATTTTTAAATCATTACTATGAACATGGAGAGACAGCTAATAAGATCTTAGCTCAACAAATCCACAAGCAGGAAGTTTGCAATGCAATCCCAGCAATCACCAACACAGACAGAGACAAAATCATTGGCCATCAAAATATAATGCACACATTTAGAGACTACTATAAGGCCTTATATTCTACTCAGATTAAAGAAGACAAGACACAACCTAAAGCGTTTTTGGATGCATTACAGATACCACAACTAGATACTCTCAGTGCAGAGGAATTGGATAAACCTCTCAGAATTACTAGGCACTATGAACTCACTTCAGAGCGGAAAAATCATCAGGCCCTGATGGCTACCCTGCCGAATTCTATAAGAAAATTTTAAGTTAGCTCCCCTTTAATTAGCAACATTTACAGAAGCCAGAGACAATAAAATTCTACCTCAGACTTTTTGCCAAGCAGTAATTACTGTCTTTCATAAGCAAAATAAGGACTTTTTACAATGTGCATGAGACCAATCTCACTTCTGAATAATGATGTTAAGATGCTCTCCAAAGTCCTAGTTAGAAGGATTGAGAAAGAACTTCCCTTCAGTAACATCACAAGACCAAGCTGGATTTATTAAAGGCAGACCCTTAGCTGTCAATCTTCGAAGCCTTTTCATTGTAACATATTCACCCTAAAGTCTAACACCCCAGAGATTTTATTATCGTTGGATGCAGAAAAAGCATTTGATATGGTTGAATGGAACCACCTTTTCACTACATTGGAGTAACTTGGGTTTGACCTGATCATTTGTGCATGGATCAAACTACTGCATAGCAGTCCCGAAGTTTCAGTTTGTATTAACAACATTAATTCAGACTACTTATCTGCAATAAGATGCTCCCGATGTTCTATCAGACGGTTGTGGCGAGCGTCCTCTTCTACATGGTGGTATGCTGGGGAGGCAGCATAAAGAAGAGGGACGCCTCACGCCTGGACAAACTGGTGAGGAAGGCAGGCTCTATTGTAGGCACGGAGCTGGACAGTTTGACATCGGTGGCAGAGAGACGGGCGCTGAGCAGACTCCTGTCAATCATGGAGAATCCACTGAACAGGATCATCTCCAGACAGACGAGCAGCTTCGGGACGCCATGAGCAACACAAAGTCAAACCAGCGGCCCCAAAGTGACACACATGAAGGTGTCCAGTCTTCATCTCAGGTCACTGGATAGCATCCATGTCTCACAAACTGGGGGCACCAGGGTTCTAAAGACTTGGACCTTTGTCCTTTTGCTGATATCGGGAGCACCAAACACCCCTTTTATGACCTCATGACCCCCAATGCTCTCCCAATCCGTCTACTGACTTCACAGGAAGAGTCACCAGACTCACATGAATGTCACTGCCGAGGTGAGTAAACCTCTCGATGACGAGGTCGTCACTCCCTCTGCAGACAGACACACTGCTGATGGCCGTGCCCAGGTGATCATTAAAGGCCTGGCTCTTTGTTTTTATCAGGACCCTCGCAAACCCAGACACTCCGACTCCTCACTCAGTCTCTCGAGCGCCCTGATCAGAGCCTCCATTGACTCCACGAAGATCACAGCGTCGTCAGCAAAGTCGAGATCCGTGAATCTTTTTTCACCACCAGATGCACCCCAGCTGCTGGACCCCACGACTCTGCCCACCACCCAGTCCATGCAAGCACTGAACAGAGTAGGAGCAGAACAGACCACTGATGACCCCCAGAATCAACACAGAGGGTCTGCCTCCACTCTGCACAGCACTCACAGTACCAGTGGACAGGCCGGCCATGACATCCAGAAACCTCGAGGGGATCCCGCGGACCCTCAGGATGTCCCACAGGGCAGCTCGATCAACCGAGTCGAACGCTTTACGAAAATCGACAAAGGCTGCCAGGAAACTCTGCCGATATTCGTCTTTGTGCTCCATGAGGACCCTCAGTGCCAGGATGTTTGTTTGTGACAAACACCAAAAGTGTTTCTTGTTATTTATTATTTATTTCATGTTGTATTTTAATATTTCTGTATGGTTTTAGTCTTCATATTGTTTTTTTGTGAATTATTCTATTGGAGTTATTATTTTACAGGCTCTGTAGGCCTGTCCTCCAATCGGTGTGCGTTTCACACGTCAAATCGGAGTAAACACGAGACGAGAACTCGAGGACAGAAACCTCCTAAAAACTACGGGCAGTACATGAAGAGGAGCAAAGACGCCCCTCACAGAGTCCCACTCAGAAGATTCCTGGGGGTCTCTCTACGTCTGTCCCCTGTAACTGGATGGCCGACGCGTCCCTTGGCACCTACTGATGATGTCTGCAGTCCTTCAAAGGCCCTCTTGAATGCCACACGTCTCTCCACTAAAGAAGGCTCTACAATGAACTCACCAGAGAATGGCAGGCCTCAAAGACGTCCCCCAGCAGGATGGCGCAGCGCGTCTTGGCAAACGGCTCCCTCAGTGGGTTCACGCTGCATGGATTTCGGATGTCAGGGCTGTTCACACACTAATTAAAAAAATAAGAAAGGAAGCAAACTGAGAGTCTTTTCTTAAAGGTGAACGTTCAGCTCGTGTGTCTTCTAAAGCACAACCACATAGCGACTGATGAACGCAACACTTAAAGAAAAAACACAGTGGAGCATCACATAAAAATCAAATCAAGTCGTAACAAAAATGTCCCCATAAACCTAAAAGCAACAATTGTCACATTTTTAAAAAGGATTATTAAAAAAAAGTCTGGTGAGCGACTAGAATGTCACCCTGTCACCATCACTGTCACTGACTTCTCTTGACTGAGGCTTTGGGTCAGAATACAATTTCAACAAACCCACACTTTGTAAGGCCTTGGGTTCTCCTTCTTGGTGTCACTCGTCACTCGACGGGCTCTTCATGTCACTTTACAGCAGCACAGTAACGGAGACCCAATGGGAACACAGACTGGCGGCAGGTCAGAACTTGGCACCTCGTGGGCAACGACTGTCAGCATTAATGGAGGTGCAGCCGGGGGGCTGCAGGAGGTCAAAGAGCACCGTCTGTGAAAGGGTGTGCGGTGGGGAGGGCAGCTCGAGGTGTAATTGGCTACGTGGATGTAGTAGGGTACAGGATTCAGTTATCCATACATTGGTTTATATATTTAATTACAGGTTATTTCCAGGTTTTAATTCAAATATTGGAGAACAAGGAGGGGCAGGAAGAACTCACAAAGTATCCAAAGGTGGGCTGTGGGTCAGAGAAGACATTCGCGGTGTGGCGGACAACCGGCAGCTCATCCTGGCCAGGACGCCTCTGTGATGGAAGGATGGGGGAAGAAGGCCTTTTCAGGTCACTGCACCCTCCCAGCTTCCCTGGGATCGGACGGTGTGGGAATCCTGGAACTTGGAGGTCAGTTGCGCAGCCCTGTTGGGTGCCACCAGGGGGTGCTGTATTTATAGCCCGGAAATACTTCGAGATTCCCATCCTCGTGACCTGGGAGTATTTCCGGGCTATAAATACGGCACCCCCTGGGCTGAAGAAAAATCCAATTCTCCATCTGACCTGGAAGTGCTAGCAAGTCACCTGAGTGGAAGAACAGAAGCACTTCCGGGTCAAGGACTATATAAAGGGCCGCTGGAGACCCAGCAAGCGAGCCGGAGTCGGGAGGAGTAAGACAGAGCATGCTGGGAGCTGGGAAGGAGAGGGTTATAGAGATCTGTTGTGGATTTACTTGTGTTTATTGGTGGCTGTGGTGCTGGAGGAGCACTATTTAAAGAAGAAAATATTAAATATCTTTTTAGTGCTTTTACCCCGTGTCTGTGTGTCTGTCTGTTGGGTTTGATGGGGTGACAGCGACCCCTAGTGTTCTTACAGTGGTCATCATGGGATCTCAGTCAGATCCAAAAATCTGCTGTAAATGACACAGGCATCAATCACTCTTTGTGCAAAGGGTAGACAAATAGGAGAGGGTGAAAGGCACTAGATAGATAGATAGATAGATAGATAGATAGATAGATAGATAGATAGATAGATAGATAGATAGATAGATAGATAGATAGATAGATAGATAGAGTGAAAGGCGCTATATAATAGATAGATAGATAGATAGATAGATAGATAGATAGATAGATAGATAGATAGATAGATAGATAGATAGACGCACGCGCTTTTCAAAGACATCGATTACCTCTGCAGTCGTCCAGCTGTTCCCAAACTCCTGTGGCGTTGCAGACTCCATGTTCTCTGGAGTGAGCATCTCGTTTGCTGTTTTCAGGTCAAAGTTACCGCACAGTCCAGTCAGCTTCCCCTTCAAACGTAAAACACACACACAGTTCAGCTTTGTAACAAGGGTCTGACTCTCAAGGCTGAGCCGCCTGGATTTTTATTATGAAATAAATGGAAAAAATACAATTAACAACAATTTAGGAAACTTCTAGAATAACACCTGCAGAAGACTTAAGGTCAGCTATCTATCGAATTATATAGTGCCTTTCACATTTGTCTATCTATGATATTGTGTCTTTCCTATCCATTCAACAATCTATTATATAGTGCATCTTTAACATCTATTTAGCTATCTATTTGTTAGTTATATAGTGCCTTTCATCCATCTATCTTTCTATTATAGAGTGCCTTTCACATCTATTTATTATATAGTGCCTCTCCTATCTATCTATCTATCTATTATAGAGTGTCTTGCACATGTGTCTGTCTGTCCCTCTGTTTCTCTATCTACATATTTGTTATATAGTGCCTTTCCTATCCATTCATCTTTTATATATTGCCTTTCACATCTATCTATCTACAGTATGTAGTTTTACAATCTTGGCAACTATACTAAAATTAATATCTATCTGTCTATCTATCTATTGATATGGGCTGAGAAAAGAATGCAGCTGGAGAAGAGCGAGTCCTCCTTTCAGGGAGCATCCATCTACCTTATGGTCTGTACCTTTGACCTCTGAGGTACTCCCACTCCAGAACCTGAAGGTCACCTCCACCTGTAGACCCCTCACATGCCCCGTCAGCGAGGAGCTCACTTCTGGTTCAGCTCTGTTAAGAACGCCATCTTTATGGAAAGAATGGGGTGGCCAAATGTGAAATGGCGCCCGACTCTGTCCGCAGGCACACAACTGCTGGCTGCACCAGTAAAACCCCACTGCCAGACTGGAGACCTGACTGGAGACGGGGGAACTCGCTAGCTGCGAATAGTTAACGGGTCAAAGAAATTAATGACAACACTCAGTTCATCTGCAAACTGGGATTGTCCCTAGAGGCCATGATGATGATGATGATGATGAAGAACATCTTCTCCCTAACACACCTGCCTGTTCCTGTGCTAGTGAGCTCAGTTCTAATCCCAGACTGATGTACAGGGCGGGTCTTCACCTCGGGGTTATCTGGCCTGACACACACGCACACACACACACACACACACACGCACACGCACACACACACACGCACACACACACACACGCACACACACACACAGAGCAGGTAACTCCACTACTTGGCTCACTTTACGAGAGGAGCATTTCTTGTTTATTCTGATTGTTCTTCGAGCTTTCCGAGTGTGAAGGTGGCAACATAACGGCGCCCGTTTGAACTCAGACTCTTCTACAGTTGAATTAGCTCAAAGTGAGTTCAGGACATAAAAAGGAGTAAAGACGGGAGATGCTGAGAAGCTCCTTCTCAGTGTGTCACCTACTGTGACACCAAATGACACGAGGACATTTAATGTGAACGTTCTCCCTGCCAGGTGTTGAGTACGCCAAGAATGCAGTAGCTACTAAAGTGCCCACCTTAATCTATCTGCAGTCTAAAAAGTTTTCTTTCATCCCCATTCATTATCAAGTCCTCTTCATCTGGTTCAGGGGGCTAAGTCGGGGCAGGTGCCAGGTAGTTATGGGGCAAACTCATCCAATAAGTGATGGCCAGTCTGCCCAAAACTGGAGAGCTGAGACACAGAAAGAAGTGCCAGAGCCTTCCAGAGAGTGCCAAGGCCAGGAGCTCAGGACGCTGGCACCACTAAATGGTAGGCTGCTGCCTCCTCCGCTGCCTGCGCGCCTTCACGTCTGCAGCCTCCATCCCCTCCTAGAAGAAGCTCCGCGGCCAATGGAGTCCAAAGACAAGTTGCGTGCAAACGCAGCGCCGATAAGAACGACGACTCACCTGCCAGCGAGGCCCGGCCTGGACGTGGATGGTGGTGTGGTGGTCCCACAGCACGGTGATGTCCTCCATCGGGGCGTGGACGATGGTGTAGAAGCCTGCTTGCCAGATGAACAGCTGCTGTCGCTTGTCAATCAGGCTGGCCGGGCTCTGATGAAAAGGAGAGCAAAAGCACAGTGAGGGGTCACGTTTTGGGGACATCGTCTTCTCGTTGTCTTTTATATTCACTTTTATTTCACCCTATTGACCCCCAAAACAACAAGGACAATGTGACACTCTGCTCTATGCTTGGCACAGTTACAGGACCTGACTTGGTGAATGTGACGCCATTTGGATCGAGCCCTGCTGACCTGACTTTGGTGAAAGTTCTAAGAGACATCAACACTTTCGACCACCGGTGACGATTTACATATCTGCTGCGATGCCAGCACACAAGATGGCAGCTGCAGCCTTAATTAGCCTTCAATGCCACCACTTCAATGAGCTGTGTGGACTGGCACTGGCACTGGCATGTGTTCACGTTGGCCTGCTAAGGTGTGCAGGACCACTGGGGGGCGACGTAGAGGATGGAGCCTCCTCTGTGCTACTCACACATAAAATGGAGTCTCGTGAAGGAGAAAAACATTCAATACAAATGAATGATTAACACGATAGAATACAAATCTGGAGTTGGCGAAGGGCTGCATTAGCGGGCATCTGCGGGACAAAAGGATGAAAAATAAAGATCTGAAGAGTAGATTTGGGTCTCTTAGGCTCTTTCCTTTAATAATAAAAATAGGATTAATGTTTGGTATGTGCAGGACATTTTCATGCCAGGTATAAGGCGTCATGCGTGTGGGCACAGGGCACAGGGGACAGCGTAAAGGCCTAGCAGATGGTAATTCCCTGCCAAGACAGCAGATGGCGCTGTGCCATCTTTTCCTCCCTCAGCAGAAAGGAAGAGTGACGGCTGACCAACTCTGACATTACTTCCAGGGTCCCTCAACCCGGACCCGCTTCTTCCTCCCAGAATGCCTGATGATGGGAAGAGCTGCCCTCTTCTGGGGGTCGTCAACCTAAACAGACAGAAGACTTTGGAGGACTCGTTTTGCATTTTTTGCACGCATTTTCTTTTCATTTCAATCTTTTCCTCTTTTGACGTTGCCTGTCCTCTCGTTACAACGCCTTGAGAGTGTCAGTCAGGAAGAACGTGAAAGTCACGTGCGGGTTCCACGAGTTCTTCAGCGGAAGGACATTTTCAGACCTGACTGAAGATGAGGGTACTTGCTGGCTGTGAATGGTTAACGTGGCTCTAAGAAACTGATGTCAACTCTCAATTCATCTGGAAACATGCGATTGTCCCTACAGGGCATGATGATGATGATGATGATGATGAAGATCTTCTGCCTAACAAACCTGTCCATTCCTTACATACGCAGCCTGTGCTAGTGAGGCCAGTTCTAATCCCTACTGTTCTATAAGGAGAGCCTTCACTTCGGGGACATTGGAGTTTGGGGCCAGGCTGTCTGGGGTGAGGCTTATGCTGGTTACATGTCTTATGGTTCAGCTCTGGCTCACGTTTATGACTGCTGGACCATTTGTTACCAGGACGCTGCAGTAAACATCTGTGCAGATATGATGCAGTAAACAATGAAAAATGTAAAGTAGATAATGAACTCGTCAAAAATGTCACATACTCATCTTGATTGCCGTCATTATCATCAAAATATTAATCTTCTGACAAATCTGGTTCTTTCAAAATATCAGCAGCTTTATGCCTTTTCTTGTGACGATGTGACTATAGGCTCTCCATTTAGAACTTGATTTTCTGCCAGCTGTTTCGTTTAAAGAAAAAGAAAATTCTGTGGCGACCCACTAGATGGCAGCACTGCAGTAGGTAACGGAGACGCGGCAGCGGAGCTCAATGGCAGGCTGGCTGTGTTTGTAGCGGCGGCGCACAGAGAAACGAGGACAGCCACACGTCACACCGTCACACTGTCACCGGCTCAAAGAGGTACAGCTTACCGTAACTCGAGCCTCGTGCTTTGCTGTTTTTGAAATCTTGTTTGCCTTTTTATGTTATTACGTTCTTGGTGTTCGTTGGTCTTTCTTGATTTACTGCATGTTATGTTACAGTTTCCATTGCTTACGTCTTCTGTTTTTCATTTATTAATTTGTAAATACAGTATTGTGCTTGTATGACTCGGCAGGTATTCCTTATGTTTTGTGGGTGGCGGGGACACCTTAATGGACCGCCCCTCAGTCTTTGTATTGTTAAGCTGGGAGCGGACCCTCCAGACCCTTCAGCTGCTCATTACTGTCCATCAAAGTCATCGCCGGTTTCCATGTTTGTGGATTCTGATTGTTGGATTATGTAACTCAACTTCTACGCTCTGGACTGACTTTTATTAAAATCCTTCTGCCTTATTCTTTCTTAAATTTGCCTCCAGATCAAGAAAGTATCTAGCGATCTATCTGGTAGATAGATAGATGTGAAAGGCGCTATATAACAGACAGATAGATAGATAGATAGATAGATAGATAGATAGATAGATAGATAGATAGATAGATAGATAGATAGATAGATAGATTGATGTGAAAGGCACTATATAACTGATAGATAGATAGATAGATAGATAGATAGATAGATAGATAGATAGATAGATAGATAGATAGATAGATAGATAGATAGATAGATAGAAAGGCACTATATAATAGATAGATAGATTGATAGATGTGAAAGGCGCTATCTATCTATCTATCTATCTATTATATAGTGCCTTTCACTCTATCTATTTATCTCTCTGTTATATAGCGCCTTTCACATCTATCTATCTATGTATTTATCTGTCTGTTATATACTGTAGCACCTTTCACATCTATCTATCTATCTATCCATCTGTCTGTTATATAGCGTCTTTCACATCTATTTTCTTTTGTGATTTATAACTTAAATATCTTTCTTATAAAGCTGATCGTTTTCCTGGTCCTCAAGTCAGACGTTTTACGTTTCTATCCTCTCCCTTGAAGGCCGTTTCTCATTTTGCTGCACTTTGTGACATGCGAGTTATTTTGAACTTTCAAAGCCAGTTTTCCATTTCGTTTTCTGTGGCCCTGATTAGGCCGATGCCTGCCTGTGGAGTTGGGTGGTCAAGCCTCCTGAGATGAAGTCCATTCTCTGCCCTGCACGGCTCCTCACACCGTTTTGCTGTCTCAGGTGCTCTCAGATCATAACAGGTTGGGTTTTCTGAGGTCGGCTCTCCTTGTTGTGCTTCGTGGTGGCAGGACATCCCCACAAGTCACTCCATGTTGGTGTTCAAAAGCTGTGAATGACACCAAGAACTGCAGATGTGGGTTTGGGTAAAAGCTCGACTGGCGTGGAGATGCCTTGGTCTGGCGTTGGTGAAAGAGGAGGAGAGAGTTTGGGGGGGTAAGGGGGAGACGCTTGAGACATTGGCATGGACTGAAGTCTCGTCAGGCCTGGTGGGGCAGTCAGGACTTGTTCTCTGTGTCTTACTCTCTCCATGTAATCATCCCTGATTTGCGTTGTGCTCCAAATTCTCATTCAGTGCTTTGGTTTTGTGTCTGCCTGTTAAACACACTGACTGATTCAGACCCTGACTTTGTTGTGTCCTTTTCAATCACACGACTGTCACCCTGACAGATCTCCACTCAACATGCAAATCTAACTGTGCTTCATTTTTAAAACCGGAATTCGAAGTGTGCAGCAGACCACTGGCCCCCCACCTGTAGGTATGAAGTCCCGCTGGTGCTTACCGGCTCTCCGCTCCCACTGTCAAAGACAACAAAGGATCTGCCGATGTTGATGGATAAGGACTTGCGGCAGATGACACCGCTGTCATAGCAATCCACGTTCTCTGCAGCGACACTCAGTGGCAACTCGTCACCACTCTGTAAAACAAGGAGACACGTCAGGAGGTGAGGGACAGGGACGGGGACAGGGACATCCGGAATGTCAACAAGCATCACACGGTCCGTCCTTACACGCCTCTCATTTACTTCAGTCGCCTCCCCGTCTAGCTGATGTTACACTCTCTGATGTCACTTAAAGCCTCATGGACGCGACTCTTAAAGAAGACTTCCTACGCTCGACATGTCAGCTCTTCCTCTTAATATTCATTAATTCACTTACTTATCGATCAAAAAATGGATTTTTAATGAGCTTCTGTAAAGAGCCACATCTCCTCCTGGGGACAAATAGTTGTTTATCTGTCTGTCTATCAATTATATAGCGCCTTTCACTCTCTGTCATCTTATCAGTTATATAACACCTTTCATCTATCTATCTGCCTATCTATCTATTAGTTATACAGCACTCTATCTATCTATTATATAGCGCCTTTCACTCTATCTATCTATTATATAGTGCCTTTTATATCTATCTATCTATCTATCTATCATATAGCGCCTTTCATATCTCTCTATCTATCTATCTATCTATTATATAGTGCATTTCATCTATCTATCTATCTATCTATCTATCTATTATATAGTGCCTTTCATATCTATCTATCTATCTATCTATCTATCATATAGCGCCTTTCATGTTTTTCTGCCTAACTATCACCTCTGCCTCTAACCACCTTTGATCTGACTTGGAGTTTACAGTTCATTTCTAAAGATTTATGTTTTCCACTAACGTCACATCCTCAGTAGTTTCCCCTCATTTGACTGAGTTGCTCCACATTGGGTGGGCTGACAAGTCTTTGATTTCCTCCGACTACTTTTAGGGGACACTGGGGGTAGCAATGGGGTGAAACTGTTCTCTGTCTAGAATTAGAACAATTAGAACAATTAGAACAATCTAGACGAGAACAGGCCATTCAGCCCAACAAAGCTCGCCAGTCCTATCCACTTGCTTCCTCCAAGAAAACATCAAGTCGAGTTTTGAAAGTCCCTAACGTCTTACTGTCTACCACACTACTTGGTAACTTATTCCAAGTGTCTATCGTTCTTTGTGTAAAGAAAAACTTCCTAATGTTTGTGCGAAATTTACCCTTAACAAGTTTCCAACTGTGTCCCCGTGTTCTTGATGAGCTCATTTTAAAATACAAGTCTCGATCCACTGTACTAATTCCCTTCATAATTTTAAACACTTCAATCATGTCACCTCTTAATCTTCTTTTGCTTAAACTGTAAAGGCCCAGCTCTTTTAATCTTTCCTCATAATTCAACCCCTGTAGACCTGGAATCAGCCTAGTCGCTCTTCTCTGGACCTTTTCTAGTGCTGCTATGTCCTTTTTGTAGCCTGGAGACCAAAACTGCACACAGTACTCCAGATGAGGCCTCACCAGTGCATTATAAAGGTTGAGCATAACCTCCTTGGACTTGTACTCCACAGATCGTGCTATATAACCTAACATTCTGTTAGCCTTCTTAATGGCTTCTGAACACTGTTTGGAAGTTGATAGCTTGGAGTCCACTATGACTCCTAAATCCTTCTCATAAGGTGTACTCTCGATTTTTCGACCGCCCATTGTGTATTCAAACCTAATATTTTTACTTCCTATGTGTAATACTTTACATTTACTGACATTAAATTTCATCTGCCACAAATCTGCCCAAGCCTGTATGCTATCCAAGTCCTTCTGTAATGATATAACGGATTCCAAATTATCTGCTAATCCACCTATCTTGGTATCATCTGCAAACTTAACCAGCTTGTTACTTATATTCCTATCTAAATCATTTATATATATTAAAAATAGCAGCGGCCCTAGCACTGACCCCTGTGGAACACCACTCTTAACATCAGCCAGTTCTGATGAGGTTCCTCGCACCATCACCCTCTGCTTCCTGTGTCTGAGCCAATTCTGCACCCATCTAAAAACATCACCCTGAATTCCCACTTCTTTTAACTTGATGCCCAACCTCTCATGTGGCACCTTATCAAATGCTTTCTGAAAGTCCAGATAAATAATATCATAAGCTCCACTTTGATCGTATCCTTTTGTTGCCTCCTCATAGAATTCCAACATGTTAGTAAAACACGACCTCCCCCTCTGAACCCATGCTGACTGTTCAGAATAACTCCTGTCCTTGTCATGTGTTGCTCAATCTTATCCTTAATAATTCCTTCCATTAATTTTCCTGTGATGCTTGTTAAGCTTACTGGCCTATAGTTGCTTGGATCTGCCCTGTCACCCTTTTTATATAATGGGATGATATTTGCCATTTTCCAGTCCTTTGGAATCTCTCCAGTGCACAGTGACTTCCTAAAAATGTGTCAAGGGTTTATATATGTACTCACTAGCCTCCTTAAGAACACGAGGATAAATATTATCTGGGCCTGGTGATTTGTTTGATTTCATCTTATTTAATCTGAGCAGCACTTCTCCCTCTACAATTTCCAAATCCCTCAGTACCTCCTTAGTAGTTGTGTTTACCTCTGGCAGGTTATCCACTTGCTCACTTGTAAACACCTCAGAAAAATGTAAGTTTAGGGCATCTGCTATTTCATTGTCTGTATCTTTTAATTCCCATTACTATTCCTGATGAACTTGACCTCCTCCTTAACTGTTCTTTTACTACTAAAATACTGAAAGAATCTCTTGGGGTCTTCTTTACCTTATCTGCTATATTCCTCTCCAACTGTCTTTTAGCCTCTCTGATATCCTTCTTAATGGTTGCCCTCATGTTCTCATACGCGGTTCTCTTTGCAGTCATTAGTCTTATATGCCTTATACAGCAGTTTTTTCCTTTGCAACTTCTTTTTTAAATCTTTATTAATCCATCGTGGAGATTTTTTAGTTTCCTATTACTTCCAAATTTAGGTATGTATCTGTCCTGCATTACATGTAAAACATTTTTAAACCTGTTCCACTGCTCCTCGACTGTCTCCACATTTAAAAGCTTATCCCAGTCTATCCTACTTAGACTTTGTCGCATCTGCTCAAAATTAGCCCTACTAAAGTTCAACTTAACAATTTTAGTCTTTGCATCTGTACTCTTACAAAATACTGAGAATTGTATTACATTATGGTCACTTGACCCTAGTGGTTCAATCACCTCTACACCCTCAATTCTATCCTGATTATTACAGAATACTAAATCCAGATAGGCTTCACCCCTTGTTGGTGCTTTAACATGCTGTGTTAAAAACAGTCGCCGATTACTTCTAAAAACTCCTGCTCTTGTGCTCCTCCATCTGTAAGGTTATCCCAGTTAATATTTGGATAATTAAAGTCCCCATGACTATAATATCCCCTGTAAACTTGCCTTTTTGATATTACTAAAAGATGTGTGTTGAAATTACTGTCTGAATTGGGTGGTCTATAACACACTCCTAAAATGAGACCTTTTTCCCTAATATTTTCCAGGCGAAGCCACATGTCCTCACTAAGATGGGGCTCATCATCCAACTGAAGATGACTTACATTTAATTCCTGTTTGGCATAAACAGCAACCCCACCTCCTTTTCTGTTCTGTCTATCCTTCCTAAAAAATGTGTATCCCTCTATGTTACACTCATCCCCATCTTTGTTATTTAGCCAGGTTTCCGTTATTGCTATAATATCATAATTGTGCTCTGCTACATACAACTCCAACTCACTTACCTTATTTTTGATACTTCTAGCATTAAGGCAAGCTATTTTTAATGTGTTAATCCTTCTATCTTTACGTGTTTGCTTAAAATTTACATTACTATGCATTTTTATTTCTACACCATTGTTTGTTCTTCCATGTATAGATCTAAATCTGGCCTGTCCTAAACTCCCTGCCCCCCCATTCCCTAGTTTAAACAATCCTCGACTAGCCTACACATACGCCTCCCCAATACATTGGTGCCCCTCCGGTTCAGATGTAACCCGGAGGGACAGCAGGCGGATGAAGCCTGGCATTCTCTTCCACCCCACTTGCAGAGTGAAAATGGCGCTCGACCAGCAGGACTTGTCGTTTGTGTTGACAGACGGACACTCCTGCAGTTCCAGCTCGGCTCCACATCTTCATTGACGTTTGCATGGCACATTAAACTGCAGTCTCTGTAGAAGTTCGACACACCGCGCAATACTTTAAAACAAATAGAAAAGAAAGCGAAAGAATGTAAACCCAAGTCAGGGTAGAAAGCTCTGACTAAAACAGAAGACTGAGTAGCTGAAAAACATTTAAAAGGCGCTATATAAATGAAATGCATTATTATTATCATTATTATTGTGAATGAATGTAAATTCATTTCCCTTTCCTGAGTTTTCTAAAGGAGCCTTTCTGGGACGGAGTCGTCACTCTCGTAAGACCAAAGCCCACAATCGCATGGCCGTCCCGCACAGGACTCGATGTCGCTTTACCTTCACCAGGTAGACCCTGCAGGCTCCAATGTAGTCAAACAGCAGGCCGTCGAAAGTCCGGAAGTGCCGATCTCCGTATGCCGTACACATTGACGGGCAGGGATGGAAGACGCATTGAAACGATCCGTGCTGGCAGACACTAGAAGGGGCATCAAGAATATTCTTTATTTAAAGGTTCACCCACCTCAGCCCACAGAGAAGCCCCCCGTCCCCCCGTCATGACTTAATGCACTGCTAAAGAAGGTCTTTGCTATCAAGGAGTGACTCTTATCTGTAAAGAAAGTTCGAAGCTGGTAGCCAAAAGTTAAAATATGAACTTGACGCCCCATTAAGCTGTCAGCCTTATCGCTGTTTGTTGGACGAGTGGAAAGCGCCGAGTTCTCCTTGACTGGATGCCGAGTGAAATTGAGTCTCACTTCATAAAACCTGCGGCCGAACACAGCGGCTGACCAGAGCAGCGACGTGGAGGGGCCATCTGCCTGCTATCGGTGGGCCTCAAACGGTGAGGTGTTTCAGGATTCTCAGAGTTCATAAGAGGCCACATCACAGGTGGCACCACTAAAGAAAGAGAAGGAGCAGCCCTCAGGTGCCCAATGTGTGCCCATTTTACTGAAGACTCCTTGAAGATGGCACCCCAGAGGTTTACGTCCAAAGTGAGACACCCACACCCCCCTCACTCAGTAAGTGGCCAAACTCATGCTACGGACACCCAGCTGGCAAAGACACTCTTGTCAAGTGGGCCGCTCCAGCATGGCTGGCATCCAGCACTGCCACAGACTCGCCTGGCCACCACTGGGCTCCTAAAGTTATGACACAGTTGGGATTCTCAAGCATCTTCTTGCCCCTACGGACCCCCAGTACCCCTGTAGATTTGTTGGTGAGTTCTAGAAGAAGCTCAAACTCTTTGATTCTTTGGGAATTGGGATATTATTTCAAAGAGAAAGGAAATAAAAATAAAAATCTAACAAAACATCATAAACAAAATAACAGGAGAGAAATCAAACAGTAAAGGCAATTGGAAAATGACGCGGAGAGAAGCTGGCACAGTACAACACACTCGCAAAGGCTTCTGGGTAGTCAGACCACACACAGCCCAGCTCTCTGCCATTAGTCTGAAAGGAGGAAGGACGCCTCATGGTGGGATTACACCAACATGCCATAGTGGTGGGAGTATTACAGTGCTTGGGTGATGGAGACCACCAGCACCTCCTGCTTTTACATCCACAGACCTGAGGAGGACACCAGAGATGTCGGTGCCCGGAGTCACAGCAGGCTTTACCTGGAGCTTCTGACTCCTCCAGTCCAGGACCAACCACTAGACAGGGCTCTCATTAGGACCCCCCACTGAGGGGGCACCCTGTACTGGCGTTGGACTTTGTTTCCCTTCCTGTATTTCATTTGTACTCCCATTAAATGATAAAGATGAAGAGTAGATCCTTACCAGCTGTGGCAGGCCGATGACACTCGCTCCCCGGGGTAGAACTCCTTTCCCTTCCACAGACAGGGGCATTCTGAGGGCTGAAAGCACTTGTCGCCATGTTTAAGAAATCTAGTGAACATGAATTAAAAAAAGAGAAACAAATTATTAAAAAGGTTCAATAAGCAGAGTCAGGAAACAGTGGGAGGAAGATGGCACACCTCTCAGCTGGGACCCCCAGGGTCGCCTCAGGGAACAGACAGGCAGGCCCACTCTGCCCGACTCACCAGCAGGTCATCAGGTGTCTACCCGTCCCGGGCGGTACACACAAGATAGATAGAATGAAAGGCACTATATGATAGATAGATAGATAGATAGATAGATAGATAGATAGATAGATAGATAGATAGATAGATAGATAGATAGATAGTGTGGTCCCCGGCCGGGGCTGGAGCCCGGCCGGGACGCCCAGGAGGATGTGAGGAGGGCTTGTGCCTCCTCCAGACCATGAGGGGCGTCCGTCCTGGTTCTGTTGGGAGCCACGGGTCGAGGGCATGGAAGCCCTACCCTGTAGGGGCCCGTGGTCTCCGCCAGGCGGAGCCCCAATGCCGATTTATACCGTACGGTCCTCGGCTGGGGCTGGAGCCCGGCCGGGACGCTTTGGAGGACCAGAGGAGGGCGAGTGCCTCCTCCAGACCAAGTGGGGGCGTCCATCCTGGTTATGCAGGGGGCCTCGGGTACAGGGCTTGGAAGCCCAGCCCTGTAGGGACCCGTGGCCACCGCCAGGCGCCCCAGTGCCTGTTTATTCCGGGAGCCCAGCACTTCCGCCACACCAGGAAGTGCTGGGGGGAAGACGACAGGGGACACCCGGACAGCTTCCGGGTGCGCAGCCGGCATTTCCGCCACACAGGGGTGTGTCCGCGGGAGATTGCCGGGGAGCAGCTGGAGCCCATCCGGGTTCCTATAAAAGGGGCCGCCTCCCTCCAGTCGTTGACAAGAGTCGGGTGGAAGAGAGGCAACGTCTGGAGGAGGAAGGAGGCGGTGGGAAGAAAAGAGAGAGAGAAAGAGAAAAGGAAAAGAAGAAAAGAGAAGGCATTGGATTGGCCTGGACTAAGGAGTTGGGGTTGGTGAGCGGATTTATAACAGAGAAGAAAAGATGAATAAAGATGTGTTTGTGGGTGACATTAACGTGTCTGCCTGTCTGTGTCCGGGGCGAGGTTCACAATAGATAGATAGATAGATAGAGTGAAAGGCACTATATAATGGATAGATAGATAGATAGATAGATAGATAGATAGATAGATAGATAGATAGATAGATAGATAGGCACTATATAATAGATAGAGGGAAAGGCACTATGTAATAGATAGATAGATAGATAGATAGATAGATAGATAGATAGATAGATAGATAGATAGATAGATAGATAGATAGATAGATAGATAGATAGATAGATAGATAGATAGAAAGGCACTATATAGTAGATAGAAAGCACAGTCCTTACTAAAGAGTCATTTCCACGTTCAGTGACCCTCTTAAATAAGACCATTATGTACTTCAATACGCCATGACACAGTAAATAGAGGAAGACCGTCACATGACAGATGGAATGACGAGACCCCCAATGACGTTCTGTCACTCATTGACTCAGCTGGGCTGAGTGGTTCCATTTTGGTTTGGAAATGTTTTAATTCTGGGGTGCGCTCAGAGTGTCTACTGAACCACGATGGGACCCAACGTTTCCTAACATCCAGCGGGCTGCTCACCTGGGATGTCCCTTCATTTCTCACCATCATCTGCCTCTTTTGGACCGGACTGGTTTTGGCCTGTTTTGTGAGTGTTTATTGTTTATTGTGTTTCTTTGTTAAACGTTTCTTTTTGCTGTTGTGTTTTAGGTGGGTTTCTGTGAATGTGACATTTGCTTCACTCTTTATTTATTATTATTTATTCCATCTATTCTTTTTCACTTTAGTTAAACTGTTGATTGTTGTCTTGGTTTGTGACGATGGGCAGAGTCGAGGCTGTGTGTCTTCCTGGCTTTCCCACTGCAGGGACCTTTTTATACCACAGGGTAATCCGGACCATTTGTAGCCCCTTTTAGTTTTTTAGCTCATATTCCACATTATGTATTTTTTATTCAACCAGAAATTATCGTGGGCCGGGCTCTGGTGATGAATTGTGCTGATTGGTTGACCATAATCTGCTAGTAGTTTGGATTTACAGATGAATGTCACACCACCTCAGTCTTCACAGTTGGTGTGTTATGTCAAAAGTGACAATCAGCGCAATCCCATTGGGACCATTTCAGGGCAATAAAGTGGCAGGTTGAAGGGGGAGAATCTCCCCTGTGAATTTTGTACCACACGTCACAATTCCCATTGTGTGGTAGACCAAGTTTATTATACTTTTGCCTTTTTCTATTAGTTTTTATTTCTATATTTTTTCTGACCTTAGTTGAGAATTCAGTTTAGTTTTAGTTTTCCTTCATTGTGTATTTTTAGTTGTAATGTTGTTTTTATTTCACAAAGACATTTCTCTTTTATTTTTTATATCTATTAGTTTCAGTTTTAGTAATTATGGCATGGAGCTCATACTGAGTTTAGTTTTGTGTCACAATCAGACACAACTGTACACTTAACAGATTTGGATAGGAGTTTAATGTTAGTGGACGCTGACTGCACTCCATGGTTTACCATTTGGTTTTGTTTTTGTCTGATAAATACAAACAGAAGCAAAACCAGATACTGAATATGAACAATTATTCCATCCATCCATTATCCAAGCTGCTATATCCTAACTACAGGGTCACGGGGGTCTGCTGGAGCCAATCACAGGGTGGAAGGCAGGTTACAAACCCCAGGCAGGGCACCAGCCCACCACAGGGCACACACACACACACACACACACACCAAGCACACACCAGGGACAACTTAGAATTGCCAATCCACCTAACCTGCATGTCTTTGGACTGTGGGAGGAAACCCACGCAGACACAGGGAGAACATAAAAACTCCACGCAGGGAGGATCCGGGAAGCTACCCACTGCGCCACCGTGCTGCACGTGAAAATTTTATGACTTTTTAAAATATTTTCTATGTCATTTGTGCTGAACAAATCTGTGCTGACTGTTGGCACTTTTTTCTTTTTTTTTTATTGCCCAGAATGGGCCAATTTGTAATGAAATTGAGGTGAATTTTAAGGTCTGAGGGTTTTTTACTCATACACCACATATCCCGCTCCAAGACAATGTGCTTATAATGAATGCCTTCAATATTACATTCACAAATCTCCCATCCTGGGCTTTGTTGTTTTCTGTTAATGTTGATTTATTTTATTTTCTTATTGTGTCTTTTATTTTTCTATTCTTTATTATGTAAAGCACTTTGAGCTACTGTTTGTATGAAAATGTGCTATAGAAATAAATGTTGTTGTGTTCTGTCCGCCATATTGATCTCTGATTAGATCTCAGGCGCAAACAATTTATAGACAGAATTTTGACACCTGCAGGCCTGAAAAGATCAAAAATCAGAAAACAGAATCGACTGTGAGGTGTGACCATGAAAATCACGGGGGCTTAGGCTTGAGTCAGTGTGCAGACCCCACCTGAGGGAAACAAAGAAACACAAGCATGTAGTGTGAAGGTGAGGGGCAGTGAGACTTGAATAGCCCACCATAAGAACATAAACACTTAATGAGCAGAGGAAGAGCAGGTAATAGGAGTGTAGAGGGGCACAAAACGACAGAGACAGCGTCTGAGATTAAGAACAATACACACATACGACAAGATCTAAACGTGTTTATACAGAGCAGGATCACAGGACACCTGGAGCCTACCCGGCAGGTCTGGATACAAGGCAGGAGAAATCCCTGATATGCAATATGTGTGATACGACTGATGTGAAGAACAAAGAGAATGAGATATTCAGCTGTCTGTTCGGAGAGAGAGAGAGAGAAACACTGAAATAATGGCGACAGATATTTTACAACCTAATTTTGTTACTGGATTATTTTCACCGTATCAGGTGTTTTGAGCTGTGAATATCAACTACAGAAATAAACTAATAAACATAAATAAATACAAAAACACATTAGTAGGTTTAGCTTTTCTTTACTTGGCAGACTCTCTTCGCCTGCCTACCTGTAGTTCAGTGGAGACGTCGCCAACTCAGGAGTTTCACAAGGTTTGTGTCGCTTTCTTGTGTTGCAACAATACGCTGATCTTGTGTGACGACCGTCAGTCTCTCGATCAGCGCCGCTTTATTTTCAAAACTCGGGAGTGCTCTCCCTTCGACCTTCTCATATACTGAGATATGGGGATGGAGATTTGAGGAGTAACCGCAAGACAAAGATTGAATTATGTACATTAAAGAACTATCAAATTACAAACCGGATTCCAAAAAAGTTGGGACACTAAACAAATTGTGAATAAAAACTGAATGCAATGATGTGGAGATGGCAAATGTGAATATTTTATTTGTAATAGAACGCAGATGACAGATCAAACGTTTAATCCGAGTAAATGTATCATTTTAAAGGAAAAATATGTTGATTCAAAATTTCACGGTGTCAACAAATCCCAAAAAAGTTGGGACAAGTAGCAATAAGAGGCTGGAAAAAGTAAATTTGAGCATAACGAAGAGCTGGAAGACCAATAAACACTAATTAGGTCAATTGGCAACATGATTGGGTATAAAAAGAGCTTCTCAGAGTGGCAGTGTCTCTCAGAAGCCAAGATGGGTAGAGGATCACCAATTCCCACAATGTTGCGCAGAAAGATAGCGGAGCAATATCAGAAAGGTGTTACCCAGCGAAAAATTGCAAAGACTTTGCATCATCAACTGTGCATAACATCATCCGAAGATTCAGAGAATCTGGAACAATCTCTGTCGCGTAAGGGTCAAGGCCGTAAAACCATACTGGATGCCCGTGATCTCCGGGCCCTTAAACGACACTGCACCACAAACAGGAATGCTACTGTAAAGGAAATCACAGAATGGGCTCAGGAATACTTCCAGAAACCATTGTCAGTGAACACAATCCACCGTGCCATCCGCCGTTGCCAGCTGAAACTCTACAGTGCAAAGAAGAAGCCATTTCTAAGCAAGATCCACAAGCTCAGGCGTTGTCACTGGGCCAGGGATCATTTAAAATGGAGTGTGGCAAAATGGAAGACTGTTCTGAGGTCAGACGAGTCACGATTCGAAGTTCTTTTGGAAATCTGGGACGCCATGTCATCCGGACCAAAGAGGACAAGGACAACCCAAGTTGTTATCAACGCTCAGTTCAGAAGCCTGCATCTCTGATGGTATGGGGTTGCATGAGTGCGTGTGGCATGGGCAGCTTGCATGTCTGGAAAGGCACCATCAATGCAGAAAAATATCTTCAGGTTCTAGAACAACATATGCTCCCATCCAGACGTCATCTCTGCATTTTTCAACAAGATAATGCCAGACCACATTCTGCATCAATCACAACATCATGGCTGCGTAGGAGAAGGATCCGGGTACTGAAATGGCCAGTCTGCAGTCCAGATCTTTCACCTATAGAGAACATCTGGCGCATCATAAAGAGGAAGGTGCGACAAAGAAGGCCCAAGACGACTGAACAGTTAGAGGCCTGTATTAGACAAGAATGGGAGAGCATTCCTATTTCTAAACTGGAGAAACTGGTCTCCTCGGTCCCCAGACGTCTGTTGAGTGTTGTAAGAAGAAGGGGAGATGCCACACAGTGGGGAAAATGGCCTTGTCCCAACTTTTTGGGGATTTGTTGACACCATGAAATTCTGAATCAACATATTTTTCCCTTAAAATTATACATTTTCTCAGTTTAAACTTTTGTTCCGTGATTTATGTTCTATTCTGAATAAAATATTAGAAGTTGGCGCCTCCACATCATTGCATTCAGTTTTTATTCACGATTTGTATAGTGTCCCAACTTTTTTGGAATCCGGTTTGTAATAATATATTGAACAATTATTATAAAAGTAAAGTTGAATAAATCAGACACTGCAGCTGCATGAGTAAAATAAAATCGAGTATGTGTTCAGGCAAAGTACCACTTCCGGTTGATGGATTTGGCCCAAAAGTGAATCCAGATCTACAATTCTGGTGTAACAACCACACGTCAAATTTCACCCTTCAATTTTCTTGCGTTTTTGAGTTACTGTGTTTACACACACAGACATAATTCCAAAACAGCTGTATTTTTGGACTCGGGGAGGTCTCATACGTCAAGATTTATGACAATCTCGAGGTTGGATTTCTTTCCTGATTACAATACTTTCTCGATACTGCTGAATTACTGTCCACAAAACACAGACGCCTGAGACACCTAAACTGAAATGTTTCTCACTCGATTTTTCTGTCCATACGGTGAAGGTTTAGCTGAGCAGCACATTCCGATTTCAGGTGTCTAAACTACATCTCGTGATACAACAAGCGCAAAGAAAGGCGGCCCAGTGACTCGCTTTCCATTCCACACGCTGTACACGCGGTCACACACGTGCGAATAGGAGGACGTTGTACCGACCAGGCAAAGGCCAGAGGATGGTGAGGTGCACTAAACCTTCTCCTGTTATCTCTGCAGACCAGACGCGGGAAAATCCTGTCTGACTCCAGTTCCGGCGCCCAGAAGAACATCACTTCCGGTTCCCTTACGTCACTTCCTGTCTGGTCCCCTTAAAGCCGCCATCTTTGCAAACCCTCGGCAGTTCTGTTTTGGACTCCGCACTGAGGACTGTGCTATTTAAAGCCATTTATAACATACGGGTGGCGGCCCCAAACCTTTTTAAGTGCGTCGAGTCTGGTCAGCTCGCTCAGTCTCCGCCAGTGCCGTGTGATCAGCTGCCCTCCGTCACCCGCCGTCAATCCGGACGGAGACACGCGGGCGGCTCGTGGTCGAGGACTTTCAGATTTAGTGTTAAAAGTTACAAGAGTTAAAGACTAACGGCAAGAACATTCATTCAAAAACAAAAAGTAAAATTACTTATAGTATGTTATTATTTTATTTCAGTTATTCTTTCCAGGTACTTTAATAGTTTCGTTGTTTTCGTTTTTTTATTTCGGTTTTGCTAATTATTTAGTTTCAGTTTCCGAACATGTTTTTTTAATACCGTATTTTTTCCCGAAAATTAGCATTAGAAAATCAGGTGCGCGTCATACACGAGGAAATGTAATTCTGTAATGTTAACTTCTTCTCGCTCGATCACGCTCTCTCCCGCTCTAAACGCTTCCTATACAATCACAACGCGCGTCGTACACGGGGCAAAACGATTTTCGTGATTTTCTTTGTAAAAACTAGTGTGCACGTCTTACACGAGGGCGCGTGGTACACGAGTAAATACGGTAATAGTTTCAGCTTTGATTTTCATTGACTATAATAACCTTGGTGGTGAGAAGGCGACACACAAAGGTGGCCAGGAGCCACAAGCGGCCCAGAACTCATCGGTCCCTACGGTAGGTAAACGGCCATTTTGAAGACAGCGAGAGTCCGAGCGCCTGGCAGAGGCTCCACTCTCAGGGTCATTGGCGGACCACCTCTCTGCCTACACGTTTTTTAAGCACGTTTTAGGTCGTTAGATTTTGTTGATGAGCTCAACGCCATCGAATAAACTAAACTGAAATCACATCCGAGTGAAATGAGGACAACGATTGACTGTTTCAGTTAAAGTTTAACACTCGGGGATACACGGCCCCCCACTTATTCAAGGCCCGACATCTTCATTTGTCTACCAATTGTTAGCCAGGGACGCAGCTAATCTTTTAAGGTGAGAGTCTTCGCTCTTTTGTTTTGTATCAAATCACTCAGTGTCAGCTTAAGAGAGCAAGTAGAAGAGCTCTGTGACCAGGCTGGGATCGTATCGGACCGTTTTTCAATTCTTGTCGATTTCCAGTGGCAGAGCCGTTGTTGTCGTACTGATCTGAACCTTTTAAGGAGACAAAAATGCAAATGCATACCAACCAACATGGCCGTCTTCATTCCAGTGCCATAATCGGCTTTAAAGACTGCTGGGTATTTGAGTCAGAAGCACAACATGGCAGCCACAAATTCGGCACAGGACAGGACACAGATTAACACAACCGCATGGCCAGTTCAAGGGGCCGTCATCAATAAAAAGGCACAATGAAGAAAGTGAGAAAGCAATGACTTCGCTGTAACGGAATGGCGCTGTGGCCCCAAATAGTGGAAAGGGGTGAACTGGCCTGTAAATACACTGAAACCTGACTCAGAAACGGGCCTCACCCCTGGCAACCCTAACCCCAAACTCAAAAGGCAGGCTTCAAAAGGCAGGCTTCACAAGGCCCGCTCAGGCCCCAAATGGGGCCGACGCAGAGATCCTCAAAGCTACACAAGCATGTCCTTCGAGGGAGCGAGGGAGCCATGAAACATCTAGCTTGAGAAGGTGGGACAACTGAGGAATCTTTATATAGTAGGAATTGTCACACAGATGAGCTTAGGGGGCAGCTAAAGGGCGTGAAAGAACGAAAGGTGGAGGATCGGAGCAGAGTATTAGCGCCCTATCTCTTCTTTCACCAGAGAAACAGAAGATCGATGATGAAGAAACACCTCAACTCCATGACAACGCGCCACTTCCAGCTCCCCGTGACGACTCCACTTCCGGGTCCCCCTGCCTAAAACGTCTCTCCCAGCCCCGTATTAATAACTTCACCTCCGGCTCACAATGAAGACATCATCTCCTTCCTTACTGGTCCACATCACTTCCTGCCAAGTCATTTCCGTTTATTCAATTTCATGTTTATTGTACATAAAAGAACCTGAAGAACTGCAGCAATTGTCAAATGTTTGTTCAGTCGTTTACCGCTACTCCTCTGCTCCAGCATTATACGGGGAATTCCCAAAACTCTTAATCTCCGTTTCTGTGCTTTGATTTCTTCACAAAATCTATTTAGAATAAGCAGAAGGAGAACCAAAGAATAAAACAGAAATAGCAGTGCCAAAAAATGACAACCCAATCCAAATTTAGCCTTTTTGCTAAAGTCGTTGAAGCTCATTGATTTTCTCTCATCGAGTGATGCTCAGTACCCCAGAATGACAAAACGAAAACAATTCTTATAAATATAAAAATAATAATTAACCCAAAATCTCACACCAATTTAAGTATTCGGAGCCTTTCCTTTGTCTCAGGGCCCCCCACTCTTTGAATCTCCATTGAGATGTCCCCATGCCTTGTCCGGAGTCCACTTGTGGTCAGCCACACACCCGTCTATTGAGGGGCCAGCAGGCGAGCAAAGGCCAAGCCACAAGGCTGAAGGAACTGCAGACACAGACCTGGGTGACATAGGTGACAGCAATAAAGGGGGCTTTGTCAAACTGAGGTGACCAATAACCGGAGTGTCACTCTGACTGAGCTCCTGTGTGGGGACAGGAGAAGGTTCCAGAAGTACAGCCACCAGTGCCCCGCTCCATCATTCTGGGCTTTACGACAGAACAGCCAGACGACTCACGAGAGCCCACTTGGAGTTTGCACAAAGCCACCTAAAGGACTTTTGGACTTTGAGATTCTCTGCTCTGATGGAACCCAAGAGTGGACTGTTCAGCCAGAACACTTGGTGTCACATCTGGAGGAGAGCAGACATGGCTTGTCACCTGCACATCATCATTCCAGCGGTGATGCGAGGTGGTGGGAGCATCAGGACAAGGATCACAACTGAAAGGGCCAAAGAGCATCGACATCCAAACCTGCTCAGAGCCCTGGGACCTCCGACTGGGCAAAGACAACACAGGAGTGGCTGAGGGACAACTTGGTGGACATGCTTGACTGGCCCACCAGAGCCTGGACTTGAAGCCCATCAAACATTTCAGCAGAGACCCACTGGTGGTCTCCACCCAACCTGGCAGAGAATCCCCCCAACTCCGGGTGCGTGCAGATCATCAACCCGTCAAACCCAAGGAGACCCCCGGCAGGAATGGCGAGCACAGGATCTGAAACACTCGACGTGTCAGTCTTTTAGTTTTGATAAATTTGCAGAAGCGTCTCAAATTCTGCTTTTTATTTTGCCATTAGAGCAGAAGGCTGCGGGACCCCAAAGCGTGACGAGAAACGTCACCTCCAGGAGACCCGTGCTGGGACGGTTCACAACGTACACTCGCCATTGTTTCCCGTTTTCATTTCGCGTTCAGGACATCAAATCCACAGCTGATTAGAATCTCGTGTTTCTCAGACGTGAACTGTTCCCACTCCCAGGTCCGCCGACAATAAAGCGGCACATTCCCAGGAGATCCGACGCGGCGGAGGCTCATTGGCGTAATGTTACACCCGCCGTGATAAAACCGTGCTAACAGCTTTCTTTCTTAGCAGGCCAAGACGGCAGATCACTTTCTGGGATCAAAGAGCCCATCGTGACTCATCTTTTCGCTGAAATGCTCGTCCGAGCCGTTTAATGAGCACTGGCTGGTCTGATCTGTTCGATTGCTTAAAGTAAATCCAGAGACGCTTAACCCCTTTTCAAACCTGTCACATCACGGCAGCCCGGTGAACGTTTTCTCACAGCGCCACTCGTACAGAAGTCGGTCCCCAAAGCCTATCAAAATCTTCATCGAGGGACACAGCAGCACAAACAGCTTTTCCTTAACTTTCAATCCCTTCATTTTCCAAGGCAGTCATAGATGGAAAAAATGGAGAAAAGGTGAGTGACAAAAGACCCCAGAAATAAACAAGCAGAGTCCCCAACAACGGCGCCTGGTTTGAATCGCTCTCAGCCGCGTCAAGGACTTACAGACAAACGCGCTTCGGCTGTGAGGATCAAACTACAGTGAGCTCACAAGGCATGCAGACCTCGAAGTGGATAACTTGGCCATCAAACTTGACTACACTTGATAATGACAAAGTGACCATGTGTGACCTGAAAGGTGTGCCAGTGCATTAAAAATCTCACCCTGAAGTCTCTCCCTCAGACCCTTTGCCGTGACACTCGGGTGCCACCTGTTTGCTTTGCTCCTCCTTGAGATGTTTCTAGAACTTGATTGGAGCCCAGCTGTGGACCACTGAATTGATTGGACGTCATTCAGAGTGGCACATGTGGACCCACGTATAGAAGGTCCCACAATTCACAATGGATTGTGGACAATCTTACAGACAGACCTCAGTATGTGCGTCTCGGGAACTGCAGGTCTGACGTTGTGGTCAGCAGCACAGGAGCACCGCAGGGGACTGGACTTTCTCTGGTCCTGTTCAGCCAACATACATCGGACTTCCAATACAACTCGGAGTCCTGCCACGTGCAAAAGTTCGCTGACGACACTGCTATGGTGGGCTGCATCACGAGTGGGCAGGAGGAGGAGTATAGGAACCTAATCAAGGACTTTGTTAAATGGTGCGACTCAAACCACCGACAACTGAACACCAACAAAACCAAGGAGCTGGTGGTGGATTTTAGGAGGCCCAGGCCCCTCATGGACCCCATGATCATCAGAGGTGACTGTGCGGAGGGTACAGACCTATAAATACCTGGGAGTGCAGCTGGATGACAAACTGGACTGGACTGCCAATACTGATGATCTGTGCAAGAGAGGACAGAGCCGACTATACTTCATTAGAAGACTGGCGTCCTTCAAGATCTGCAATAAGATGCTGCAGATGTTCTATCAGACGGTTGTGGTGAGCGCCCTCTTCTACGTGGTGGTGTGCTGGGGAGGCAGCATAAAGAAGAGGGACAAACTCGTGAGGAAGGCAGGCTCTATTGTTGGCACGGAGCTGGACAGTTTGACATCCATGGCAGAGCGACGGGCGCTGAGCAGAATCCTGTCAATCATGGAGAATCCACTGAACAGGATCATCTCCAGACAGAGGAGCAGCTTCAGGGACAGACTGCTGTCACCGTCCTGCTCACTGACAGACTGAGGAGACCCGAGGGGGGTAAACGTTAATATTATACAAAGTTATTGTCTGTTATACCTGCATTGTTATCACTCTGATATTTAATATTGTTCTTTATCAGTGTGCTGCTGCTGGAGTGTGGGAATTTATAAAATATCTATCTATCTATCTATTATATAGTGCCTTTCATCTATCTATCTATCTATCTATCCAACTATTATATAGTGCCTTTCACATCTATCTATTTATTATATAGTGCCTTTCATCTACTTAGCTATCTATCTATTATATAGTGCCTTTCATCTATCTATCTATCTATCTTCCATATAGCGCCTTTCACATCTATCTATCTATCTATCTATCTATCTCAATTTACACCGAATGTGTGCCACAAAGTCCATGGGACTGTCTGCAGACTTCATGGTGGTGGTGGTGGGGGGGTTTTCAGAGATCAGGACAAGAAGTGAAAAAACGCACGTTGGCCTCAAGAATCGTGAAATGGAAGACATTGGGATCCAGCAGGACTCTTCCTAGAGTTGGCCCAGCTGAGTAACTGGGCAAGGAGGACCTTGGCCAAAGGAGATTAATGACAAGGCCCCAGTGTGTCTGAGTGTTCTCGAGGGGCCCAGCCAAAGCCCCACGGAACATCGGTGGAGAGACCTGAAGGTGACAGTTTCTAGAAGCTTCCTACTCAACGTAATGGAGCTTTAGAGGATCTGCTAGGAAGGAATGAGATCAGTTGACCAAATCCAGGTGTGCCAAGGTTGAGGAGACTCAGAAAGTGCACTTGAAACTGGATTTGCTGCCATAAGGGTCTTCCACAAAGTACAGAATTAAGGGTCTGAATCCTCGTACCTGAAGGAGAGATTTCAGTTTGGGATTTTTATTACATCTGCACAGCTTTCTGAAAGCGTTATCACTTTGTCGCGGTGGGTTATCGGGTGCAGATCCTGTTCAGCTGATCCACTTCCAATGAAGTGTGCAGACAGTGAAGGGGTCTGAGGAAGAGGCACAGCAGGACAACAGGAGCTGTGAGTACAGTTAACTCAAGCAACAGACACCAGCTGAACAAAAGCGCCATTCATTGACACTTCTTCTTCTACTTTCGACTGCTCCCGTTAGGGGTCACCACAGCAGATCATCTGTCTCCATCTCTTCCTGATCTGTCACACCCGTCACACCTGCATGTCCTCTCTCACCACATCCATAAACCTTCTCTTAGACCTTATTTTCCTCTCATCTGGCAGCTCTATCCTTAGTACCCTTCTCCCAATATACCCCTCATCTCTCCAAACCAATGCCATCTCGCCTCTCTGTCACCGCACCTGAGCTGACCCTCTAATGTCCTCATTTCTAATCCTGTCCATCCTCGTCACACCCGATGCAAATCTTAGCATCTTTAACTCTGCCACCTCCAGCTCTGTCTCCTGTGCCATCGTCTCCAGCCCATATAACACAGCTGGTCTCACTACTGTCCTGTAGATCTTCACTGTCACTCTTGCTGATGCCCGTCTGTCACAAATCACTCCTGACACTCTTCTCCACCCTGCCTGCACTCTCTTCTTCACTTCTCTTCCACACTCCCCATCACTCTACACTGTTGATCCCAGTTATTTAAACTCCTCCACCTTCACCAACTCTACTCCCCTCATCCTCACCATCCCACTGACCTCCCTCTCATTCACACACATGTATTCTGTCTCGGTGGTCCTACTGACCTTCATTCCTCTCCTCTCATATCTTCACCTCTCCAGGGTCTCCTCAGCCTGCTACCTGCTATCTTTGCAGATCACAATGTCACGCCATTCATCGACACGACAAACGGTAAACAGCTAGGAAGACAATAAAAGAAACGATGGCAGCCGATCCAAAGCTCTCACCAAGAGTGACACATGATGACGATGACGACACACACAGAAGAAAATCTGTCCAGATTACGTGGATTATGCAGACGTGTCAGCGAGCAGATAACTCAAGTTAAGGGGCAACGTCGGTAGGGCCTCAGGTGGCACTTTGTTAAGGGTGGCCTTTTCAGGGAACTTTGACTTTATGAAATAACAACACAAACAAAAGGCTTTGAGCCTCGAGAATTAGCATCACAAAGAAAGGCAGGAACATCTGACCAGAGTAAAAATCCCAAGCGGCTGTGTTTGCCTCAGACCCGCTATGACCGCGTACCACAATCTATCCTGAATCTGCCAAATGAATAAAAACAAATCCATCCATCCATTATCCAACCCGCTATATCCTAACTACAGGGTCATGGGGGTCTACTGGTGCCAATCCCAGACAGCACAGGGCGCAAGGCAGGAAACAAATACATCAGCCTAATAAACAGGCCAGAATGGCGGCCACAGGATGACTTTAACAATGCAGGACGACTGCAAATTGGCCAACGCACAATGGCGACGCTTTGGATGGAAACTTCTCTGCCAAGCCTGTCAGGAAAATACACGATTGAGGCGTGACGGCGCAGAAGAGAACGTGGCACTTGGGTTATACTGGCAGGATTTATATTCTGTTTTCACATTTCTGTAAAAAAAGACTGAGCTTGTTAACATCTTTGAATGGCGGTGCCAACGCATTGCAGTTTGGGTAGTGTGACAGAACCACTAGGGGCGTGCCAGCCACCCGACCCGCCACAGACAGACACGGGAGGCCCATTTATAACACACGAGTGCTTTTATTCTCTTTTCTTCCCTCGTGGAGATCGTCTTCCCCGCTCCCACGAGCCCACCGCACAGTCCAGGCACAAATGGCACACCTGAACACAATTCTCTTCTTTCTTTTCTACGCCACTCTTTCTCAGCAAGCTTCGTCTCCCTCCTCCCGACTCTGGCTCACCGAGTAGTGTCTGCTGGCACCCGGAAGTGTTTCAGGTGCTCGTTGCCCCACTTCTGGCAGCACTACCGGGTGTGGCAGAAAAAACACCCACATGGGTTCAGGAACAGCTGCAGCACCCCCTGGCGGTGCCCCCATGATCCCAACAGGGCTCTGTCCAACTCCATCGCCCATGAAGCCCTGCAGGAGTCCGAGGCACCGTCGCCACCCTGGGGGGCTGCCATCTAGTATTCCAGGAGAAGTAATGCTCTGTCCATGCTTGTTCCCCCGGTCCTTCCAAGGAAGAGGCGTCCTGGCCAGGCAAGGGCCACGACAGTAGCCAGGCAGCTGACAGTTATGGTGATCATATGATTACATTTTTACTATGCAGCCCTACAAACGACACCCATATAAGTTATATTGAGTTAAATATTTCACCTTATACAATTTGGCAGAGTGGTGGCTCTGAGGCTGGGATCTGCACTGGCTGTCAGAAGGTCGCCGGTTCGAATCCCGTAAATGCCAGTCGGGACTCTGCTCTGTTGGGCCCTTAACCTGCAACGCTTGAAAACCGCTTTATGCATGCAAAGAATTATTATTAGGGTGGAGTGGTGGCTCTGAGGCTAAGGATCTGCGCTGGTATCTCGAAGGTTGCCGGTTCGAATCCCCGTCCTACTCTGCTGGGCCCTTAACCTTCAATCTCTGTACAATGGCTGACCCTGCGCTCTGACCTCAAGGGGTATGCGAAAACTTACAAATTCCTAATACGAAAAATTGTATAAGGTGACATAATAAAGAACAAAAAAAAAAATATGGTTACTAAATGATATTATAATTATGAAATTCAATGGCATTCAAGTGTAACTCGTCACGTCTCAGCCAGGGTTCCAGTTTACGTTTTTTGTCGTCTTTGTTCGTTTTTGATTCTTGTGTATGTCTGAATTGTATTTGTGTTTAAGTTTCAATGCCCGTGTTGTGCTCGTTGTGTTTTATGGGTGGTCCCCAAGGAGCAGGGCCGCCTGTCAATGCCCTCCACCCCAGAACTCCAGGGGGTCTCCCACAATTCCTGGCGGTTCATCAGCTTTGGGCGACTTCTTGTGCCTCTTTCTGTGCCTTAGTGGATTCTTGGGATTTTGGCTTTCACGCTCTGATGCGTCTGACTGATGTTTGTGGCTCTGAATTCTCTCCGCCTGCCTGAAGGTGACACCAGTGGACACTTGTGAGGAAGACCACTTAGGAGACTTGTGGGAATGTGAAACCAACGGCCAAGACATGGAGTTGAATCAGAAACCCTGAAGACCTTCGAGAAGGACGTGGATGAGGTGTTGGCACAGCGGAGCTGTCAGCTAAACAAACGAGTGGGCCGAGTGGTCTCCCCTCGGTGGTCACATTTCTTATGTGTGTCATTGGAGACGATAAGAAGTGTATGAAGAAACTGATAATTAGGGGAGCTTTTAACAGCCATGTAAGAACACGGGGACGTGCGGTCGGGGGAGGCAGAGGAGGGTCATTACGAAAATCAATCAATCAATCAATCAATAAAATGTGCCCACTGGGCTGTGCTATAATTTTTTTTTCTGTAGGATTCCAATAACTGACCATTTTCACAGTCAGAATCGCACAATTGGCGCCTTTCCTGTTCAAATACAGCGGAGAAACGCGAGGAGGTGCGACAGCGACGGGTCTCACCTCCCCTCGACTGCGCCTGCCGCTGTCTCTCTGTATGTCACCACTAGAAGGTGTGCGGACACGTTTATTATACACCTGACTTTCCACAGTCTGCCCAATATCTTTAATTGATGTGCGGGACGTATTTAGTCTCGCTGATCTGACGTAAAACCGCCGTGAGAAGGTACAGGCTGAGGCCGGCAGTACCGTGACACACTGAAGGGGGCGCACGTGAGCCCACCAGGCGCTCGTCGCTGCTGTTCTTCTACGCCAGCAGTGCAGGATTTACGTACTGATTTGCTACACAAGCTATAGCTTTAAACAAATCCTATTTGGCACTTACATAGAATATCTGGACTTCTAAAGGGCCCCATGTCTCAAATAGCTTAGGGCCTTATCCAGTCTAAATCCGGCCCTGTATGCCAGGGGTCCTGGGGGGCCACAGTGGCTGCAGGTTTTTGCTCCAACCCATTGGCTTAATGAGAAAATAATGCTTCCTAATAATTCAGTTTCACGACTTGCTAGTGCTTTAACTTTGCCATGTCAGATTTTTTTCCTTTCTAAGGATATCTTACAAATGATTGGAAGTCTAAAATGGATGAGCAATACTCAGTCTGTCACTTGTTTCTCTTCGCTTACCTTCCAAGTGTTTAATTAAACCAAACCGTGCATGATAAATACACACAGGTGGAAACTGTAACAAGTAAATGGAGAACTGCTGGTCTCTCTTGTCATTTGCATGTTATTGCTAATTAAGAGCAATTAAAAACCAAGAATTGAGCGGTTTAAGACTAAAATAAGCAATAAGGGTTCAAAATCTTAACGAGCGAGACAACTAAAGTGAAGCAGAGGTTGGAGCAATTGGGTTGGAGTAAAAACCTGCGGCCCTCCAGGACTGAGATTGAGGACCCCCCGTTCTTCTACGCAGAGGCGAGATCAGAAAGTCAGGTGCACTGCAGCGCGACGTTCATTTTGATTTTTTGTTCCGACTGACTGCCAAAATGGAAGATTAAGATTGTTAAAACTAACGGAAAAGAAGAACTTCTACAAGAAAGTGACGGAGATTTTCGTGGAGGCGCATGGACTTCATTTACAAAGAAAGGCAAAGACCATGAACGGTTTTCAATTTTATAAAACAAAAACGGGATCAGTGTCATGTTTGTTAAGGTGGGCAAAACGCTTAATTATTATTAACCATTTCAATTTTGTAAACCGTTCTGTTCAGATATGCGCACTTTGCGATGTTTGTCCTTCCTGAGCCGCCTTACAGTGGGGCGTTCCCAACGTGAGTGACGTAAGTGCCTCGCATACATGCAGTACAAGTTCACCCCGCCTGTTTTAGCCTATGGTAGCACATGCGCTAAGTTTCTGTTTGTCAAATGTCACCGCGCTGTACTGCTACTTCTATTTTAAAGCTGTTACCAGACTGTTGTTTGTCTGTGTGCTGAATATGATGTTTCTTTACTTGTAGTTTCACTCCTGCCGTTTGTTTAGTAAACTGGAGGTTTGTGTCAAGCCGGTCGTTATATCGATAAAGGGAGGAGTTTTGCTGCCTAAATATCAATTACAGGATCAAAGCACTCAGACTTAGAAAAAAAAAAAATCCGATATTTAAAAACTAAAATTTGACCCTAAATAAAATTATTATTTAGTTTTTCTTGTTATCCTTTTGTTGAACATTCTGTAATAAGATTGATTGAAGCATCAGAATTAAAAGCAGTTTAAAACAACTAAATGTTTCAATTAAGGTCAAAATGGAAATCCGTTGTTTTTGTCCACCTCTCTATACTTTTCATTTGTATTGAATGAGTTTGAATTGTGGAATTGCAGCGGCGAATTTAGAGCACGTGGAGGGTGAGGAGCAAATACGCTCTCTCTAGAAATGGGACAGAATATGACGCGTGTGTGAAGAATGAGATGAGATATGAAACATAACCAGTGGTCCAATGTGCCAACTGAATACTCAATGAGCGACTCTTGGGGTCCATCAATTTGTAAATCGGAGTCACCAGCCATGAATCAAGTTAAAGGTGAAGGGTCCGACTGGCGATGAGCTGAATGGAGAAGGTCGATCAGACACCTCGACGCCACGTCACCAAGTATGAGGAGAAGCTGATGAGCTTGGATTTGTTCGTTTTTGTCGGTTTGTTCGTTCCGCTAACTTCCGCAGCCCGCCTCTCTGGTGTCCATCACGGGGCACACTCATGGAAAACCCGTCACTTGGCCACTTTAGGGCCATCGACTTTCCCAGCAGACACATAGACAGACAGACAGACACCTTTGGGATTTGACGGCCGGACAGATGGGGGACGCGAGGCGACTGTGCTAACCACTGTGACACCGTGCCACTCCGCTGAAATCAAACGGATTTAAAAAAAAAAAAACGCGGCCAGAGGAACAAGGCGACATTGTGCGTTACAAGATAATTCCAACATTAAGATCAGGAACCTGATTGAAACCAGAAGAGCCCTCCCAATTCAGGCCCGGACCCCGGCGGTTCCAAGCGTTTTCTTTGTCCCGCACATAACGGGCCTTTGTGATTTGGCGTATTGTAATCTAAATACCAAGCGTATCACGTTGCATAAAATATTAAATTCTCATGACAGAATGTTTACAGTTTTCGACCCCAGTTATAATGGCACTTTTTAGTATTAGCAGCACAGGTGACATTCAAAAGATTTAATAGGTCACAAAAAAAAAAGCCCCTTCGCTTCCCAGGGCCCCCGATTTCCCGGTGATATTCGATTGCACACAAAGACCCAACGCCATCCTGGTGCCTGATGAGGTTTGGTTCACTTCCAGACTTTCGGAACCCACATCATCAAGCAGATGGAGGCAGACGGTCACACGGTGGGCTTATCACAGCATGACCACCAAAGCTGCTCACCACCTGACCAATCGGCTGGCACTGCTGGAATTAAAAGATGTATCGGGTTCAACGCTAACGTACGTTACACTGATTTGCCTTTATGTCCGTTCCCGATTGGTTCTTAGTCTCTTTAGCGACGCCTTGAGCAAAGGAAAGGCGCTATATAAGTAACATGTCATTTTAATCTTTAGAAGCTTTATCATCAAGACCCCATAATTCAGATATCAAGCGCGTATGCCGCTCCAGGACCTGCCCCTTGCAGTGTAAGGGTGGTCCTCGTGAAAGGGTCTTTGACCGTCATATGGCTTTCAATACTAAGCTTGGTGCACCTCGGGGAGCCCGGTGACAGAGCAGGTGCCCTGCTAGAGAGACTGAAATGGACAGAACATCTGCGTCTGACGTGGGACCACCAAACACAGGATTATGGAGCTACAGCGGGCATTGCTGAAGGGCACATGCCACCTCACTTGGCACAGACTGTCTGCTGATCAGATGGACTGATTTGAACAAACGCTTAGACATCTGCACAGCAGAACCCCCAGACCCGCGGGTCCCGTCTCCACAGTTTCAGTTGTTCGCAGTTTACTGTGGATGAAGAATATTAAAAGGAACATTCCAGAAATAAACGTGTAGCCGTTTCAGATTGTAAGCAAATGTTTTAATCACGTTGGATACACGGTGCCAACATCGTTATGTGGGCAGAGTGCAACAAAAACTCCCAACGTGCACCGGGAGCGCCTGGGGACGTCCCCTCTGAGCCTGACGTCACTTCTGCTGTGCTGATGCGTTCATCCAAGAAAGACTGTGAGGGCACAAGTAGAATAAAGTGCCTTGAGTGTGGGAAAGGCGCTATATAAGTGACATGTAGTATCAGCATTAAGAACATACAATGCAATGTCGCTAATGTCTTATTATGTGGAACTGATAAGTTAAAGAGGGAGGTGTGAGGGAATGACGGGCGACTCGTCCACATCAAAAAGCTTCAGGAGACATCTTGTGTTACTCGTGTCACATCATCCGCACATCGGGCCGTTTCATCAAAGACTCACACGACAGGGAAAACGGTAAATAAATAAGTCTGGAAATCCAATTACTCCGCAGCCAGCAGGTCGGCTCAGACTGAAGACAGGACTCCCGACCAATGAATGAAGGGGAGGGGTGGGTCTTTGATTACCCAGTGGGAAGGGGCTTCCTGGTTGTGGGCTACTTTCATTTTAAAGACCTCTTTATTATAAACAATATTTTAGCAAACAATAAGAGCGCTTTGCTCACTGGGAGAATACGACTGAATGACTTTCTGCGTGGATTCTACCACACGGGTAACAAGGTTTTCTTTTTCGTGGACGTTTTGATACCGCTGGCTGTTGTCCACCGTAGGGTCCCGTTCTATTAGACACTTCATGTTTTGTTTTGTCCACAAAAACATGAGATTAAAAAGTTTTATTTCCCAGGCATTAGCTAGGAAGTCCACGGGGTAAGTAAAATATATGAAAAAAAAAAAAATTTAAATAATCGGATAGAAGGGAACACTTATGAAAAGTCACTTTGATGTCATTCAGTGAATGGGATCGATGAGCTTTGTGGGCTTGATTGTCTGTTCTTGTCCCCATTGATTTAAATCGATTTTCAAATGATTATCAATTATTTATTTTATTGCGTAAGAACTTTTCCACGTTCAAATCACGAAGTATAAAACCTAAACTTGGCGTAAAGCCACGCACTTTTCCACGGTACCTCATACCCAGTCGTAGGCAAGTTCTCCGCTCGGTTTTGCAGGCTGGTGGCACCCAGCGTCAGAGCAATGCTACTGTTCCTATGTGGTTATCCTTTCCTTTCCTGACGCGGCTTTATAAATACAATTTATAAATATAAATGAACTGAAATTAACCGCATATTGTTTATTAGTGTAACGCATCTGATTGTAATTAACTTGTAACAATGTAACGGTTCACAGAATGGCCAAACTATTCCAAATACCAGAACTGCTTTAGTGTTGTTACTCTCACTTCTCCTCCTTCTTCTTCTTCTTCTTCTTTCCGCTGCTCCCGTTAGCAGTTGCCACAGCGGATCATCTTTTTCCATATTAATCTCACTGCACCACTCGGAGAAGCTGATCAGAAAGAGAATTATCAGGGTACAGCATCAAGCACACGCTGCCTCAGCCATGCACACAGTCTATTTGAACTGCCTCCATACAACAAACACTTCAGAGCCTTTCCTGTACGGACCTCGCGGTTCACAAACAGTTTCATCCCAAGAGCTCTAAACACACTCAGTCAGCCATCAGGTGCTCCTGGTAGACCTGTGAGGACTTATAAGTACAATCACCTCACTGTACACAACCTGAGCCACTTTATAAAGCGCGTATTTACATATGATGACGAGATCATTTTAAGATGAAATGCAGCAAAATATGTTTATTATACAGATAAAACTTTAACTTCATTTAAATAATCTATATTGTTAATAATTAAGGACACGGTATCGCTACGCTAGCAAGGATCTGGCGCTCTGTTCACGGATTGTTCCTGCCTCGCACTGTATGCTTCATTGGGACTGGCATGAAGGACTGAATAATTAAATGCGTACTACGAAGATATTTCAGTGTTCTTTAAAAGTTATGAAGAATCGGCGCTAAGCTTACAGATGGCTTAACTTCTATTACAGAGCAGATTGTGTGGCGATTGGTTACTTGGAGAAAGAAGAGGAAGGACAGGAATTGGAGGAGAGTACGTTTGAAAGAGACAGCACTGCAGGGGCGGCCTTAGACGTGTGCAAACTGTGAAATCCCAGGGGCGGCCACACCAATATATATTGAATATAAAACGGAAAGAGAAAATAACAACACAGCTAAAAACGCAGCGACAAATTTCGGCAAAAGTTAAATGCTTGTGTCGTGAGCACGAGGCGGCTATGCAGTGTCTGTAACGAACGTGGCCATCCACCGGGCATAAGATGCCATAGTGACATTGGCGGGTGAAGGAGCCACCGATTCTTCCTCTGCCTAGAGCCGCCCCTGATTGTACTACTGCAATAAATTATTTCATCGAAGTGGAACACATGTTTAATAACGTGCTTTAACTCCTATCATCATAAAAATGACATCACGTATACATCTCAGTATTTGAGTTATTCAGAGAGCTGTAATGTCACGAATGTCATGGACTCTGTGACCAGTTGGAGGAAGAGAGCCGGTTTAAGAAGCAGGTAGTGATTCACACACACAGAGCACATAGAAGATCAAATCATTTAACGTGCGACTTTAATTACGATGGGATTTGAGAAACTGGTTAATTAAACGATTTTAAGATGAAGTTTATGATGTTCTACTAAATGACAAAATAAACTACGTGATTAAAGTGGAAATGTCGAGATTGAAGTTCTTTTTCCCACTGTGTGCCTTTTTTTCTCTGTACCCTCATAAGCTGTCATGTGACACTCAGACGGTGGGCTACGACTCCCCTTTCCACGGCGACTTTGATATCTGACAACTTCTTTTTATTTCCGGCACTGTGCGACTTTGTGAACTTGAGCTATCGAGTTTCTCCCATACGCTATGTCACTCGATCAACTTCCTTTTGTTGTTTATTTCACTTTTTAAACCAACAAACAGTTCGTTTTTTCTTTTCCTCCACTTGGTATTCGCTGAAATTCTTATATTTTCCCCGTGCTTTTCCCATTGTCTTTTCACAGAAGGCTGAGCTTAAGGGCGATTTATATTGATTTGCATATTCAAAGAGACGTGATTCTGGGAGGAGTTAGGGCGGGACAGCAGGCGCGTGCACGAGCGTTACTTTTCACGCTGACCAGGATTTATGTAGCGGAAGAACGTGGAAGTTGGCAAACGCACAGATTTATGCATCTGGATTTCTCTGTGCGTACGCACATTTCGGCTATTGTGCTTACGCCATGTTAGAGTGCGAGTTCTACGCACGGCGTTATACACGAGGCCCCAGGTGTTTGACTTCACACGTTCTTGTGCTCTGCGTTTTGACGGCTTGTTTGGTGGTCTCGATCTCCCCGTTTCAGATTACGTGTTTCTCCCGCTCCCTTTCCATCTCAGAGAAGTCAATCCAATCTTTTTCTCTAAATCAGAGCAAAGACCAAATCCGGGGCCAGAAAGATCTGTCGCCAAATCAAAGCCTTCATTCGAAAACCTCTCGGTGAGTAAAAGTCAAGGCTTCGGCGATGTCCCCCATCTCACTGGTGTGTTTCATAAACCGTCCCGCCGTTGACACCACACGACGCGACAGCAGCTGCGCAATGTGCCACAGCAATAGGAACACAGAGTGACAGCAAACAGATCCCCAAACGAACAACGAGTGTTAGTGAATTAAAACACACGCGACGACGACAGCGCAATGACACTGCGGCTCAATCACAGCCTGGTCTACCGAAGTCATGAAATCTAAAAAAGACCAAACGGCGGCGCTGCACTTCGATTGCCCTAAATTAGCAGTCATGTGACTTACCCATGTGGACAGACGCATCCCGATTGGCAGGTCGTGTGCCCGGGGCAGGTGAGGTTCAGCAGGTGGCTCTCGCAAGTTCTTTCACACGGCACTCCTGTCTTTTCTGTGCCAACCGATGGCGCATCATCACACTTGAAATAAAGCTGGCCGGGTGGACACGTTGTGTCTGCAAATACGATGGAACAAAGAAGACATTCTGATAACAATCACGACAGACCTCCCATGACCGTCCATCATTATTATCAGCAGAGAGAAGACGTCACATTGCAGCTACGTTCTACCAAATACACCATATAGCGATGCGCACAAAAAAACAACATGGCGGCGTCGTAACCAGAATGCATAGCAAAAGTGAAGCTAACGAGACCCTAACATCGAGAGAAAAACGACTAAACGTTAGCCACAAGATGCCAGGCGTGAAAAAAATAGAATCTCCAAATGGAAAGTTGTGAACAACACCCTGGGGAGATTAGAAAATAATCTGAATAAATCAAATCAAGTGGTTTTATTGCCATTCCACCCACACACCACACTGCAGCACACCGTGGCAAGAACCAGCGTTCAAGAGGGCCGCAGTGCCACACACACACACACACATTTGGGAGACAACTTCAGGGCTCATGTGATGCTTGTGACACTGAGCACCAGAGGGTGGCGCTCTCACCTCTGACATCACTTCCGGTCTCTGCCCACCTAAGCTCGCCCAGCACTGATACCCAGGTCTCAAGAAGGTTCCCATCTGAATAAAATGTCACTTGTTGTTGTTTTCCTTTTTCTGATCATCTGTTTTTTGGTGCCCCAAACCTTTTTTTATGTGTCTCCTTGGCTCATTACTCTCAATAGAATGAAGGTGGCATATGGGATGGATGGGCATCCTGGCATGGAATTGGGAAGATCCCTTACCTGAGTGGCAGGCCCCGAATGGACAGAAAGGCTTCTCAGCCAAGAGAGGGAAAGATGTCATATCTGCACAAGGATCCCCTAATGGAAGGACGGACATCCCAGCCAGAAAAGAAGATGGTCCCTTAGCTGAGTGCCAAGCCACAAACAAAGGGACAAGCGTCCCGACTGAACATGTGCACAACACCTTCCCTGATCGGGATAAAAGAGAACAGGGAAGGACTGTCTCTGGGAGGTGTATTCCCTCCCAGTTGCTAGATGGCAGGTGCCTGCAATTTGAGAACCAGCAGGGAATGCTGGGAATTGTAGTCCAGCAGCACAGCATGCTGGGGGCTGAGGGTGCCACAAGAGGGCGCTGCAGGGAGAGTAAGTACTCCCTTTTATGTAGGACTTTGATGTGCCCAGGAAGTGCTTCCAACGAGCAGCAGCCCTGGCACAGGAAGTACTCCTGGATCCTCAATAAAAGGGACTGCACTCTGTCATCCAAGCGAGTCAGAGCTGGGGGGACGGAGGGCAACACTTGACTGGAGGAGAGCATCGCGGTGGTGAGAGAGACGACTTGTGGTCTTTTTGCTGGTGTACACTGAGGTATTGTGTATTAAACATCCTTTACTGTATTATTATAACCCGGCACTGTCTTGGTGTGCTTGGGGCTCTCCGGTGCCCCCCTTTGCCTTTACAATAGAAAATAACAAAACGTCTGGCATCCGGCCGTGGCTGGGCTCAATGGTGTCCAGCGTCCTCATCATTGCTGGAATGTCCGATGAACACCAAGACACACAAAGACAGGAGGACATTGGGGCCAGCATACCCGGTGACCAGAGGTCCCTAAATGCACAACGTGACAGAAACTGACATCTGGCATCCTTGTGCCTTTCTTTTGTTAAGCTAGTAGTGCATATTAAAGAAGGGCAGGACAAGTAAAGAGACCCCCTATGCCATTCTAGAGATAGGCAAATAAACAATAGGTACACTGGAACAAATGATAATACATTCAAATAACAGAAAAAAAATAAATTATACACCCACAGCATTGTGAAGGACCACAAAGTTGGAAGTGGCACAAAGAGACCATGCGAGGGGTGGCGGTGGTCCTTCACAATGCTGTGGGTGTTGCGGATGCCTCACTTTATGAAGATGTTTATAATGAAGGGTCCAGAGGTCCCCATGGTCTTTTCTGCTGTGTGTGTAGGACCTTCTGGGTCAGAGACACTGCAATTCCTGAACCAGATGGTGATGCAGCAGGTCAGAACGCTGCCCATGATGCCCCTGTAGAGTGGGTGAGAAGGGGGGAGGCCTTCTTTAGCCACCAAGGAAAGTGGAGATGCAGATGTGCTAAATGACCAAGCGAGGTCAGCTGCCAGGTGCACACCAAGGAATTTGGTGTTCTTGACCAGTTCCACCTCAGAGCCCCCACAATGCAGGGTCCTTCCCAAAGTCAACAATCATTAAGTGACAGATTGCTGCATTCACACAAGACCACCAGTCACTGTATCTCCATTGTGTAAGATGATTCATTAGAACATTAGAACAATGTGGACCTGAAGAGGCCATTGAGGCCAACAGAGTCCTGTCCTGTCCTGTCCACTTCATTCTTCATTCGTCCCCATTGCTGATGACACCTGCTACTGTTGTATGGTCAGCAGACCTAATGATGGTGTTGTTAGTCTGCAGAGTGAACAGATGTGGGCTGGGGGGGAGACTCCAGTGCTCAGCATGATGGTACTGACAGCCTGGGGTCTCTCCGTCAGGACGTCCAGCTGCATAGGGGGCAGTGTTGTAGTCTGGCAGACTCATCTTGCCTATGGGTTTCTGAGGGACATTGGTGTCCAGTGCTGAACTGAAGTGTAAGAATGGCATTCCAACATAATGGTCTGTTTTGTCCAGATGGGACAGGGCCCAGTGAAGAAGAGGGTGACCTGTTAGTCACTACAATCCAGTCCAGTGTGCCAGTCAGGAAGCAACACATCATCACTCTCTGCTGCCATGACTGGTGGGTACAACTGCCTGACTTCAGAGATTGGGTCCAAAATGACCGCCTTATCTACTACATCGCCCTCTAGTGTCTGAACTCTGTCTTAGCTTTATAGCGCCCTGATTGTCCCGAGTCCACATTTGCACGTCTATGACTCTCCATCGCCGTCACTAATGAGTAGAATGACCTCACTTTACCGACTGCAGGCATGAGCCGCTTGACGTCCCCAACGCATTCTGTGAAGCAGGACGTCATGCAGTTTGGATGTTGTGCAGACGCCATATTGTAGTGCAGTACAAAGGTATACGGGACACTGCAGTGGACCTGCTTTCAGGGTCATCTTAACAGCATTATAAGCCCCCCCTGGGCAAAGCAGTACACCGAGACCCCTACCTACACAACCACTCAGCAAGTCACAACATACGTAGATTAGCATGGGACCCCTGTGCTCATGGGGACCCCTATGCAACTGTCTATTGTGCCCGTGTGTTAAGAAGGCCCTGCCTGCTTTGTCTAAGGGCAGGAGTGCAGTGCCTTATCTGGCCTGGAGGCCATTATGTGGGGGTCACATGGTTGGAGGTGCAGCCCGGATGGGTTGGTTTCCAGTCCTCATCCCAATCTGGGGGGTCAGAATATCATTGGAGAATTCATCCCCCATCACGTAAGGTGGCAGTGCTCCTCGGGCATAGCCCCAGTTTGGACACCCGCTAGGATTCCTGGGATTTGTAGTTCTGAACTGTCAGGGTTGGAGTCGGCAGGACGTTGGGAGAGAAGCGAGAAGGACGAGGAGAACAACTTGCTGTGTAATTGGGTGGTGCAGTGCAGGAGCTAACAGTTCAATTAAAGCACTGACTTTGAATGCGGGGCTGTCTGGGGGTCGCCGTGTTTTGGGATTTAGGGGCTCCGTGGTGCCCCCTTGTGGTTACAAGAGACGTAACAGTACAATGCTGTAGCGATGTGCAATATGTGTGATCGGATTCTGCGGCCTGCGAGTTGAAGCCTACGCTCTTACACAGTCCACTTGTTATTTATAAGTAGGGGAAGGACAGAAAGTGGTGACAGCGCCGTCACTTTGTACACAAGAGATGCGAGACACACGTGTTGAGGATGGGAAGCTGTGCGTGTTCTGTCCGCTCCGTCCCGCTCTTCAATTAGGATTTTTGAACTCCATTATATCCTTAGAGGACTGCAGACGCACGTGCGGTCAGATGTTGCCTGAATGGACGTCATGCGGCACATCGCTGAATGTCCAAAGTGTCGGCGGCTGGCGTGATTTGACATGAAGGGTGGCGTTGTGCAGGCGGGCCGTGTGTGGCGTAACGGTGAAGTCTCTGGAACCGCAAACTCTGAGCTTTTGACTTGAAATCCCACTACTGACACCACGAGACCACCAGCAAAGTCGCTTCACATACTGGTGCTCCAAAACAAAGGGCCATCTTAACAGCATTATAGCCCACTGGGCAAAGCAGTGCACTGGGACCCCTACCTACACAACCACTCGCAAGATTAAAAATGGAAATGGTCGATCAAATTAAACCTAGATTTAGTGTATTGGTGCTTCCAACAAAATCCGTGTTTAAACAATGAAAATCGTAATCGACAGGAACGTCTGAACAAAATAACAGGAGCCTTGAACAACACAAACATGCCAACATCTAAATAAACCCCACAGACGGAGGTGGCACCGCGTGAAATGACTGTGAATGATTTATTATTAGTCAAGTGTTCAACACAAACATTTGTTTGCAGAGAATTGCGTTGAAGTGACGTTAACATTTACACTTTTACGTGATGTCGTGCGTGAGATCCGTCCACATACAGGTGACCAGCGTGACACTAAATCAGAGGTGAGTGCCAATATCCACTTGTAACACTTCTTTCTTCTGCTCCTGTTAGGGGTCGCCACAGCAGATCATCTTCTCCCATATCTTCCTGTCCTCGTCATCTTGTTCTGTCACACCCGTCACCTTCATTTCCTCTCTCATCACATCCATAAACCTTCTCTCAGGCCTTCCTCTTCTCCTCTTATCTGGCGGCTCTATCCTTAGCACCCTACTCTCGTCATACCCATATAGCATCTCTTCAAACCAACACCATCTCGCCTCTCTGACTTTGTCTTAAGCTGACCCTCTAATGTCCCCATTTCTAATCCTGTCCATCCTCGTCACCCCCAATGCCAATCTTAGCATCTTTAACTCTGCCACCTCCAGCTCAGTCTCCTGTGCCACCGTCACCAGCCCATATAAGACAGCTGGTCTCACTACCGTCCTGTAGACCTTCCCTGTCACTCTTGCTGGTACCCGTCTGTCACTCCTGGCACTCTTCTCCCCGCGGCCTGCACTCTCTTCTTCACCTCTCTATCACAATCCCCGTTACAATCCACTTGTAACGCAATAAGACACATTTCTAGTTTAGTCTAGTAGAGTATTTACTTATTGACAGCAAGTCACAACATACACAGATTGGCACGGGGCCCCTAGGCTCGTGGGACCCCCAGCCAACTGCCCAGCGTGCCCATGCGTTAAGACGGCCCTGGCCGATTGTGTCTCGGATGAAGGAGTCAGTCGAGTAAGTAAATGTAAATGTGGATTTAGTACGTCAATACATTGGCATGGAGCAGCAATGCAAGATCTTCAAATAAGGTTTGGGCAAGAAAAAGTAAAAACTGGGAAAAAGCACCACAGGGCGAGGTTTGCCACTTCACATACTGGGGCTGCTCATACGCCATTCATCGGACTATGAAAGAAAACACTAAACTGGAAACGTACATCAAATATGGAAATAAAACAAACTTCACAGTTTCCATCAATCCTGACCAAGGACTTACCGGGACGAGGGTTTTCAAGGATCATCAGGCCCTCCTTACAGACCCTGAAATTTGAAAAACAAAATCGGTCAGTTTGTGAAAAGGCTGAAGAAATTCTGCACACTTTATATATATATATATTTATATTATATTTTTATATATATATATAAAAAAAAATCAAATGTGCAGAGGAGAAGAAAAAAGTCAAAAGCCATATGAAGAATTTCTCCTCACTTTCTGCCCAATGCCAAATTCAGATTGGGCACCAGTGGCGACCCTGAGATGTTCAAATGCCACTCTTAGGTCTTTATGTCTTAGAATTGGAGTTCAGTTGTGGTGTCGCACATTCGACGTATCTACAAGAACAGACCCCTCCAGGTGATCTCACATCCTGCTAATTCATCTGCCAAACACAAAGCTGACAGCTGAACGTTAGCACTGAAAGAGACCACCCACCCACCCATCCATCTATCCATCCATCCATCTTTCCATCCAGTATCCAATCCGCTATATCCTAATTACAGGGTCACGGGGGTCTGCTGGAGCCAGTTCCAGCCAACACAGGGCACAAGGCAGGAAACAAACCCCGGGCAGGGTGCCAGCTCACCGCAGGGTCCATCCATCCATCCATTTTTTCCAGCTCAGTCTGCTACCCCAGGAGTTATCTTGTAGAAGGCAGGAACCACTCCTGGGCAGGGTGCCACTCCATCACAAGGTGAACACAAATACACTCACACACACTCTCACAAGCTCACTTAACCTGCATGTGTTTGGACTGTGGGAGGAAACCCACACAGACACGGGGAGAACATGCCGACTCCCCACAGGAAGCCCCCCCGACGACACTGACCACTTGATTTAAGTGGGCTCTTCTCACCGTGTCCCCGAGGACGTCACGACGATCTCTCCCGGCGTGTACTCCGCTCCCAGATAATGGCAGGAACATTGGCTTCTGTTGAAAGAGATGTGGTCACTCAGTTTAGAGGCGTTTCTAGGCCAAGCTCTGACCAAGCATTTTGTCCGAGCACTGCAGCATCACATCAGTGCCCCCCATATGAGACTCCTAAACAGACCCCATGTGCTGTCTTGGCACCGATTTCAAACTCTACCTGAGCACTCGGTCCTTTTTCAGGCCTTACTGAGTGACAGCCTTTGCCAGCGGCAGGGCACTCGCAGACACCTCTAGATTAGCCAGGTAAGCAGGTAAGACCTAATGGGCGAGGGGCAGAAGAACAACACCAGGGTGGCTGCAAATGGTAGCCCTCAGTGATGATGAAGGCGCAGAGGGTCCGTCACTCAGTGATGGAGAAAAGTGGGACGTGAATGGGCTTAGCTGTTTCTGCTTTGCTTTAAAGAAGGTCCACAGCGGCTATGACCAAAGTAGGGACATTGCTGAGGTCCGACTGCCTGGACGTGTTCACCGATGCCCCCTGCTTCTCTTAAGTAGACCGGAGGGTACACCTTCTTCAAGAATGGGGTACAGAAGGTTCTATGTGTCATATTGAAGCATCAGGAGGGACCCGGCATTAACGGAACACCAGAGAAGGGTCTACCAGTAAGGCAAGTTCTACCAGAAAGAACCCAATGGCGGAGATGGTGCTGGCCTGAGGAGGGAAGTCTGTGCCTGGGAGAGCATGGATGACTCTGTGAGACAATCGCTCAGGAAAATGAGAAATAAAAGTATTGGCCGTGCAGAAGTCCACCCTAATGTTTGGCACCGCTAATAAGATGGGTGGCACTGACCTACAAGACGGAAACACAGACAGTTTAAGTGTGACAAGTTCCTATCATGCAGCACTTTTATCTTTTTAGCTGTCACAGCCCTTGGATGGCCGGGCCATTGTGCAGCAGCAGCCGCCCCACCACCGAGACGATTGTTAGAAAGCTGGTCTGAGTACTTAGAGGAATGAAAGATGCCAGTTTTTGACTTTTAATAAATCTGAGAACCTTGCTGGCCACATGTTGTCACTTTGTCATTATGGGTTATTAGGTGTCGACTGACGGGCACAGATGCCGCATTTCTCTCTTTAAAATGAAATGCACTCCACAATAAAGTGTGCAGAGAGTGCAGTGAGGGGGTCTGAAGACCGTCTGACTCCTCCGCATGTTGTCAAGTGCAATAAAACAAAGGAACGTCCAAATTAGGGTCACAGTAATAATAATAATAATAATAATAATGATAACATTTGATTTATATGGCACCTTTCCCATGTCATTACATTTCCCGAGCCAGAAAAGAAGACACAAAAATAAAAATGACGTTGCTCCCCCTGGCAGTTTTTCTCCGTGTGAGAGCGGGGAGGTCGAGCGTCTCTGATTATTTCACGTGTGTGGCTCACCATTTGACGGCCGCTCATCGTCCGGGGTTGTGGTGTGCGAAATCTGAATATTTTGCTCTCTCTATATTCATTAGATTTGCTCAAGACAAAACCACAGATGAACTTAAATACTTTCATGGACAGTTAACATCAAAGGCAATCCACTTTCCTGAATCGGAGTACCATCTGTTTGATCCGAGTAGGAATTCAGGAGACCCTCAAGCTGTATTTTATCACCTGTGAAGGGAAAGTCAAATATGGCGCACCAGGAAGTGCTCCTGATGACCTTTACCTCCGTCTCAGTATTCGAGAAAGTCGAGGGGAGCGCACTGCCGTTTTTTATAAATGTGTTTAGTCAAACTGACGCTCTGTTTATACGTTTTTTGGTTACCGGTTCGCTCGCAGCGCACTCTTTTCTGTTTGGCTATGCGGTTGAACCCTTCAATGGACTGGCCTACTGATACGTGTGCTTCAGGCTGAACACCCAGTGATGCTGGAATGACGACGACAACGCAGGGTATTTACACTTCAATAAGATAAGCGTTAGCCTACACGTTACTACACAATGCTCGTTACTTTGAACGCTATTGAGTTGTACTGCTGAGCTTAGCTAAGTACCTTCAGCGAACTGACACAAATGTATCGATTTTTGAAATACTGAGAAGGGAACGGAAGAATGCAATCGCCTGAACATTTGCCTCTGGATACGCATGTTGTGGACGCTGCAAGCGTCTGTGCCAAGCAGATACACACACAGGCTGGCAGAGTGTAGTGCACATGTGCAGGCTACGAAATCATTAACAGTAACCCGGTTAAGGGTTTACACGGCCACACGATCAGATCATTCACAGAGATGTTGTTGTGGTGTACAAAATCTGTAAATTCTGGCCTGTATTTTCATTAGATTGGCTCGAGATAAAACAACAGATGAATTGAAATACTTGAATGGACAGCTAACATCAAAGGCAATCTGCTTTCCTGAATTGTACCAATCACAGTGCCATCTGTTTGAGCTGAGCAGGAATTCAGGAGACCCTCAAGCTTTATTGACGAGTTTATCATCTATGAAGGGAAGGCATCAGAACTAAACTGGATTACAGCTTAGGAAAGGAAGACGTGCCATGAATCTGAATTACGTTACAACCTGTGAACAGAAGGAGATGACAGGGGGACTGGAAATTATTAAACCAGTTTACAGCTTGAGACAAGAGATTGGTAAGAACATCAAGAACTGTATGGCTTGGGGAAAAATGGACCACTCAAAGTGATGACAGAGTTTGAGCAAATCCATCCATCATACTGAAAGCCAGCCAATCCGGTGTATGCAACAGTCAGGTGATTTGGAAATCCCCACGTGAAATATTATAATAAATACGCCTCGTCTGAGAGCGACGTCAGAAGACGACAAAGTAACATCAGAAGAAGGGCGCCAGTGACGTGTGGCCATTTCCATCTCATGAACAACTTCAGGTGTTGGATCAATGCCGTCCTGGGACATTCATCCTTGATGTCTTTATTTATTCGTAAGCTTCTCCTAAACACTATATCTATCCAGGCTTTACTATCAATTTATGTTCTATTATTATTTGTTCTATTTGGGATTATTATGCATGTAATGAATACCAGGTTGCTTTTAACTTTCTATACTTTGTCTTCATATTTAGAGTGATTGGGGTAATAAGGTAATTTTATTTAGAGCACCAGGAGCAGTCAGACTTTTGCCATACGCGCCATGCTGTGAGGTTTATTAAGGCTGAGGGTGTGAGCTCCACCCAATAGTAGGGAACAGGACGTCAAGTAAGGCATTCTGGGTTGATAAATGGCCGATAGCCATGGATGTTGAGCCTTTGCATGTTTGAATAGATTCCAAGAGACTGAAGTAATATTTAGGTCTGTGATATATTTTAAACATCGTATGTTGTTTGTGCTGATAATATGCAAGTCCCCTGAAGTGCTACGAGAGTGACAGGCTGTGTTATTGATAAGGCACTTGTGTGGTTTAACGTGCTCGAGGTTACAGTAACTGGCTGTGTGTGTGTGTCATTCACAGGGCACTGTTGAGGGTCTGTGTGTTAATCTAAAGGTGCGACGGTAGACCAACCCGGTGACGAGCCTGATGAGTACACTTACTCCTGGGTTAAAGGGAAAGTAGAGGGAAATATCACGATAATACAGTCCGGCATCGCCATTGCAGGTTCATCTGACGTTTGTTAAGAATACCGCGGCAGGTAATACTTTCAATAAAATAAGGAGGTGGGAGCGACCTGGGTGGGCCACAGTGGGGGAAAAAGCCAAAACTTTTGTAAAGTCCACCCTTCACAGGCCCTTGAGGCGCAGACACGGCGCTGACACTTCGCTTTTCTCTCAAACATAAAAGCAGAAAGACTTTGCCTCAGCCTTCTTATCAGCTCCTGCGTCCAGGATGAAGAAAAGTCTTCACCAGTCGGGTAACCGCAGCCGTGCAGCCAGTTCAGGTGAAGGCACAGAAAATGAAAAGCACCAGGTGCCATGACATGTCCGCCGGGCACAAAGATGAAGATCAAGGCGCACTCTTCCACTTGAGACCAGGCCCAAAAACGCGTTACAACAATAGCTTGGAAGTGTGGATGTTGACTTTTGTCAAAAGGAGGGGTTGACGGTGGCAATCAACGGTGACAAAATCGGCCATTATGCTTTAGTTGGACTCTGTTTGCTAGAAGGACCGTTAGCTTCACTGGTTTAATCGAGATTCCCCACAATGGTGTGATTTAGTGAGGCGCAAACAACAATAGAAATGGCATCGACACCCAGAGAGACATCAAAGCGAATGCATGAAGCAAAATATATATATATATATGTATATTAGCACTGAATTGGGCTCTGACGTGTCGGACTCGAATTTTGACACAAGTGAAGGACAACGAATGGTGGGTACCAGCATCAGCTGATTGGTCCCCTGCTGATGATGGCACTGAACAGGTTTGTGTAGCTGATGCGCCTACAGCAACATTTGCCTGGGAAGACCACCACTTACAGTGACATTGGTACAAACCAGTTTGTGATGCACTGTGACTGACACTGGCATATGAAGACCACCCTGCCACACATTCCTGACAAACTGGCAGCAGACGTTTTATGTTAACTTCTCCTTGTAGCCACTGCTTCGTGTGCCTTGCAGAAAACTGTGCTTTTTGGAAAAAATCTTCAGCCCTCAAAGAGTTAATTACCGTATGCACTCGCGTTTAAGTTCTCCCGTGGATAAGTCGGGCTTGACTTTACTGTATAATCTCCAGTATTTTATACTGTAGGAAGTATAAGTCGAATGTGGAAAACTCAAGAGAATATGATATGCTAAGGCCTGCCCGCCTGAGAGAGGCACCACGGGGCACACAGCCTTTTATTTTCTATGTGGGTGCAGCAATGCGCTGTATCAGCGTGCGCTCCTGACCCGTCTCTCTCTATTGTACCTACGTGACCACACGGTATTTAATGCCAAACTATTCCAAAGCGACATTTGCACTGTTTTGTGTTTTTTGTATCTCACACCCTTTATCGCAAGAACATCCCTGTGATGGAGCGTTCGATCAGAAGAAGTTATGAAGCTGGTTTTAAATTAAAAGTCGTTGAAGTAGCGAAAGAAATTAGTAACTGCGCTGCTGCAACAAAATTCGATGCGTCTGAGAAACTGATGAGAGATTGGAGGAGGAGAGGAGATGTAAAAAAAAATAAATAAGTGTCGTATTTTTGAACGGACGCATGAGATCTGATTTTATGATCGATTTTTCAGGTTTTAAATACGTGAGAATATCCATCCATCCATCCAACCCGCAATATCCTAACTATAGGGTCACGGGGGTCTGCTGGAGCCAATCCCAGCCAACAAAGGGAGCAAAGCAGGAATCAAACCCCGGGCAGGGTGCCAGCCCACCGCAGGGCACACACACACACACACTAGGGACAATTTAGGATCACCAATGCACCTAACCTGCATGTCTTTGGACTGTGGGAGGAAAAACACGCAGACACGGGGAGAACATGCAGACTCCACACAGGCAGGGAGGATCCTGGGAAGCGAACCCTTAAGGGCCTCCTAACTGCGAGGCAGCAGCGCTACCCACTGCGCCACCGTGCTGCCCCGTGAGAATATACAGTATAACGAAAATGATACCATGAAGAAAGCAGGCGATAAACTAAGAAATAACATCTGGGAAGTGCGAGTTTCTTAAACGAGGCTTGTAAACACATTTCTGGTTGAATCGAACAGCGGCACTGGAAGCTAACTGTTGAGGAACAAGAGCACAACTGCTTGGCACCGTTTCCACTTTCAGCCGGCCATGACGGTCCACGGTGGCGCGTATGACTTACCTGGTGACGCAACGCCGAGATACGCTGCTGTAGAAGGTTCCATCGGGGCAGACGCACCCTTCTGCGCACTCCTGGGAGCAGACGTCAGGCGCCGACAGGGAGCGGCAGCTTCGATGACAGGAGGACACACACGCCCCGTACTCCATGGTCTCCGGACAGCGCGCCGCTGTGTAAGAGACATTCGTTTAGGACGCTCAGACATCTTGGGAAATGCTGCATTGTGCTTAGCCACTACGTTCAAAGCAATGGAGGCAGAAAGTTTTTACATTTATTTCTTAGATATTTGAAGGTGAGCCACTCATTGTCTGGCATCACCGTTGCAGGATCACCTGACCTTACGGCAGGTAAAATTTGAATTAAATGAGGAGGCAAATCTCCATGTGGTGGACTAGGAGTCCCAAAAACCATCATGAGGACTGGAACCCCACAGGAATGTTTGACAAAAATATCAACCAGCCCAGAAGACCAGAAGGTGACATGAGAGACAGAGACGCGTCACCGAACGAGATCCCACTCTATCTGAACATCAGGGAATGTGGCTCGTACATCAACCAAATGTTGAATCTATAAGCCGCCCAGGACGATAGTCTGCTAATCTACGGTACACAGGAGGTTGACCATCTCTAATTACATGGCCGTTGTGGGTTCACATGATGTTTGTTAACAATAACACGGCAGGTAATATTTTAATTAAATGAGGAGGTGAATCTCCATGTTGTGAACTACGAGTCTCAAAAACCATCATGAGGACCGGAACCCCACAGGAATTTTTGACATAAATATCAACCCACCCAGGAGACCAGAAGGTGACATTAGAGACACGTCACCGAACGAGATCCCATTCTACAGTATGTGGACGACGGAGAACACAGCTCGTGAATCAAACGATTGCTGAATCTAAAAGCCGCACAGGACAATCTATGGAAAACATTCTAAGAGTATATATCGTGGCCTGTAGGGTAGGGGGGCACACGTGAAGCCCCCAAACACAAAAAAAAAAGTCAAAGAAACTAAAAATATAGGAGAAGTGTTGTGAACTGGGACTCTCAAGAACTTAAGACTTCCAAAGCACTTCCAATAAAGCCCAGTAGAGGGGGATATCACCGTCAAACCCTGATATTTCTGTTCTTTTCTTAGATATTTGATATTTGTTAGTAGGAAAACAAACCCGATGGGGCTGAAGATCTAATTTGGGAGAAACACTCGATTTATTTCCTTATTTGGATCAATAAATACAACAATTAAAAAGTCATTCGCCTCATAAACATAACAGCAACATGCATTTCCACAGAAGGCTTTATAACAGGGGTGTCCAACTCTGGTCCTGGGGGGCCGCAGTGGCTGCAGGTTTTCATTCTCACCCTGATCCTAATCAGTTTTCACTGCTAATGATCTCCTTTTTCCCTTCATTCTCATGGCCCTGCTTTGAAGGATTCAGTCCTCTGAACTGATTTGTTTCTTCATGAAATGGCAGCCAAACAGAAACGAGACGTGAAACGAGCCGGCAGATGAGCAGCTAAACTGGGATTTCAAACTCCAACCAATCTCTTCATGAGAAGCCGATTCTTCCTGCTAATGAAGCCCGTTATTTAATTCTGTGCTCTTGTTGCTGCTCTCATTCTGCCACAGCAGACATTTCCAAAATCGGCCTTACCGAGACCTTCACTTTTCTTTATTTTCAGATACTGTGTGATGGGCACAGGGGAGCTGGTCATGTGGCGGCTCGTTTTGTTTGGCTGCTAATTGAAAAAAGAGACGACTAAGGGGCCTGAGTCAAGTGAATTAAAACTAAAGCAAAAGAAGTTAATTAGCTGCAAACACTGCTCACTAATGAAGGAGATGGTTAGAATGAACGCCTGCAGCCGCTGCGGCCCTCCAGGCCTGGAGTCCGACGCCCGTGCCACTCGTGTTAAACCGACTCCACCACGGTGACTTTCACGTACCGCACTCGGAGAGCCGCCCTCGGAAGTCGACGCCGACTCCGTACTTCCTGCACTGTCGAGCGTAGTGAGCCAGAGAGGCACACAGGCAGGTCTCGCCGCACTTGCAGGTGTCGGATTTACACTGCTGATAGGAGGCACCGGGGCTCAGGTACCGATGGCAGAGGGAGAACGGCTCTCGGTTCAGGACGTCGCACATTTCTGAAGCGTAGAGGGCTGTGAAAACAGGAGAACAGGGAGAGGAAAGTGTGAGATGTCTGCCTCGCATCCACATGAAAACGACAAGGGGTGAGCGAGCGTTCTTGAAGGCTTTTACTGGACATACTGGACCTCGCCGTAAGCTGAAATAAATAGAAAAGAAACATACAGGTGTGTATATGCAATAAAGACTGATTTACAAAGCAATGCATAGCAGAGAGCAGACGTTAAACAATGAAGCTGTGAAAGACACTTGCAAGGCCAGAGATTTCTCCAGACAGACAGACAGACAGAAGTTCAAATTGCTGCGTAGCACAACTAACCCGACCCAGGGGTTTATATACCTGAACTCTTTCAGGGCTGATGTTGACTTTGTCACAGTTCAGGGGTAGAGGACAGTAATGGGCTGTTAACTGTGAAAACTCGCCCTTATCTTTTAGTTCAACTCCCTTTGGTTCAAGGAAAGTTACGCAGCTTTCCTGATTTGACCTCGGTTCACTGCGCATGCAGGAGTAGTGAAGAGCAACCAGCCTCTAAAATGGCATCGACATCTGGCGAGAGACTAAAACAAACGTGCAAAGCAAAATACTCCATGGACGTTTCACATATTATCGCTAAATCAGACTCTGAGTTTGCTGAAAGTGTTCTGGAGAGGGATATCGGAAATGAAAGTGAGGGACCAGCATCGGCCGATCGCTTCCCAGCTGGTCGTGTAGCAGCATTCGCCAAGGAGGACCACCACTTAGGATGGCAAGAGGTAGAAAACATATTTGCATCACACTGCGTCTACTACCATTGCCCACCAGCTGTGTGAAGACAAAGAGGTAGCCGGCCCACAGCCACTGCTGCCAGAGATGCCAAACCGGTGCCAACAGCCAGTGCCAGTGAAACCAGTGCATTGGGTGCTTTTCAGAAAAAATATTCAGAACCTCAAAGATGCACTTTGCGTGTGTATTCAAATGTTGATTATGGGACCTTACATGTTTTACATGACTTTCATAGACATTTATGGCACCACTGTGAGTGTGGGACGTGACTGACAGGTGTGTTAACAAATGACGAGACAAACGGGGAGCGCAGCTCATCAAATAGCAGCTAACATCTGATCGTCTGTTAAACCCGGTAACTCAAAGGAATGCTCCCAGAATACTTCCAGTGAAACCTGTGAGAACATTGCTGTATTTTTCAATCAATAAATTAATGATATTAGAGATAACATAGTTTATCTCCCCAACACTACAGAACCTCCAAAGCCCCGGTACTCCATTATAAACAAATTAAATCCTTTTACCAGGATAGATTTACCTGAATTACATTTTATAATCTCTCAACTGAAACCCTCCACCTGCGTCCCTGACCCAATACCAACCAGGTTTTTCAAAGAAGTATCAGGCGTGCTAATTGACAATATTCTTGACATTAAAGTTAATTCGTCATTAGATACGGGGGTCTTCCCAGACTGTCTTAAGACTGCTGTAGTTAAATCCCTGCTCAAGAAAAATAATCTCGACCCCTCTGCCTTTGAAAATTTTAGACCCGTCTCCAACCTGCCCTTCTTAAGTAAAATTCTAGAGAAGGCAGCCATTATGCAGTTAAATGACCACCTCAATAAACCTTCAGTCAGGCTTAGAACAAATCACAGCACAGAAACTGCATAAAGTAGTAAATGACTTGGGTAAATGCAGACAGAGGCCATTTATCTGTTCTCATCCTCTTAGATCTGAGTGCTGCATTTGACACCATTGATCACAGCATTCTTAGAAATCGCCTTAGTCAATGGGTGGGCCTCTCTGGCAGGTCTTAAATTGGTTTGAATCCTACCTGGCAGGAGAAAATTCTTTGTGAGTTGTGGTAATTACATCTCAAAGACACATGATATCCGATATGGTGTTCCACAAGGCTCTATCCTGGGTCCGCTGCTCTTCTCAATCTACATGCTTCCGTTAGGTCAGATTATCTCAGGGCACAACGTGAGCTACCACAGCTATGCTGATGACACACAGCTGTACTTATCAATAGCACCTGATGACCCGACTCTCTCGATTCACTAACACAATGTCTTACTGGTATTTCTGAATGGATGAATAGTAATTTTCTCAAACTAAATAAAGAGAAAACTGAAATTTTAGTAATTGGCAATAATGGATTCAATGAGGTTATCAGAAATAAACTGGATGCACTAGGATTAAAAGTTAAGACGGAAGTAAAAAATTTAGGGGTAACCGTTGACTGTAATCTGAATTTTAAATCACATATTCATCAGATCACTAGGACAGCATTTTTTCACCTAAGAAACATAAGTAAAGTTAGACCTCTTATATCATTGAAAGATGCTGAGAAATTAATTCACGCTTTTGTTTTCAGTCGACTAGATTACTGTAACACACTCCTCTCAGGACTACCCAAAAAAGACATAAATCACTTGCAACGAGTGCAGAATGCAGCTGCTAGAATCCTAACTAGGAAAAGAAAATCCGAACACATTTCTCCAGTTTTGATGTCACTACACTGGTTGCCTGTGTCATTCAGGATTGACTTTAAAATTCTGCTTATGGTTTATAAAGCCTTAAATAATCTGCTCCATCTTATATATCGGAATGTCTGACACCTTATATTCCAAATCGTAACCTCAGATCCTCAAATGAGTGTCTCCTTAGAATTCCAAAAGCTAAACTTAAAAGAAGTGGTGAGGCAGGGCCTTCTGCTGCTATGCACCTAAAATCTGGAATAGCCTGCCAATAGGAATTCACCAGGCTGATACAGTAGAGCACTTTAAAACACTGCTGAAAACACATTACTTTAACATGGCCTTCTCATAACTTCACTTTAACTTAATCCTGATACTCTGTATGTTCAATTCTTCATAATAACTATTCATGGTGGCTCTAAAATCCGTACTGACCCCAACTCTCTCTTCTGTTTCTCTTTCCGGTTTCTTTGTGGTGGTGCCTGCGCCACCACCACCTACTCAAAGCATCATGATGCTCCAACATTGATGGACTGAAAGCCAGAAGTCTACGTGACCATCATCATCAGGTCCTTCCATGAAAACCCTAAATACAAAGAGGACTGTTTGACTTATGTTAGGTAGATTGTCCAGAGGGACTGGGTGGTCTCTGGTCTGGAACCCCACAGATTTTATTTTTTTTCTCCAGCCTTTGGAGTTTTTTTTTGTTTTTTCTGTCCACCCTGGCCATCGGACCTTACTCTTATTCTATGTTAATTAATGTTGACTTATGTTTATTTGTTATTGTGTCTTCTAGTTTTTCTATTCATTTTGTAAAGCACTTTGAGCTACATTTTTTTGTATGAATATGTGCTATATAAATAAATGTTGACTGATTGATTGAACAAGATGTGGGGCAGAACAGTGAGGCTTGAGCAGAAGTGAACCACACGCTTAAAGCGCAGCATCCCACGCCACGTGTGTGTACGCATTTATGAAGGGGCAGAAGGAATCCAAATCATTGAAACCTTCACTAGGCTTACTTACTTACTAACCTTGGTTCAGACCTTCATGATACGTATCAATACTGAACCCCATGTTAAATGCTGATCAGCTTTCATTATCATTTCACAACGGCGTTACAATTCTCGTGAAGTCACCTGCAACAAAACTGGCGGTTCACTTCACAAAAAACAAAGCAATGCAGAACAAATGGCAAAAAACGGAAGGCCTTTACTTCATATCCGGAAGCGTTTACGTGTATTAGTTCTGCATGCGTTCATCCGTCGTTTAGTATTTATATAGAAATCTCTACTTGAAATAAAAATCCTTTCCCATCACATGTAGACATGTGGTGTGCTCTGCTAGTTCAGTCTCCATGTCGTGAAGTAGGAGTCCCAGGCACCATCACGAGGACTGCAACCCTGTGGGAATTTCTGCCTGTCCAAGACCAGACCTGACCAGAAAAAGACCTCCGAGATCGAGATCCCACTCTATGTGGACATCGGGGAATGTAGAGTAGGTCAAGCAACAGCCAAATGCTGAATCTACAAGCCGCCCAGGACAACATTCTGCTAATCTATGGTACCCAGGAGATTGCCCATCTGTATCTACCTCCATGATGCGTGTGGCTCACCCTTTGAAGGTGAACCACTCATTGTCTGGTAATATTTTAATTAAATGAGGGGGCAAATCTCCATGTTGTGGACTAGGAGTCCCAAAAACCATCATGAGGACCGGAACCCCACAGGAATTTTTGACAAAAATATCAACCAGCCCAGAAGACCAGAGGGTGACATGAGAGACAGAGACGCGTCACCGAACGAGATCCCACTCTATCTGAACATCATGGAATGCGGCCCGTACATCAACCAAATGTTGAATCTATAAGCCGCCCAGGACGATAGTCTGCTAATCTACGGTACACAGGAGGTTGACCATCTCTAATTACATGGCCGCTGTAAGTTCATCTGACGTTTGTTAACAATAACACGGCAGGTAATATTTTAATTAAATGAGGAGGTGAATCTCCATGTTGTGAACTACGAGTCTCAAAAACCATCATGAGGACCAGAACCCCACAGGAATTTTTGACATAAATATCAACCCACCCAGGAGACCAGAAGGTGACATCAGAGACACGTCACCAAACGATATCCCATTCTACAGTATGTGGACGACAGAGAACACAGCTCGTGAATCAAACGATTGCTGAATCTAAAAGCCGCACAGGACAATCTATGGAAAACATTCTAAGAGTATATATCGTGGCCTGTAGGGTAGGGGGGCACACGTGAAGCCCCCAAACACAAAAAAAATGCCAAAGAAACTAAAAATATAAGAGAAGTGTTGTGAACTGGGAGTCTCGAGAACTTAAGACTTCCAAAGCACTTCCAATAAAGCCCAGTAGAGGGGGATATCACCGCCAAACCCTGGCTACTAGTTAGAGAAGACCCCATGTCTTCATGGAATTAAAGATTTATTCTTCACCAATCACAATGAAGCTCCAAAGGTAAATGGAAACGCCCAAAAGACGAAGGCAATCCAAATTAAATGAGTCACAAAACAAAATCCAAAGGTAAGGCCATAAAAACAAAAAACGAAGCAGAAAGTCGAAACGTCAGCCAACCAGTAACAAACAGAATTTTCAACTCCCCACTCACGTTTGAGAATCACGTCAGACCTCGTGAGACGGTCACTGGATGAAAGGGATACCCCACCCACAAAATGATATCGCTTTGGTCCGCTACTTTCTCCCGATGCTGTGGAGAGGAGAGCAACCAGGTGCACCATGGGACTTGAGGACACATCCAACTGTGACCGACTCCGAGAACTAAACCTCGAGCAGAGGAGACTGCGGGGGATCTCATCAGGTCTTCAGAATCCCCAGAGACATCGATAAACGAGAGCCAGCAACATTGTACTCAAGGACACCTAGTGGAGACCAAGGGGAGGTGCATTTGAGGTCCTTCATTACACAAAGAGTAGTGGGACCCTGAAACAAACCGAGCCATGGAGTTGAAGCAGAAGCCTTGAGAACCTTTAGGAAGAATCGGGAGGAGACGTGGGGACAGCTGAGCTCTTAGCTAAACAGATGGGCCTGATGGACCGAAGGGTCTCCTCTCGTTTGTCAGATTTCTTCTGTTCTTTTTATTAACTCTGTGCTGTGGGGACCAAAACAGCAAACACCCTGAAAGCCTCCATTTACTTGAGTGGCAAATGTCCGTACGTGAGATGTGCTCACGAGACCCCACGCACACCTTTCTTGGCTACAATATTGGTCAATGAACCAGCTCTACTGAAACGCTCTTGTGACCGGCTAGGCTTTGTGCTCGAATGGGAATGAGGATTGAACTGAAGACCCACCACTCCCCTCATTGGGTGGGCTGCTCCTGTAAGCCACCAACATGAAGTTACATCAGCAGGCCCCTCAGCGAAGCTTTGTAAACGTCACCCAGTCCAAAAAAGGCTTTGTTGAGGTCCTACTGGCTATCGTCTCATGACCGACAGATGCATTATGGGTCGTATCGAGTCTAAAGTGTTAGCTACTCACGCCGTTGAGCTCATTTCAATAAGGAGACGCTTCTGCACGTAGATGGAAGTGCTGGACCAAACATCAACTCCCTTTGTATTGTCAACCAGCCATAAAATGAAATGAATGTAACATAAAAATGAGCAAAACATAAAAGGCATGCGGGTAGTTATGAAGAAAATAGTTAAACTGTTACAAGAACATCAGAAAAATCAAATTATAACAAGAGCAGGCCATCCAGCCTGACCAGCTCGTCCATCCTATTCATCTAGACTGTCCAGAGGGACATCAAGTCAAGATCTGGAGGTCCCTGGAGGTCTCACTGGCCACCGCACTACTTGGCCAGTCACTCCACGTGTCTGTGAAGAAAAACTTTCTAACATTTGTGTCCCTGTGCTCTGGGAGAAGAGTTCATTTTAAAGTAAGAACTGGAATCCACTGGGCTAACTGTTTGGATCCTTAAACGCGTCCGCCACGTCACCTCCTAACCCCCATTTATTTAAACTAATAAAAGGTTCGGCTCCTTCCACCTCTCCTCCTCCTCCTCCTCCTCCTCCTCGCTCAGATGTCTTTGTCCCAGAATCAGCTTCGTCGCTCTTCTCTGGACCTTCTCCAGACCATCGGAGGAAAAGCTTGGGTTGCTGCTGGAAGAGGCGTTGGAAAGGCCAGCAGGGGGAGCTCACCAATGTCCCAGTGCAGTGACGGGGACGCTGTGCTGCAAAAACTGGTGACGACCTTTGGAGGTGACGTAAAACCCATGCCCACCCTGACTCTCTGAGGTCATTGAAGATCCCTGGGCATCGTTCACAAAGAGTGGCGCGGGTTGGACATATCCTGATGTCCAGGAGGAATTGCCCTCCATGGCCTCTTCTGTCTTGCTCGCCTTGTCCGCTCTTGTCTGTTTAATTGACTGTCACCTGTCATCTGTCACCACAAAACAGCTAACATGGCACTAAAATGGCTGCCATCACATCATCAAGGTGGGTGCTACACATTGGTGGTGGTTGACGTGGCCCCCCACTCGCTATGTGAAGTGTTTCCAGCAGTGAGAAAAGCACAATAGAAATTATACAGGGTTGTAATTCTTATTCTCTCGCGCCGCCATGTCTTCTTTGTCACACGGAGTCCAAAGCTGCACACAGCCCTCCAGGTGAGGCCTGACTAGCGCGTCATTTACCTTAAGCAGAGCCCCCCTGACTTGGACTCCACACCTCCTGACATTTAACCCTGAGGTCCTCTTACTTTTCTCGACTGCTTTGGCACGCCGTCGTGATGCAGACAGCAACCGGCCCACCGTGACCCCCGGGCTCTGCTCATAAGAGTTTGTCACGCTTGTGTATCGGAAGATCTCCTCACAGGCTCAATCGAGGCAGCTGATAACCCACCAGGATGAAGGGGGGGGCGCTTAACATGCTTGTCTCCTTCTCTCCCCGCAGTGCCAAGAAAATGCCTAGTGAGGCCACTTAGCTCCACCCCTTCCAGTTTACCAGCTATAAGTAAACCGGCTGCCCACAAGGAGGCATCTTTTGTGACCACAGCTACCCGCTGGACAGATCTCCCGTGATAGACCCTAAAATCTGCCGCATCCATTTTAATTTGCATTGTGCCCAAGTGGCATTCTAAAGTTGGACGATTCAGTCAACTAAACAGGATGACCCAGTTGGTGTCCCGACTCTTACCTTTGCACGACCTGTCATAGCTGCTGAGTGGGTTCTTTACATTTACTGATGTTAAACGTGAACCATCCACGATCTGCCCAGGCCTGTGTGCTGACCAAGTCCGCACCCCCATAACAATTTAGCTGACTCTCTATAATTTGGTAAGAAGGTCACTACTCAGATGTAAAGGCCTAACAACTAAATGGAGGATATCACCCTGAAGACCACTGGCAACACACAACTCACCGGCCTGCTGGTGTGCATCACACGGGTCAAACTGGTGGAGGTGGTGATTCGGTACGCAGGCAGAAGAGACCTTCCAAGAGTTTCCAAAAAGCTGAGGGGAGCTCTCGATCATTCCAGCCGGAGAGCTTAGGAGAAAATATAAAATTAGCAGGAAACAAACCTTAAATTGTCAATCACATCGTATCAGATACCGGCAAATGCTTTAGTGTCATCCATCCATTGACCATCGGGGTGGCGGCGGGTGGGAGACAGCAGTGGGACGGGATGGCACACTTTAACAAACACACAATGAGGTGAACACTTGGCTTCAATGAAAATCAATAAGAGGATCATCAGTCACGAGATGGGAGAGCGTCTTACAGGTTTGGGAACAACGAGATTACGGGGACACCACCTGCCGCCAACACCCTAGAGTGGTGGAGAAACTCACAGAGGAGAACGGACGTCATTTATAATGTGATGTCGTAAGCCCCGATGCTGACCGGCCTTCTGTGCGTATGAAGCTCTGCACCTCCTGGAGTCAGCGTCCACATTCGGACCCGCTAGAGAGCCAAGGGCCTCATAGAGGAACGCAATGTGTGTATGCAGCTTCACAGGCAAACGGCGGCATTTACAAAAAGGTGGAACACGCACGGATTTACGGCAACTCTGAGCCGTGTGTTTGCAACATTTCGGAAAAAGGGGAAATGCCGGGACCCTCAGTCAAATGCGGAAAAGTCAGAACTTTGCTTTCTTTTGAATTATTTTCTTTATAGGCATTCTGGTGTGTGTGTGTGTGTGTATTTATTTATTTACTTATTTACTCAAACTATCTTCTCTTTCCGTATGAGACACATAAAGTTTATTCTATCTATCTATCCAACTATCTGTTTGTCTGTCTAATCCTGCCAACTATGCTAAAATCTATCTGTCAATCATATAGTGCCTTTCACTATCTTTCTCTCTATCTATATAGCATATGGTGCCTTTCATATTTATCTATCAGTCATATAGTGCCTTTCACTATCTATCAATATTTCACCATCTCTCTATCTATATCAATATCTGTCTATCATACAGTACCTTTCATATCTATCTCTCTATCCATATAGTGCCCTTACCTATCTGTCTATCTGTTATATAGTGCCTTTCACTATCTCTATCTCTCGATCTGTGAGGCTAGAGAACTGGACTAGCAATAGGAAGGTTGCCGGTTCAAATCCTGTAAATGCCAAAAGGGACTCTGCTCTGTTGGGCCCTTGAGCAAGGCCTTTAACCTACAATTGCTGAGCGCTTTGAGTAGTGAGAAAAGCGCTATATAAATGCAAAGAATTATTATTATTATTATCTAAATAGCATATGGTGCTTTTTATATCTGTCTATCTGTTAATCATATAGTGCCTTTCACTATCTATCTATCTATCTATCTATCTATCTATCATATAGTGCCTTTCATCTATCTATCTATCTATCTATCTATCATATAGTGCCTTTCACTATCTCTCTATCTATCTATCTATCTATCTATCTATCATATAGTGCCTTTCATCTATCTCTCTATCTATCTATCATATAGTGCCTTTCATCTATCTCTCTATCTATCTATCTATCTATCATATAGTGCCTTTCATCTATCTCTCTATCTATCTATCTATCTATCTATCTATCATATAGTGCCTTTCACTATCTCTCTATCTATCTATCTGTCTATCATATAGTGCCTTTCACTATCTCTCTATCTATCTATCATATAGTGCCTTTCACTATCTCTCTATCTATCCATCTATCTATCTATCTATCTATCTATCATATAGTGCCTTTCACTATCTCTCTATCTATCTATCTAACAACTCACATGTATAGTAATTCATGTCACTGAGTTGCTGTTATGAAGTGAGCTGACATGACAAACACATAAATCCTCTAACGTGATGAATGTGGCGCACAGAATGTACAGTATTCCAGTTGCCTTTTAAGAGGGCCAGTGCTGCCAGTGGAGCGTTTTTGGTTCCTCGTCAGTTTATATCGGTCACTACTTGTCACTTCACGGTGAATTGGTCATCAGGTCAGGGGTATCTGAGCCAAGCTTGACTCCATCATGTCTGCCATTAACTCGTATGGTGTAGGAAGACACACAAAGAACAGAACATGTTTTTTTTTTTTTGTTTTGTTTTTTTCAATATTAAATGTTAAATTTGCGGCCGTGTCCGGTTCTCCTAATATGATCAGAGCCACTGACTGCCCTCACATTGCAATAAAGGCACCTCGTGAGAATAACCCTGATTTTGTAAGCAGTGACATTTCATTAACAGGTCATCTGTGATGCCAAGATCAATCAGACAGACCAACCTTGTGTCTCGGTGGCCTGTGATTCATTTATTTGAGGTAAAGTAGCTTTGGCAGACATGACGGTGCTGGACGTGCTGGCTGACTTGATGGTAAGTCAACTGGCTGAACCCTTCACTGTTTCAGGTGGCCTGTTCTGTTCATTGTAACAGTAATGACATCGTTTCATGTGCCAGGTGAGAGCAGCTACCCACTCAGTTGGTGGCATCCTATGCCTTTCCTGTACCCCCTAAACTCAGATACGAGGTGCTATAATGCCATGCTTGATCTTGAAAATGTCAGTAGGGAGGGACTGCCCTACCAGCCATTAAAGGTATTTAGCATCGTGATTGCATATGTATGAGGTTCATTAGCATACTCCATATATGGATGTTTCAGGGTGGTGATTGAGGTGCGTTCACGTGTGCCATAGGTGATTTACAAAAGAAAATTTTGTAAATAATGTACATACTCCATGTTTTATGAATGTAGTTTATTTTTTTTATTGCACATATTTTCCTGTTTTATTTAATTTTTTTGCCGTGCCCGTATTTTCAGGTTTTAAGTTTTATAAATGAAGCCTCCTCCAGCCCTTCACTATTTGCAGTGTGGCAGTTATTCTCACATGACGTGTGCTTTGGACACTGTTATTAAGTGGGCTCTCCTTTGGGTCCCCACCACTGATTTGACCATTGCCTTATTTCGTTTCCAGTGTAAATATTGTAACAGATATACAGTCATGTGAAAACATTAGGACACCCTTTGAAAGCATGTGGTTTTTTGTAACATTTTTAATAAATGGTTATTTCATCTCCGTTTCAACAATACAGAGAGATTAAAGTAATCCAACTAAACAAAGAAAACTGAAGAAAAGTCTTTTCAAGATCTTCTGTAAATGTCATTCTACAAAAATGCCTATTCTAACTGAGGAAAAAGATAGGACACCCTCACATGTATTCCCTCTTAAATTGGCTCAGATCTCACACAGGTATATCACACCAGGTGCACATAATTAGTAGATCGTTACTCTGCATGTTGAATGAGGCTTGCCCTATTTAAACCTCAGACATTTAGTTTGGTGTGCTCCTGACTGTTGAAGTGAGAGTGAGCACCATGGTGAGAACAAAAGAGCTGTCAGAGGACTTCAGAAAAAAGATTGTAGCAGCCTATGAGTCTGGGAAGGGATTTAAAAGATCTCAAAAGATTTTGAAATCAGCCATTCCACTGTCCGGAAGATAGTCTACAAGTGGAGGGCTTTCAAAACAACTGCCAACATGCCCAGGACTGGTCGCCCCAGCAAGTTCACCCCAAGAGCAGACCGCAAGATGCTAAAAGAGGTCTCCAAAAACCCTAAAGTGTCATCTCGAGAACTACAGCAGGCTCTGGCTACTGTTGATGTAGAAGTACATGCCTCTACAATCAGAAAGAGACTGTACAAGTTTAACTTGCATGGGAGGTGTGCAAGGAGGAAACCTTTGCTTTCCAAGAGAAACATCGAGGCCAGACTGACATTTGCCAGAGATAAAGTTGACAAAGACCAGGACTTCTGGAATAATGTTCTTTGGACAGATGAGTCCAAAATTGAATTATTTGGACACAACAGCAGAGGACATGTTTGGTGTAAACCAAACACAGCATTCCAAGAAAAGAACCTCATACCAACTGTGAAGCATGGAGGTGGAAGTGTCATGGTTTGGGGCTGCTTTGCTGCAGCAGGACCTGGTCAGCTCACCATCATAGAATCCACGATGAATTCTACTGTGTATCAGAAGGTGCTTGAAGAACATGTGAGACCATCAGTTAGAAAATTAAAGCTGAAGCGGAACTGGACCATGCAACATGACAATGACCCAAAACATACTAGTAAATCAACCAAAGATTGGCTGAAAAGAAGAAATGGAGAGTCCTGGAATGGCCAAGTCAAAGTCCAGATTTGAATCCCATTGAGATGCTGTGGGGTGACTTGAAAAGGGCTGTACGTGCAAGAAACCCTCAAACATCTCACAGCTGAAAAAGTTCTGCATTGAGGAGTGGGGTAAAATTTCCTCAGACCGATGTCGAAGACTGGTAGATGGCTACAAGAACCGTCTCACTGCAGTTATTTCAGCCAAAGGAGGTAACACTCGCTATTAGGGGCAAGGGTGTCCTATCTTTTTCCTCAGTTAGAATAGGCATTTTGTAGAATGACATTTACAGAAGATCTTGAAAAGACTTTTCTTCAGTTTTCTTTGTTTAGTTGGATTACTTTAATCTCTCTGTATTGTTGAAACGGAGATGAAATAACCATTTATTAAAAATGTTACAAAAACCACATGCTTTCAAAGGGTGTCCTAATGTTTTCACATGACTGTATATATATAGATATAGATATATATATATATATATATATATATATATTGTCACACAGGCACACATGAGAGGCAGTCTAAGAGCTTAACTGGGCATAAGACGCCGAGTCGAGGGCTGATGAACTGCACTGATGCCTTTTCTTTCTCTTCCACAGGCCACCAGAAGGGAAGCCCAGCTAGAGCTCCACCCACTTCCGTTACCAGACCACGCCCTCCTACAGACCTCACTTCCGGCTAGAGCCCGCCTCTTCCTGCAGAGCTCCTGTAAGACCCGAGCACTCCATCCTCCACGGCAGTCGCCGATGTCACCGATGACTCGGTCTGTTGTGACAACTCTAGATCACATTCTTAATTCTGCTGATTTGCCTACAATATAAGGGGTGGACCCCCAAACCTTTCTATTTTGTTTTGTCTCTTTTACTTTATATTTACAGTACGTATAGAGAAGAATCCCCCTCTTTGAAATATTCCCATTTGTTTTGCTTTACAGCCTTAAATGTAAACACACAAACTAAGATTTCTACCCAGCTTTACTTACTCAATGCCACCTCTAACATCCGAGTGAAAGAAATCACAGCTACAGTTCAGAAGAATTTTAAAAACAAGAAATTCTGAGATTAATAAAGGATCACCCCTCCTAATCTCAATCAGGTGTCAGTGCCCACCATTCCCATTGTGGTTACTGGCCTTCTTCACCTGTAACCAGTTGTAATTCATGGGATTAGTGAAGCTGTTCCTGGTCCATTCATTCCCTTGCTTGGTAGAGCGACTGACAGCAAACACCTGACTACGGCTGGCAGGCCACTTTCAGAAGATCTCAGGGGTAGAGTTGTGGACAAACATAAGGCAGGAGATGGAGACCAAAACATCTCAAAGGCTTCATCAATCCCAAGGAGCT